>NC_041215.1:113724446-113761794 GCF_002837175.3 Physeter macrocephalus
ATCCAAGAAGAAGATATAACAATTGTAAATATTTGTGCACCCAACATAGGAGCATCTCAATACATAAGGCAAGTGCTAACAGCCATAAAAGGGGAAATCGACAGTAACACAATCATAGTAGGGGACTTTAACATCCCACTTTCACCAATGGACAGATCAACAAAAATGAAAATAAATAAGGAAACACAAGCTTTAAGTGATACATTAAACAAGATGGACTATACTATCTAAAGCAATCTACAGATTTAGTGCAATCCCTATTAAACTACCACTGGCATTTTTCACAGAACTAGAACAAAAAATTTCACAATTTGTATAGAAACACAAAAGACTGCCAATAGCCACAGCAATACTGAGAAAGAAAAATGAAGCCTGAGGAATCAGGCTCCTGGACTTCGGACTATACTACAAAGCTACAGTAATCAAGACAGTATGGTACTGGCACAAAACTAGAAATATAGATCAATGGAACATGATAGAAGGTCCAGAGAGAAACCCACGCACATATGGTCACCTTATCTTTGATAAAGGAGGCAAGAATATACAATGGAGAAAAGACAGGCTCTTCAACAAGTGGTGCTGGGAAAACTGGACAGCTACATGTAAAAGAATGAAATCAGAATACTCCCTAATACCATATACAAAAATCTCCTGAAAATGGATTAAAGACCTAAGTGTAAGGCCAGACACTATAAAACTCTTAGAGGAAAACATAGGCAGAACACTCTATGACATAAATCACAGCAAGATCCTTTTTGACCCACCTCCTAGAGAAATGGAAATAAAAACAAAAATGAACAAATGGGACCTAAAAAACTTTTGGACAGCAAAGGAAAATATAAACAAGACAAAAAGACAACTCTCAGATTGGGAGAAAATATTTGCAAATGCAGCAACTGACAAAGGATTAATCTCTAAAATTTACAAGCAGCTCATGCAGTTCAATATCAAAAAAACAAACAACCCAATCCATAAATGGGCAGAAGACCTAAATAGACGCTTCTCCAAAGAAGATATACAGATTGACAACAAACACATGAAAGGATGTTCAACATCACTAATCATTAGAGAAATGCAATTCGAAAGTACAATGAGATATCACCTTACACCAGTCAGAATGGCCATCATCAAAAAATCTACAAACAATAAATGCTGGAGAGGGTGTGGTGAAAAGGGAACCCTCATACACTGTTGGTGGGAATGTAAATTGATACAGCCACTATGGAGAATAGTATGAAGGTTCTTTAAAAACTAAAAATAAGACTACCATATGACCCAGCAATCCCACTACTGGGCATATACCCTTGGAAAACCATAATTTCAAAAAGAGTCATGTAACACAATGTTCATTGCAGCTCTATTTACAATAGCCAGGACATGGAAGCAACCTAAGTGTCCATCGACAGATGAATGGATAAAGAAAATGTGGCACATATATACAATTGAATATTACTTAGCCATAAAAGGAAACGAAATTGAGTTATTTGTAGTGAGGTGGATAAACCTAGAGTCTGTCATACAGAGTGAAGTAAGTCAGAAAGAGAAAAACAAATACCCTATGCTAACCTATATTTAAGGAATCTAAAAAAAAATAGAAGGTTCCAAAGAACCTAGGGGCAGGACAGGAATAAAGACGCAGACGTGGAGAATGGACTTGAGGACACGCGGAGGGAGAAGGGTAAGCTGGGACAAAGTGAGAGATTAGCACTTACATATATACACTACCAAATGTAAAATAGATAGCTAGTGGGAAGCAGCTGCACAGCACAGGGAGATCAGCTCGGTGCTTTGTGACCACCTAGAGGGGTGGGATAGGGAGGGTGGGAGGGAAGGGATATGGTGATATATGTATACATATAGCTCATTCACTTTGTTATACAGCAGAAACTAACATGACACTGTAAAGCAATTATACTCCAATAAAGATGTTAAAAAAGTTAAAAAAAAAAAAAGTCGCTCACCTACCCAGTACTTCCAAATGCAAATGCACACTTTTTGTATTTATTTCATGCTAACACACAGAAGATAAATGCTTGTCGTGAAATGTTTGCCTGATGTCTAAACTTTTTTTAAATTTCAATATTTTATATAATATAATCATCAGGTGCTTCTTGCTTGGACTTTTTAACATACTTAACCAACTAATAATAATTAGAAAAGGAATGGAAAATGTATGAGGACATTTTATGCAAGATGGTAATTTAATGGAGCAAAATATCTCATTTTTAAGATATAATTGTGTAATAACCAGAAGATTACTACTATTACAAACTGAATGTTGAGGATTTAGCTCCTTTATTGGATCTCACAATTGCTAGAAAAGTTTAGGTGCTATGGAGAATGTCTGCAGTTATTATCTCTGCTAGTCTTTCTTGTCACAAACCTAAAGAAGTTGTACAGATATAGAAGGATTGATTCAACAGAAAGACGTTTGTTTCTTTTAAAGATGCTCATCAGGGCTTCCCTGGTGGCACAGTGGTTGAGAGTCCGCCTGCCGATGCAGGGGACACGGGTTCGTGCCCCGGTCCGGGAAGATCCCACATGCCGCAGAGCGGCTGGGCCCGTGAGCCATGGCCGCTGAGCCTGCGAGTCCGGAGCCTGCGCTCCGCAATGGGAGAGGCCACAGCAGTGAGAGGCCCGCGTACCACACACACACACACACACACACACAAATGCTCATCAATGACATGCACACCATTGTCTCTAAAGGGAAAGGCATAAACTTTTAGTACCTTGGACATGCGAAAAATATTACATTTCAAAAAAAAACTTTCCTACAAAAATGACCCTGAAAAATCGTCTAACATGGAAACCTACCAACACAAGCCAGTTGTTTAAGTAAGACAGTTCTGTCCTAAAGTGGACAAGTGAGAAAGACTAAACAAAAACAGAGTCCCAATTGATCCCCATGACATAATAGATATATCTCACAATGGAAATAACAAATAGATTTTCTATAAAATGTATTGTTTTTAGCAGAAGAAATTCATTGTGTATTAGATTTACCCTTTACTTCTAATTTAAAGAATGCTGCCATCCTCATCTTTTCTGTCATAACTACTCTCCTTGTTAACACTCTATAATGAGGAAAAGGCAAATCAGTTGTGTCATTATACCTTACTGCTAAACAGAAGCAGCACAGCCATTAATGACTTTAACATATGTTCATGTTTTCCTGGCCACTGGGAACTTCATTCATCTGTTTCTCCTTGAGGAGGCAAGATATGTCTGTTAATAACATGATGCTGAATTTCTTTCTCTGAGAGTTGTTATTCAGAACAAAATTTTCAGGTTCAACATTAGAGGTGAAGCAACTGAGAGAGAAGGTGTGCATAAGGGATGAATGGCTCTAGGAGCATCTGGTCTCATCTTTTCCTCCCCCAAGCCCTATGCCTGCCTTCATTACAAATCAGTCCACTAGGTGGCGATATCAATATGTAACTTCAAAAACAAGGCGTCAGAATCTTTAAATACATAGGTTCATAATTTCAATAAAAATATAGCATTAAGCAATACCCTAAGTATTTTGACACTGACTTGGGGACCATGGGTTTTAATCTTAGATCAGAGAGTTAAGTGATTATCAGATAATTAGCTTAGTAATTTAAACTTCTCCCATCCCTCCCTCCCCAAACTAAGAGATGTGCTTTTAATTTTACTTGAACCATTTAGCTAATTGTATCAGCCTCAATTTTTTCTTGTCAGTTCAGTCTAGCCTTGGTCAAGTTACTTAACCTCTTCATGTCGCACTTTTTGTCTGATCTAATATGAAGAAGCACTAATAAAAATGATTATAAAACACTTTGCAAATTTTAGTGCCAAAGACAACTACACAGCTTTGAAGTCACCAGAAGTGTGACAAGTGTTCAGACAAGTACATAATTAAACTGTCCAAACTGCATTAACTATTGATGGCATTTAACTAGGGCTGACTGTTCCTATCAAACTATGAGTTTAAATTATAGTGGCCTCTGTAACGCCCCCCAGACCTTAGCAGACTAGAACTGGCAATGGGCATTGAAGTCTGAAAGTTGTGTATCTTTAACGACAATAATGGAAATATGAACAGACTGAAATCTCTTCAAGTTTTTCTTTTGTTTCCCATAGAAGAAATGATAACTCTTTTAATTCGTTTTTCAGGAAAAATGTTGAATGGCATTAGTGTAATGACAAATAATGACAACTCAACAGTACTACCGTTCAAAATGGAATCCTTTTGGTAACCTACATGTCCTGCTTTCACCACTCTATGAGTAAAATTGAAGTCACATTCATATTTGTGCCTGAGTCTCACTGATACCAGGCTCCCACCTGCTCACAGGAATGTAATTACTCCACAAGTATTTCTGAGAATCCTTGAGATGTGACGTAAATGTGTCCTACATTAAGCCTGGTTATTGTTCATTATCCCTGGTAGCTGAGTTGGATCTCTGGAGCTGCTAGCATCCCACATAGCACCACAAAGGAGCCCCCTAATCAGAGCTGCTTTGCTTCCTCTCTTCTGACCCTTGTCTACTAGAAAAGTAGAAATCACTTCAGTTATTTACAGCAGAGGGAACTGAAGGCAGGGAAGTAGTTACTTAAGTGATATTAGGGCTGAGAATCCAAACAGGGGATCCAGTGCAACCTTAAAATTACCAACAACAGGAAGCCAGTTTAATCCTAATCTGAAGGAACGAGGAAGAAGTGATGTGACCAGAAGCCAAGAAGTGGAAGCTACAACCACAGAAGGAGAATCTGTCATGAATGGAATTCATAGAAGAGGTACAATCCTCACTCAAGAACCTGCCAGAAGCTGAGTGGCAGTAGACCGATAACCAGACTTCTTTCTCTCTTCCTAATCTCCCTATAGTACCTTTTATTGTCCTAATTCAGGTAGAAGCTAGCCAACATAGAAGCTGGCAGAAGGAAACACACAATGCTGCAACACAGAGCACAGCAGATCAAGGGTAAAAAATAGACAGGAGGACAACTAGGTACCGGCTCTGCACAAGATTGGTTGCTGTGGCTGGATTTTGCTGCTAACTGGATTGAGTGATATGCCCTACTTTAGAACAAGAGTTGGTAAACTTTTTTGGAAAAAGCTTCATAGCAAATAATTGTGGACTCAGTAGGCCATACCATACTATCACAACTACTCGAATGATTCTGCTTGGTAGCACAAAACCATCCATAGGCAATATGTAAACAACTGTGTTACAATAAAACTTTATTTACAAAAACAGATGTTTCAAGAATTTAAGCTATTCCATGGTATTATTGCCTCGGCATCCATTTTGTTTGGCCAAGCAGTCTGTGGGGCCTTAAATTGACACAAGCCCCCTCAGGTAAGCACATGTCCTAGATAACAGCCCACAGAGAGTCACAAGCAAATGTGAGTTCCTGATATATGACACTCCCAGCAGTACTTGTGATCAACAGTCTCCCCCATCTCTTTGGTTCTTCCCCTCCTGTATCAAATAAGACCCCCATGGGGCTTGCAGAAACCCTGCTATTTTTGGCTTGAATTGACCAGTTCAGTCATAGGCCAGGAATCCCAAAGTGCTCCACCCACAGATCCTAGTAAAGGCATGTGCTTCAGGTCCTAGCTCTCTCTCTGTCTGCACCCTGCCTTGACCTCCCCATGTGGTCCCTTGAGGCATGCCGTGTACTTCCTCCAGGACCTGTGGGTAATAAACTCTATTTCACTTTCTCTGGTGGTATTCTGTTGAATGGAGCCTAACCATCTGGCATCTGTGCTCTACTTAACATATGTTAATTTAACTAAATCATAACAAGATGGTGGGCTGGCTTTGGCCTGAAGGCCATAGTCTGCTGACCTTTTTTCTAAAATTACTGTCACCACTACCTGTTCAGGGCTCAGGATATTTCAGTGCAAAATCAAGAGTGTAACACTCCCTTCCACCATGGCACATGGTTAAGAGTTTTTTAGGAAGCATTTCTTGACTTCAAATTATTAGAAACATAATGGGCATAATCTTATTTTTCAACCTTACTATTTCAATAAATGTCACATTTATTTATTTTTTAAGTTAAACTATATCAGAATTTGGGTCATGTCAACAGATTGACAGAGGCTTCAATGTTAGTCATTTTAGGGACTACCAGCTTGCTCGTACATTCAAAGAAAATATGAAAGTATACAGTGCAGAGAAAATGAGATAAATGCCTCTAATCTTTAGACCATCATGGTCACCAAAAATACCCTCATTGTTCCAACAACAGACTCTATCAAAGGCTAGGAACACCACACAAGACAAAGGATGGCCAGGTGGGGAATACTTTTGCATTCTACTCCTGACTCGACAAATCACACTGCTCTCCAGCCAGTAGGCCTTGCTGCTGAGTGTGGTTCCTTGTGCTGTGTGATCCTTTCTTCCTGGAGCAAACTCTTTCTCGAGGACTTCCCTGACTAGTACACCAAACAGAGTTCTATTGCCAGAGCCCCAAGCTGGTAGAAAGCCCATGTTACTCTTTTGTTGGGAGAGGTCATTGCTTTGTTTTTTGTTTTGTTTCAATCCACATGTGAATCAGTGAACATAAACAGACCTGAGAGAAGGGAACAACTCTTAATTCCCTATATCCCGCCTAAGTCACAGTTTAAGCCCATCTGGGATGCCTGCTATACTTTATTTGGTTTTATAACCCTCTGGCAACTTCCCTAAAGGGATTAGAAGCAACTGGTATTCTATACTTTATTTTCAAGATAATTTTGTAAATAATCCCGTACATATTTGTAATCCTAGTTTGAAAGCAAATCATTCCGGTTCTAGAGGACTTGTTTGAGATGGAGAAGCCAGGTTTTGGATGAACCAGTGGTTGGGGTAGGGTGGAAGGGATTTAGTTGAATTCAGCTATTTGCATCAGTTTGTGGGTTGCCTATGCTGGTTCTTTCGGCAAAATCAGAGAAGTTTGGACTTAGATACCCTAGAAAGAGCCCTGTAATCAGTCAGATTCAATACAGGATATTGGGAAAGCAGTAAAACGTCTGGAGAAAAAAGGAAAAGAACAATGAATCTAGAGATCTATAAAATGGGCTGATTACACTCATTACAAATTTGTTATAGGTATATTATAGATTTTTTTAATAGATTCTATCAAGAAAAATCAACAAGTAAACAAGCAAAAACTCCTCATGGTAGGTATATTTTCCCTTTGGGGATTCTACAGGGAACAGAATAGAATGTTCTAATCCATTAGCAGGGTTTTAGGTTACAACTATGCATGACATTGTAAATACAGTCACGTTAGAGTGTGTGTGCTGGTCTTGCCCAAAGTCAGTCGGTGTGACTCAGTTCCACTATTCAGATTGGCGTATCCTGACAGCATGATTTTCTGGGACAAGCACTGCCACTTGGGCGCGGGCGCGGTCAGCTGTCTTCAGTCAGGTGGACTGAACAGGACTGAACAGGATCTTCCCACACTGAACAGGATCAAGTTTCCACTTGAATATGTCAGGTTAAAATCTGAATGTGTAACAATCAGTGTTCAATAAGACAACTTCTGAGAGCAAATCTGATGGCAGACATTTGCATGGCTGTAATTGGTAAACAGAGGAAACTAGGAACTAAAGGCATAGAGGTGGGGAAAGAGTACCTAAAAATATAAAACAGGACAGAAGCCAGAAAGGTAGGACTTAAAAGAGCTCAATTCATGTGCTATATTGTATGAAATGAAATAGGAAAACTGTGAATGAAGCTGTAAATACATGCCAGGATTTGGAAGAATTTTATTACCTGCTAGAGTTAGACTCTTTTATATTTTGATATTTCTACGTCCTTTTCAGAGTAATACACACTTTAAATTTTTTCCCAACTACATCAAGGCTGTATTCTGAACAATAGTTGCTACTATATCAGGAGTTATAGTTTTTTCTTTTATTTTTATTTTAGTGAAGTCAGCAGTTTCTACAGAGTAGCCTGAAGCTATTTTTAAAGATCTATAATCAATGGTGTATTTTTTAACACTTTAGCACTAAGCATGCTTTAAAGGAGGGGAAAAAATGAGGCCACATTTGACTATGAAGCAGAGCGATATCATAGTAAAAAAAGAAACATTGATTGTATTTTCTTGTTTTCCTTCAAGAAATAGCAAATATATAGCTTTCATAGTAAGGCGTTGCTTTCTAAATATAGAATGTATGACTTTTTATACATTGTCATGCCATAGAATCTTTGAATCTGAGGTTGGAGGGGAGAGTTCCTCTAGTCCTATGTTTATCACCCAAGGAGGAATCAGCTCGTCTTCATCCCTGACAGAATCACAGGCAGCTTCTGCTTCAAAAGCCTGCAGAGATAAGGACCTCACAATTTCACAAGATCACTCTATACTGAGGAGTCTAGATAGCTAGAAAGTTCCATCTTATATTGATCCAAAATGCAGTTACTCATAGCTGATGTGCATCTTTCCCAGTTGTGTTTATGGAACTATCTAGAATAACTCATCTTTTACCCTCAAGTTCTCTAAATATAAAGGCAGTGCCACTCTACAGGAGGAAGGGGATGAAAGAATATTCCAGAAACCCTTTAAAATATATAACCTGGAGAAACATTCCAAAACTGTGTCTTAACCAAATTCAGTCTTTATAAAGAAGTACAGCTTAGATTCCAATCATATTTACTATTTAAATAAGAGCTGACATTTATTTATAGCATATAATTTAAATAGCACTGTATTTTTTTTCCATCATGCATTTTCCTTAAATTAGCACACAGCTCCCTTACACAGCTCTGCGGTCTGATGTGAGGCAATCTAGCCTCACAGTTAATGTCACTGGAAGAATACTGGTGGAGAGAGAGAAGAACAAGAAATGATAGATTTAGTACTATATTTTATTGAATCTAGCATGCCATTAGTTACAAAATACACCTTTATTTTATGGACCACTCTGGATAGATGAATTATGGTGTTTATTAGTTTGAGATATTAGGACACTAAACAGAAGCTGAACCAACAAGGATGTTTTACTGAACTTGTTTGTAAAATGTCACATAGCTCAGGGGTCTATCATCTGGCAGTTGGGAATCATGACATAATGGGAGGATGAAGAATAGACTGAGAACTTTGGGGTCAATTGGCGGAGTCTAGAGACAGAATAAAGTGGTGCAAAAAGAGATCTGGAGACATAATTTCCATTACCTGCTTCATTACATGCTCGTCAATGTCTTCCTTAATATGTTTAATTTAGTGGATTAAAATGGCATTGCTCAACTATCTTCACCAAATTACTTACTTTCCTTTTATTGACCTGGCTTATAACAACCTGCAAATGATATTAAAGGTCAACCTGCCATGTAAATGAAAAATCACAATCTTGGGCAGAATCACAGGTTTCTCCTTCCATTATTATGGAGAAGTGTCCACTCTTACTCTCTTTTTGCCTTTTTGTCCTCTCACTTTTCAACCTTTGTATTTTATGTAGGACAATAAGGTTTGCCCCTTCTTTTAACTTGAAATGTAAGAGGAAGAAATCAAAACAAAACTCATTCTCTTCTCTCTTAGCTACTTATAAGGAACTCTGTGGATATCAAGACCCCAATATGAATTATTGGCAGAGAATGGTATTTGTAGCTATTTTCAACTTGACACTGAAGCCTATGTGTGAAGTGTGATGCTTTTCCTTTCGCTAGATATTCAGAGGAGTTGGAGTACTGTTATTCTCTCTCATCTCTTTATTAGCTGAACAAGAAAATAATTTTACTGAATTATGGCCACACAGATGGCAAAAATCATTTTTCTGGATTACTGGGAGTGAATTGTAACATAAGGAGCAGAGAAAGACTGTAGCATTGACAGAATATTCTTTCTCCTGCTAGAATATAACTCCCATCTGGTCCCAATTCTTTTTCACTGTATTTGTGTCTTTTATGACATCTTTACAGCCTCTCTCATCTAAAGCACTATTTCTTTGCCCCTTAATTTGAGGTGGCCTTTTAGCTTGATTTGACCAAAACAACGTGACAGAAGTGAAGGTGTTCCACTTCTGAACACAAACCTCAAAATACCTTGTGAACTCTCACTCTCTCAGTTACCTCAATCAAGAAAATAACCCCCAGCTCGCCTTGTGGAGGATGAGAAATCATGTAAAGCAGAACCCAAAGAGCTGAGATTATCCTAGTCTTGCTGGCCCTGAGCAACCCACCCGCTAACTCGATTTTATAATAAACTTGATTGCTCAAGATCAGTTGAGCCAGATTAAATCAGCAAGACCTCTCAGCCTATCCATAGTCCCATGAGCTAAAATAAATGTTTATTGCTGTATGCCACTAAGGTTTTGTGGTGGCTTATCATGTAGCATTATCATGGAAAAAATATAACTTAGATAGGGGTGTTTCTAAATTAGAACTTTTCTTCCTTTTTCAACTCCAGTGAACCAATGGGTACTGACAAGTGGCAGTAGGTTGAGGTATCTACTTCCTTCCTTGAAACTAGTTCAAAATTTCTAGAAGTTCCCAAGGGAATTATGCTGTAACTTACATTTTTTCCACTTTTCTTGCTACTAGTTGTCCAACGTCTTTTTCTTTACTTTACCAGAGGAAAAAATAGTGAAAAATCAAGTCTATGTTTGGAATTCTGAACTTCTTTTATATTTATTTTCCCACCAAGTTCCCAGGGAAAATATACCCTCTCATTACAGTTTTCTGTCAACTTGCTCTAAGATCCTTGGCTCACTTCATTCACATGAAGGAATACATGAATGAAAATGTATTATGGAAGGAGTTGAATTTTAATAGAGCCCTAAAGCCTTACATTGTTTTTTCTTAAATTGTAGTGTTAGGTCACTTGTATCAGAACATCTGGAGAAATGACTAAAATGTATGTTGCTAGGTCCTACCCAGACTTACTACATCAGGAACAGAATCTGAGCAGAAGTAAATACAATTACATCGTACTGCAATTTTTGTTTGTTTGTTTTTTGTTTAGTGTTGTTTTCCACTGCTGAGATTATAAAACAAAGTCGGATCAGCAGTCAGGTCCTTCATTTCATTGAAAAAAAAGTTTGCTTTGCAGTCAGGGATCCATCAAGAAAAAAGAAACCACTCTATGTACTCCTGTTATACAGGTTTATATTTGGATGTAAAATTAGAAAAACATAAAAAATTGCCCAACTACTATGTGCTAAGGGAACAAAGGTTAGAGAAGATGTCACCAGCATCTAAGCAACTAATTATTGAAAAGCTAACCTGAAGTTTGCTTCAAATGTTACCTCCAACACCAGCCCACATGTCTGTCCATAATTGTCCCTGGAGACAGTGGTCTATCCCTGTCTTTCACTCCAGAATTCATTCAAATGTCTCATTACCTGACTCTTAAATTGAAACAAGATGGAGAAGGGGATTCTATTAAATGTACTTCCCGGCTTCTCCTCTGTGATGCAGACATATCATAGATGGGGCTGGTGATGGCGTCAAGCTGACCACAGAAAAACCAGCACATATCCAATCCCTGAGGTAATGACAGTAAATCTGATGTCTAAAATTTTAAGAAAAAAACCATCCAGCTTTAGGTAGAAAGCTAGACTATCAGTAATATCTAAATATTATTTACACTTAAGTTTTGAGAATTAAACCAGGTAAAGATTAAGATGCCATTCCTCTCATACTCTACAGGTATCAACCATTTGGTTTTCACAAGGGCCTGAGCCAGTTTCTATCTTTCACATTATACATTTAAAGTTTTCTCCTGAAACTTCGGTAAGCTTTACACCTTGTTTTCTGATTGTGCACTTTGTTATTTTGATTACATAATTTATTAACTGCTCACAACAAGCCAGTGGGATGAGTATTATTCCCATTCTGTACTTATTGCAGTTGAAGGACAGAGTTGGTGAAAAATTAACACAAAGTCATACAGTTTGTAAAAGAGCCAGAATTTAAATCTATAGCTTCTAACTCCAAACTGTATGCTTCTCCTACTTTATCTCTCTGTCTCTGTCATAGAATTTTCCAGCAAATAAAGTTCTCTATGTTTTTCAGAAAAGAGTATATAGCACTGTTTTCTGTCTCACACGTGTCCTTTCAGCCTCCAGGGCTGATTCTCAAATTGGAAAGGAGGAAATGCTTCATAAACAAGGCCTCTACCTTTTCTCTCTGGGGCATCTCTTCTCATTTTTTGTCACCAGTGGTAATAGGCCAAAGTTGCAAATCATACTGTATCTTACTTTATCGTGAATGACATTTTTGTTTGTTTCAGTCCTCCAGCATCTTTTCCTTCTTTCTACCAGCACATCAATTTCTTTTCAGAAGATTTCCTCTTTCTTTCTGTGTGTATTCTTATCAGGACGTTGAAACCAGGTGTTTGCGCCTGCTATGGAGGCGGAAGTGGCAGAATACTTCCACTCCCCAGCCTAGTACAGCTGAGGACATGTGATTCACAATTGGCTAATCAAATGCTTTCCTCTAGAGCTTTGAATTTTGAGCAAGGGATGAAGTCACAGGTTCAATTTGGAGATGATGTAATTCAATGACAGACTGTTCCTGTTATAAAACTTATTTCTGTAGCCCCTGTTTCATTGCAGTTTTAGTTTCTGTCAGTTTCCAAACAACAAACTTCCTTTAGATTGTGTGAATGTAAACTGCTACTATGCTTAACTTTTTACTATTGAAGTTAGCCAGATTCAATTTCTATGCAATTAAAGAATCCAAATTAATATAATAATCTCTCAATTAATTCACTTACCTCAACTCATTCAAAAAATATAAACCATGAGTATTAAAATAAAAATAAATGAGAGGGCTTCCCTGGTGGCACAGTGGTTGCGCGTCCGCCTGCCGATGCAGGGGAACCGGGTTCGCGCCCCGGTCTGGGAGGATCCCACATGCCGCGGAGCGGCTGGGCCCGTGAGCCATGGCCGCTGAGCCTGCGCGTCCGGAGCCTGTGCTCCGCAACGGGAGAGGCCACAGCAGAGGGAGGCCCGCATACCACAAAAAAAAAAAAAAAAAAAAAAAAAAAAAAAAAAATGAGAAAACTGGAAAGTAAATCACTTTGTATTAGGTGATTGTCTTGTATTTAATGTATAGCATGTATAGTAATCAGGAGTGGGTTCAGTTGCAAGTAGAAGAAAAAAAATCCCATTGTGTTTGAAAATCTTTTTCACAGACTCCGGACGCGCAGGCTCAGCGGCCATGGCGCACGGGCCCAGCCGCTCCGCGGCATGTGGGATCTTCGCGGACCAGGGCACAAACCCGTGTCCCCTGCATCGGCAGGTGGACTCTCAACCACTGCGCCACCAGGGAAGCCCTGTGTTTGAAAATCTTGGAGGAAAATGAAAGAAAAACTGAGAATAAAAAAGATAAAATGGAGATAGGAACAGTTACTACCCAACATTTATGCCATAAATTCACTGAAAGTGTGCCTCGACATTGACTAAAGAGCTTTACGGAAGTCTAAGCAAGAAGAAAACATTGTCAGTTGCGTATGTCTGAAAATTCCTTCGATAAAACCCGGTCACTTGCTCAGAAGGAAAATTATACATCACACTGAGTCCAGAAGAAAAAAAAATCTGGTGTCTTGTGTTCTCATATGGAAACTGTACAAAGTACAGTAAATAGTATCTGCAAACACACCTCTAGAGGAAACACTACAGTGTGGTTCACAGACTGTTTTTAAAAAATTTTGCTCAATATAAGTCAATAGCATCATGCCAAACTGAAATTCAGTGAAAGTAGTTCTGTGGGGGACAAAAAGGATATGACCCATGTGTGTAACTCTCTGTAGATCTGTTGTTTCATCCACAGAGAGATCTTACAGTATTTAGACGCATGGATAGGTGACTGACGTTAAAGAATTCCTCCAAAACTATTGTTTTCCTAAAGTATTGCTGAGAAATGAGTTTAAGGTTACACTGTCTAGCAACTAACTGCTGGGCAGCTATTCTACGTTGGTGGTGGAGCAGAGGGTTAATGTGGCCATTGTTAAATTGGAGGAACTGAAGACAGAAGCATAAACAGAAAGAAAACTATTTCTGCTTGGAGTAAGGGAGAAGCACACACTGGGAAGAGACAAAATTATGCTTAAGAAAGTATCAGATGATTTTAAATGAAGGAATAAAGACAGCATTAAAAGTAATGCCTTAGGGGGAAAATGGTGGTAACAGTGAGAAGTCAGGGAAATAGCTTCCTCTTTGGAATGAATACACACTTAGTTATACAACCCATTATCTAATCAAAGCAAGAAAATTATAAGAAACCTCAAACAAACAAATTAATTACTTAATTCTAAAAAAATGGACAAATATACATTTAAGATACAGAGAAAAGTAAAGGACATTTAAGAGTTTATATGGTCCATCTATATAAAATTTGAATTATGAAAATCTTGATTAAAATCATTATTTTCTAAAAATATTCAACATAACTTTTTAAAATCTGACCATAGGGAAATATAAACAGAACAGTTACTAGAAAATTGCTATGGCCTAAATGTTTGTGTCCCCTCAAAATTCATATGTCAAAGCCTAAATCCCCAATGTGATGGTATTTGCAGGTGGTGCCTTTAGCAGGTAATTAGGTCATGAGAATGCACCCCTCATGAATAAGATTACTGACCTTATAAAAAGAGGTACTAGAAAGATAATCTTGCTTTCTCTGCTCTCTGCCATGTGAGAATATAGTGAGAAGATAGCCATCTGCACACCAGGAAATGGGTTCTCACCAGAACACAACTGTGCTGGCACTCTGATCTTGGACTTCCCAGCCTCTAGAACTGTGAGAAATAAGTGTGTTGGTTAAGCCACCCAGTTTATGGTTTATTTGATACAGCAGCACAAACTAAATAAGACAGAAACTGAATAGTGAAACTTATCAAAATAATTGACTTAAACTCAACCATATCAATAATTACCTAAAAGGTAAATCGATACTCTGTGGTAGACAGAATTATAGTCCCAAAGATGTCTATGTCTAATCTCTGGAACTTATGTATATGTTACCTTACTTAGCAAAAGGGATTTTGTAGATGTGGTTAAGATTATGGACTTTGAGTTGTGAAAATTATTTTGGATTATCTGATTGGGACCAATATAATCACATGAGCCTTTAAAAGTGGAGAACCTTTTTTAGCTGGAGCTGGAAAAAAAGATGTGATGCTGGAATTGGGGTCAGAGAGATGTTATACTGCTAACTCTAAGAATGGAGAAATAAGATTATGATGCAAGGATTGTAGGTGGATTATAGAATATGGAAAAGACAAGGAAACAGCTCTCCCTTGGAGTCTCTTGAAAAGAACACAAGAGTGCTGACATATTGATTTTAGCTCAGTAAGACCTGTATAGGACTTCTAACCCACAGAACCATAGAATAGTAAATTTATGTTGTTTAAGCCTCTAACCCGGTGGCAGTTTGTTACAGTAGCAATAGAAAACACATACATATCCCAAGTACAAGGTAGAAATGTTCAGTTTGTGTTACAAACAATTGTTGTTTAGAATAAAGATTCTTATATAAATATAAGAATACTGATTAAGGAAAATACAGAAAGAGATGCACCATGCAAAAAAGGAAGCTGGTGTGGCTATATTAATACCAGACAAAGTTTACTTTAATTCAAGGTAGTTCAATTTAATTACCAATTACAGAAAGTAGCATTATATAGAGATAAAAGGGTCAGTTAAAACAAAACAAACGTAATCTTAAATGTGTGTATAGCTGATAACATAGCTTTAAATTATATAGGGCAACATGATAGAACTGAAGGGATAAACAGACACATCTGCAATCATAGTTGGGAATTTTAACACATCTTTCTCAGAAATTAAATGAATGAACAGGCAAAAATATCAGGAAGTTACAGAATATTTGAAAAACCCTATTAACCAGGTTGACCAAATTCACATTTATAATATATAAAGCAACTGCAATACGTGAATTGTTTTTAAGTACCTATAAAACATTCACCAAAATAAACAGTATGCTGGGTTACAATACAAATCTCAATAAATTTTAAAAGATTGACATTACATGGAGTATGTTCTCCAAATGCCAAGAATTAAAGGAGAAATCACAAACAAGATGATTAGAAAAATACCAAATGTTTGAAAATTAGGCAATAGATGTCTAATCTATTTTGCAAAGATGGAATCACAATGGAAAGAGAAAATGTTTTGAATGAAATGATAAGTAAAACACACTTACCAATGTTTGTAGGATGAAACTAAAGCAGTGCCATATTTAGAGGGAATTCTTTTTTAACTTTAAATACATACATTAGAAGAAGAAAAATGGTTTTTAAAATTAATTATGTAAGCATTAATATCAAGAAACTAAAAAATAACAGCAAAGATATACAAATAAACCAAAGGAAGAAATATTAAAGATAAGAATAGAAATGAATGAAAAAGAAAAGAGACATTTAATAGAGAACATCAACCAAGCTAAAATTCTTTCTTTGTAAAGATTTATAAAAAATAATAAAACCTTATTAGAAGGCATCAAGATAAAAGGGTAAAAAATAGCAATTTCAGAAATGATAAGAAAAATCTCACCATAGATCCTACAGGCATAAAATGATAATAAGATGATACCACAAATAAATTATGTCAATAAATTTGACAACAAATGTGAAATGTGTGAATTCCTTGAAAAATGCAACACACTAAAACTCACCCAAGAAAAACCTAAATATTTTATATATGCTACATTTATTTATATATATCATCAGTAGTTCAAAAACTTCCCCTCTCAAAACAAACAAAACTCTATACCTAGATGAATTCACTGGTGAATTCTACCAAATATTGAACAACAACAAAAAAGAAAAACACTTTATCACAAACTCAGAATAAATAGAAAGGGAAAATATTTCCCAACCCCTTTTTTATGTCAAGTAGATTATTAATACCAATACCTGCAAAGATATTACATGAAAAGAAAATTACAGGTCCATGCCCCATATGAACATGTGTCAGATATTATCAAAGTACTAGCAATTAGAATTTAGTGATGTATTAAATGCATACATTTTCATGACCAAATAGAGTGTATTTCAGAATTACAAGGTAGGTTTAACATTAGAAAAATAATTAATGTAATTCAACTCAGTGACATAATAAAGGAAGAAAATATTGATTTTCTTAGTTGTGTAAAGAGTATTAATAAAATTTAATAACTTTCATAAAAAATCTCTCAGCAAACTAGAAATAGAAGGAAACTTCTTCAATTTGATAGTATGTACAAAAAGCCTATGGGTAACATCAGACTTAACTCTGAAATATTGAACATTTTTCCCCTAAGGTGAAGGAAAAAAAACAAAGATATACAAGATCACCATTTTTATTTGACATTGTATTAGAAGTCCTAGTTCATGGAATAATGTGAAGAAAGAAAGAGAAAAAGGAGAGAGATAGAGTCTGGGAGAGATAAAAATGAGGTGAAAAGTAAGAAGCATAACTGTCATTATACACAGACAACATGATTGTGAATTTAGAAAAAACAAATACATCTACTAACTACAAGAGCTAATAAGTGAATTTAGCAAGTTCACGGGATACATGGTCAATTATCTTTTTATAAAGTAGCAACAAATAACTGGACAATAAAATTTTTAAATAGCATTTATAATTGTACAAAAAACAATATCTAGGAATAATATTAATAAACTATATGCAAGACTTTTCTGAAAATTATAGATGAAGCATTGTTTAAATATTCAAAGATATAAATAAATAGAAAAATATTCCATGTTTATGGATTGAACGTCTCTAAACTGCTAGAGGTAAATTATACCTAAATAGAATTGATGTAATCCCAATCAAAATCCCAGCAGAATTTCTGTAGACATACACAAGCCAATTCCAAGATTTAAACGAAAATTTAAAGAAACGGAGAGGTCAAGACCAATCCTAAAGCTAAAGTAATGGAAACAGGGTCATATTTGAATAAGGGTAGACAAATATTTGAAAAAAACAGAAGAGAGTCCACAAAAGGACCGACACATATACAGCCTCTTGATTTACAACAGAAAACACCAGCACAATTTAATAGGAAAATACATAAGTTAAATTTTTAATAAAGCAAGAGCATGATAATTTGAGAATAATATCAAATTTGTTGTCTTAAAAAAAAGTATAGGCTGTCCCCTCAATTCAACCAATTATGACCATACCTGTAAATCAAATTGCTAAGAATCAGTGCTATAGTATAAAGCTATCATTTCTTAGACCCAAGTTTGTCTTTCTATACTCTTTTCTGAGATGCTAGGATTTAGAGTCTCCAAAATATATTTACTAGCCTTTCTTGCTGGCTGGATTTCTTTTAGGTTCTGCCAATGAGAGGCAATCACATGCTACTGGAAACCTGGATAACGGGCAAAGGGACTCTATTTCTGTTTCCAAGTCCTGTCAGCTTCCCTCGGACAGTGAAGGACTGCTATGGTCTTCAGATTCTTTGGACATAAGCAGTAGCTGTGTGTTGCCCTCCTCAGAATTTCCAACCCCAGATCCGTAAGGGCCCCTGCTTTAAGCTCCAGGATTTTGGTAATTCCATCTCTTCCCTCTTGTTCTTCCAATCACAGGAGTAGGAGCTGCTTCCTGCCATTAATAATATTAAGGTTACCTCAACATCCTTTTTACTCTTTCAATTTTTAAACGTCTTGTATAACCAATTCCTTGTATCAAATCATCTCTTTTACAAATACCTGATGTTTTCTGCTTTCAAGGCTGGGCCTTGAATGATATAGAGCCCATAACTCAGAAGAAATGTCTCTCTTGAGGGAACTACATGAAATTTGAAGATATTCTTTTCAAGTATAAATTATCTAATTGAATTTTTAAAACCCTCAGGCCATGTTACCTTCTCAGCAACTAACCTTCCCAGTCCAGTAATGAGTATTAATGGATTCCAGGGCAGTTAATGCAGGAATAAAAGTAAGCAGAAGTGATTGCCTTCTACAACATCCAAAATATCTTTCCTAGAGGTAGCAATAAACACCAGTGGGACTAACTACTAATCTGTGATGTTATTATCCAGGATGGAAATGTCAATGTGGACTCAGATTTTGTATACTTGCTAGAATTCCTCACCACTCATTTCTGTTTATAGGTAAGTTTGGTAGGAATTTTTCCTTTGAGGTTATTACAATTGTCCTCGGGCCAACAGCAACTTAATTGATCATTATATAACAGCTTCAGATGGGACCCCAACATACCTGTAACCAATCCCAGCATTCAGGCCCCCAGAGGGACCTAAATGAACAAGCTGTAGTTAATATATCAAATGTCCAAGCAGAAAGAATGTATTTTTCCAGGAGAAGGTAAGGGTTAAGATAATCATGTTCAGATTTACTAGAGAAGAGAGCAACACTTGAAAAAAGTGAAGTATCTTAAGAGAAAGTTCCTGCCTTATATTTGGCCAAATTCCTTTCCTTGACAACCAACAGATACGAGACTTAAGATCAGGCATAAAGGAGTAGTGTGTTCCAAGTTTCATATATTTTATAGGAAGTAAACGTTAAAATCTATCCAAAGTTCCCATCAGAATCTGATTATTAAAATCCTTCAGGGCTTCCCTGGTGGCTCAATGGTTGGGAGTCCGCCTGCCGATGCAGGGGACACGGGTTCGTGCCCCGATCCGGGAGGATCCCGCGTGCCGCGGAGCGGCTGGGCCCGTGGGCCGTGGCCGCTGGGCCTGCGCGTCTGGAGCCTGTGCAGTGGGAGAGGCCACGACAGTGAGAGGCCCACGTACCACAAAAAAATAAAAAAATAAAATAAAATAAAATAAAATCCTTCATTATATTCGAGGACTGAAATCTTAGTTATTGAAGGAGCCCACTCCAGGACATCTACCAATCAGTAAACTATCCACTTAATGTGAGTAGTAGTGATAGTAGTAGTAGTAATGACCACTGTACATGAGTACTTATTTTGTACCTATAATTCTACATGCTTTATGTGTATAATCTCTTTAAATTTTCATGAAAGACCAGAAACCATTCTTACTTTCATTAGATGCAGTGCCTTGATTTGTTTTTTGAGGATTTCTCTTTCTATAGGAGAGTTCAAGCTTGAAGGCGCTGGTAATTAAGGGATTTTGTCCTCAGAGAACTATACGATGGGCACATGACCCAAACTAAGTCAAGTGAACTCCTTCTCCTAGAACTTTGAATCTTGATTGGAGTGATTCAATAGCAACAATATTCTGACAAGATTTTAATATTTATTAGACTAGTAGATCCATACTAATTCCTGCCTATTTTGAGACTCAATCACCAGCCTTTCCTTTGATTCTCTAAGCTACTCAATATCCAACCCACAAAATGATTTTCTACTTAAAATTTCATAGAGTCAATTGCTGTTGATTGAAACAAAAGTTTCTAAAGGATAACTTCTTTTTTCTATGAGAAAATTGATGCTTCGTGTGGTTAAGTAAATTGTGTAATGTCAAACTGTTTGTCAAATAAGGGCTGGGATTTTAATCCAGCTACCTCTGATTTTATGAAACCAGGGCTCTAGATGAAGTACCTTTGTAATAGATGCAAGTAAGTTCTATTCTATTCAGTTTTTATAAACCTGAGAGACTGCAAGCATTGGTCCTGGTCATTCATACTGTAACGGATCTTACTGGTGGCTCACCTAAACAAATATCAATAAGTGAGATTCTCAAAACAAGAGCAAAGCTTTGATGTGAACAAATGAAGATAACCTCATGGCCAGGTTCCTCTCATGGTTGGGAGAAGGGTATAATTAGCTGGGCTGTATAATAATGGGACAGACCCCATTTAGGGAAGAGTAGTCTCCTGTGATTTACTTCAACAAAGGAACCTAAAAAGTATTTAAAACTAAGATTGTGGTAAGAGAAAATAATCACAGTTTAAAAGTATAGTTTTGGAAAACAATTTGGTGGCTCTTCAAAAAGCTAAACACAGAATTACCATATGTTCTAACACTTTTGACTCAGATATACACCCAACAGAATTGAAAACAGAGACACAAACAGATTCTTGTACATGCATGTTCATAGAAGCACTGTTCACAATAGTCAAAAGTGGAAACAATTCAAATGTCAATCAACGGGTAAACAGAAAAACAAGAAGTGCTATATACATACAATGGAATATTATTCACGCATAAAAAGGAATTAAGTACTGATACATCTTACAATGTGGATAAACCTTAAAAACATTATGCTAAGAGAAAGAAGTCAGGCACAATAGGCCACATACTGTATGACTCCATTTATATGAAATATCTAGAATAGATAAATTTATAGAGACAGAAAGATTGATGATTTTCAGGGGCTGGGGGAAAGGAAGAATAGAGAGTGATTGCTTAATGGATATAGGGTTTTATTTTAGGGTGATGAAACTGTTTTGAAATGAGATGGAGGTGGTGTTTGCACAACAATGTGAATGCACTAAATGCCACTAAATTATATACTTTAAAATAATTTTATTTTGTGTGAATTTTCCTTCAATTTTTTGTAACATACATATATTTGTTTAATTATACATTTATATATAGATGTACATAGAGAAAAGGTCAAGAAGGTTCCACACCAAATTATAATAGCTGTTCCTTCTAGCGCTACACGGTCCAATATGGTAGTTACTACCCACATGTCTGAGTACTTGAAATGTGGCTGTTCACCTCAATTGTTTTTTTAAAGTGACTGCTACATGCTAGGCACAGTTCTAAACACTTTATATATAAAACATATTTGGGCTTCCCTGGTGGCGCGGTGGTTGCGCGTCCGCCTGCCGATGCGGGGGAGCCGGGTTCGCGCCCCGGTGTGGGAGGATCCCGCGTGCCGTGGAGCGGCTGGGCCCGTGAGCCATGGCCGCTGAGCCTGCGTGTCCGGAGCCTGTGCTCCGCAACGGGAGAGGCCACGGCAGAGAAAGGCCCGCATACCACAAAAAAAAAAAAACAAAAACATATTTAATCTCCAAAACTACCTTATGAAGTAGATTATTGTTACCAAGCCCATCTTAAAGACAGGAAATGTAAGACATAGAAAAATTGTTACTTGCCTATGGTCACAAAGACGATAAAGTAGTGAATTTGGAATTAAAACTGAAGAATTCAAGCTATGGCTCCCAAGTCTGTATTTTTCAACATTACAGTCTATTCTCTTCAAAAATCAGACATTGTCTGATTATACTCTAGACCAGCAATGTCCAATAGAACTTTCTGTGATGATGAAAATGTTCTATATCTACATTGCTTAATACAGTAGCCACTGGCCACATGTGGCTACTGAGCACTTGAAATATTGCTAAGACAACTGAATACCTGAATTTTTAACTTTGTTTATTTTTAAATTATTTAAATTTAAGTAGTTTTATATGGCTATGGGCTACCATATTGGATAGTGTCCAAGTCTAGACTTTGATAGTTATTTTTTAATATTTATTATGGTTGATTTACAATGTTGTGTTAGTTTCAGGTGTACAGCAAAGTGAATCAGTTATACATATACATATATCCACTCTTTTTTTAAAGATTATTTTCCCATATAGACCATTACAGAGTATTGAGCAGAGTTCCCTGTGCTATACAGCAGGTCCTTGTTAGTTACCTATTTTATATATAGTAGTGTGTATATGTCCATCCCAATCTCCCAATTTATCCCTCCCCGAACTCTTATCCCCTGGAAACCATAAGTTTGTTTTCTACTCTGATGTTTTTTTTAAGTTATCCTTTAGGGCAAAAAAAATTTCCCAAAATGCATATTCTTCTTTCTGGGTAATATGAAGAGGTAGGAAAATAATTGGAGCAGTTCAGTCTCAACTACCTCCCTGTCCTCTGAGAACTTTTCAAGTGTGAGAGGCAGACTATCAATCCCAACCATTGTGAGGCAGTATGAACCTCGACTTTTTGTAGTATCAACATTCTAAAGGTCAGAAATTTCTTGACACCCACAACAGGGACATAATTGGCCCAAATTGAAAAATATTATTCAGGATAATCCCAAATACAATTCATACAAATAAAATCAGTCAGTGGTAATACACATTAGCATCTTACCGTCAGTTCTAGGAACCTTTATCATAAGCACCTTTGAGGTAGACTTTGCCACAAGCATTTTTGCCACAAACATTTTCATGGCATGACTAATTGGACATAAAACAATGTTGCCAAAAAAAAAGAATAGCACAAAATAATAGTACAAAATAAAATAAAAGGGAGACATTTAAAAGGACATAATGAAACATGAGAAATGCATAACAGAATTAAAAACATTTTATTGCAAAATACAGAAATTTGAATATATTTAAAATGCATGTAGATTCATGGCAATACTGCACAAATAACTGATTTTACTTTGTGGGTTGTACCTAAGCTCTTGTCTTCCAAGCTTCTAGTTCATAGTATTTTATACTTTTTTTTTTTTGCTTGTTGATTTTTCTCCTCATTCAGCACCCCACTTTTTCTTTTTTGCTAAAATTTCTTCCCTCATTAAGATAGGTGTCAGTTTCCGAATACTAGAATATTGTAATGCATATCTGTAAACTGAGCTTTGTAGTGCATTATAAAAAAGACTTATACACTCTTGTTTATTCTTGGCATATTAACTCATATCTATTGATAGAAATTCAGAAGTTCTCTGGGAAATGTGGGTTACACAATGTGCCTTCAAATCAGTGAAGGATTTGCAACTGATACTTTATAATTTTCTAGAATAGTTTGCAATCTGGCTTTACATTCTTATTTCACACTTCCAGTAAGTTTTGTCACCATATTTTCTATCAAGTTGATATACGTAGTTGTTATCATCCACTATTTTAAGGCCATGTCTACTCTTCACTGTATAGACCATCATAAGGGCTATAATTTAAGTAATTTAAAAATGAATGTACTGTGTCAATGTGGAAATGAAACAAAACTGTCAACTAGTTGAAAGCAAGTTGTCAAATCAAAGTGTCAACCAGTTATTTTATCTTTATGACAAAATTGCCCTACAGCCTATTAGTTATGTGGTGAAGATGTTATGGGCAAAGATGTCTATGGCAAAGATGTTTACAATGAAAATACTGGACCCACCTATCATCACTTTGATGAGATGCAAGATGGAATGAACTTTGAATAAGTGTATTAGACATTTGATATATAAAAGAATTGCCATCAATGTAGTTGCAGTTCTCCCCCTGTACTTCAACCTACAAATATCTTTTGCAAAGTTTTCTTCCATGAAGTTAAATTTCTTTTTGTTTCAGGCCTCAGGTTGTAATGTTTTCTTTTTCTTCTTCTTAGACTTTTTGAAATGTCTATCTCTTTAATATAAACAGTCAAGCTGCCAAGGCAGAATATACATTTTTTTTTCAGCTCAAAGTATCTCACACATGCACCAGCACACAATTTGTGATCATGACTAAAATTATTCTCAAAGAAAGAAAACAAAAAATATTAACGTTACCTTAAGTCATAACTACTTTGGTTAATCTACCACAAATTAACTTTGTACCTTGCTTATGCAAGAAGCAAATGAATAACTTTCATTTGTTGCAAAAATATTTGAATTAACATGCTGGACATTATATTAAACACTGAAATGCAACAGTGACCAACACAGACAAAAATCCTTCTCTCTTTAAACTAGAAAAGATAATAAATGTAGCAATTAACAGGTAACATTTATGTAAAAGTTAATATGTTTGGGGGACAACTATGGGAGGAATATGGTTGTGGATGAAGATCAGATGTTCAATTTGGATATAATAAGCTTGAGTAGACTAAAAGCTATATAAGTAAGAAGCTGAATGGACAATGTTATTGGGAAGAGAGGGACAAATATGGGAAGAGCAAAGTTCAAGTTTCAAGGGGAAATGTCTATGCTGGAGTTATAAATTTAGAAGTGATGACCATAGAGAAGGTACCTAGAGCTATGAGACAGGATGACGTTACTCAGTGATTAAGTATAGGTAGAAAAGTGAGAAGGTCCAAGTACTGAGCCCTGGAGAATAAAACACCAAGAGGTTGGAGACATAAAGCAGGATTGATAAGGAAAGGTCAGAAGGATATGAAGAATTTCAAGTAAGTGTGGCATCCCAGAAGAAAATGTTTCAAGGAAGAGAGAATGATTAACTGTGTCAAATGCGTCTGATAAGCCAAGAAAGATGAGGAACTGGCTGTTAGATTTAGCAATATGAAAGATAATCATTATAAGAACATTTTAGTGGAAGTAGTTTGGATAAAAACCTGATTGGAGTGGTTTTAAAAAGAATGAGAGAAAGAAATTGGAGACAGCAAGTTTATATAAATCAATCCAGGATAATGAAATGAATATGTGTATACCCATGATATGAATATCAGGTGACAAAATCAAGTTTGCAAGAAATTGAACTTTCCTTATATTTCCTGTGATGGAATTCAATACTTTGTTGAATTAATCACACAAATTTCATTGCAACATTATTTGCAATAATAAAGCAACTATCAGTTAAGGATTATTTAAATAGCATATGAAAAAATAGCATATGATTTGCAGAGTATGGTACATTTATACTATGGAATATTACAGAGCTGAGAGAAGAGGCAAATCCTATATGTTTTGCTATTGAAAGATCTCCAAGGTATTTTTTGGTGAACAAAGCTCACAACAGTATAGCATTTATAATGCAATTTCTTTACTGTGGTTTAGTTAGGTGAACTTGACAGGGTGCAATTGTGAAAAATTATGTTGGTCAATACTGCTAAGCCATTGAGGTATTAGAATAGTCTTAGTTTCAAGGGCTAAAATATTCAGTGTGATCCAAGTCAGAACTTTCATCTCACATCTCATTAAAAATATCTCCTCTTCCTTAGTGCCTAGCTGCTCAAGGAGGCATGGTTTGCCTTTTCTATTTTTCTCCTGATTCTGATTCTGTTGTAATTTGGTTTCAGTGTTCCGTATGGTGGCCTATGTCCAAATATTGGCTCTTTTCCTCAAGAAATGCTCTTGTGGCTTCTTTGAAGACTTCTCCATTGTGGATGTTGAATATCACTGTCCTCTGGTATGAGGGCACACTCATTAGTTGGCCTCTGTAACCTGCTCTTCAGCCGCTGCTCTGACAGAGCACCCCATACAGCTTCTCTCTTCTATGTGCCCTCTGTCTGACAGGAAATCATCTTAGGGACCATTGAGAATGGAGTCAAGCCAATGGCACAATATTTAACTTGTTTTTGGTAAACAATAAGAGTTTTTTGGTAAAGAAGCCTCTTGAAGAAATCTGAGAATTAGCTACTTTGCTATACCCTTCCACTAGGTTTTATTGAAAATAAGTCTTAGACAAACTCTGCTACACACAGATATTTATTATGGAAATATTCAGAAGTAACACAGACAGTTCTTACAAGGTTCTCCGAAAGCTGGATGATGGCCCAGCTCTCTGAACTTTTAAGTGTTCCGCAAGGCACCTTTCTTGAAAGGTTTATTCATGGCAGACCAGACAGCATTCAAGAAGTCAGTTTTTCTTTACCTTGCAGTGGACATAAGACAACCAAAACTCTACCTAAACTAATGGCTGGACATAGCACTAGTTAGGAATAAAGCCTTAAGAGCCATCCCTAGAACAAATGAAAAAGATATCTCATTGATTATCTGACTATTAAGTATGTTTCTAAAATATTTTAGCCCATCAACATAGCTTGTTTAGCGCTGATTTCATCTATGAAAATCCACTTAAACATTCTCATGCTACCTAAGATGCTGTTAATTTTGCCAATAAAAAAAACATTTCTGCTCTTCCTTATGCTAGTTATCAAAGTGTCTGGTGTTGAGATGGGCACAGCCTACGGGGTGTACTAGACACCTCTAGAGTGTGGATTCGTGCCCTGAAGTAGATAGAATAGCGCATGGAGCACATTCTGGAAGGACACAAAACCTTCACCTTCCTGGGCCAGTGGCCCATGGGAAACAGCCCTCCCTCAACACCAGCAGTCTTTTCTGCTTTGTGGACAAGGGTTACCACACAGTGGGCCTCGACTGCCACAATTCTTCAATGTGGACATCATCCAGGTCCACAAGCCCAGTTTTTTCACCAACTGGCACAGGCTGTCAGAAAACTCGGTGAGAAGGGCTCATACTGGTGGGACAACACCCGCCTGGAGAAGGGCATGATTGCTACGCAGTGAAACCTGTTTGACTTGCCCCTGATGGAATGATGAGGGCCCATGCACTCTCCTGGGGAGACCCCTATACCGGGACCCGGCAGATCGGATCTCCTGCTGCAGTAGGCTGGTACAGGGAGCTCATCCAGGGTGACATCTGCAACAACAACCTGAGCAGCACCTGCATGTGGCAGCAGGAGCTCACCTGAGCCTGGCAGGTACAGGCTGCCTGGATGAAGGAGTTGCAGGAGCTGAGGTGCATCATCAAGGTCATGTCCAACGCTCAGTTTGGGAGTATCTTCCGACACCTTCTACAACTCCACCTACTTCTCACAGTGACTCGTGCCCTTTTCCAACCTCTACAAGGCCTCCCCTGGCTGCCTGATCAACGACTTCGGGGACTTGACCTTCTGCTCGAGTTGCATGCTCCTGCAGCACTAGGTTCTTCTGGACGCACCAGTTCTGAACAGCCTGCATGAAGTCGTCCTTCCTTCCCCACATCCTGGACAGGGAAAAATGGCCCTAAACTGAGAACTTAAACTAACGAATGTAAACATGTCACACAGACGTCACAACAGGGGAATGCTTTAAGATGGCTTCAACCGGACTCTGTCCCATGTTGTTGACCATGATCTGAACACCTGGGCCTCTACAGCAGCAACTTTCTTGGTTTCTTCTTGCTATTAAGGCAGTTCCAATCAGGCACTCTCCTTTAGAGAGTCGTGTGAGGTAAGAGTCATGGGAGGTCCCCTTTTGGGGTCCCCCAAACTGCAGGGAAAGCAGTTCAAACTTGACCAAAACTCCTCCAGCTCTGGGCCCATGGCCTGACACTTAGCAGGTATCTAGTCACAAGGCTCAGCAAGTACAAGTTTCTCCTTTGGCAGAAAACTCCAGTGTCTATTAGTGGTTTTCTTGAAGCCCTCACTGGGCTTGAGGTGAGGTTGAGGATTGGGGCTATCGAAGGTGAGGTGGTGGGTGGGAGAAAGCAGCTCCATCCTCTCCCCAGGTGATGAGAGGGGGCAATGGCACAGTCCTTCCTAAAAAAGGCAGTGGGTTCTCTTGTTCCTGATTACCCCAAACCCTCTGGACATAAATCATGCAGCATCCCTACATCTCATGTCCTGAAGGTCATCCAGAACCTCTCTTAAGAATGTGAATTACTTGTGCTATGGGTTTTGGGCTTCAGATAATATTCACATTCAAATACAAACTGTCAATTAAAATCCAGCAAATGAATTTTGTGCTCAATTAAAAAATATTTATGGAATACCTTCTTTGCGCTACTCACTGGTCTTGGCATAGGATGTGTCTAGAAGGATACAGTCTTCATCCCCCCTGGTTACTTCTTGGAAGTGGGTGGCTGGCTTTTTACCTTTTCCTTCCACATAATTTTATACTGTGGATTTTTTCTAACAAAACCCATACATTTTATTTCTAAGTTTGTGAATCATTTTCAGAAAAAGAGCATAACTTATTCTATTTCTCTTCACATATGCACTTTTAATTTCTTTAACTGAAATAACAATTCAGTTACTGTATTTTGAAAACGCAAGGTGCTGGTCATCTTTCCCCTTTGATTTGTGACATTCTAGAACCATTGCTTACAAGCTTCAAAGGAAGAAAAAAGTCACTGCTGCTCCAGTGACTTATTTTATTTAGTAAGTGTAATTCCTCCTCTATAAAGCATTGATTAAACTTTAGAACATAAAGGTCAGAAGTAGATTTATGCAAGATAACATTACATCTTACTGCCAACTCATTCAAAAATGACATTGCTACTTACCTTGTCCTTCTTTGTGTCCCTAAAAGATCTCTTTGGGATTTATAACAACCAATTAGAAATGTATATCCTAGATACAATTAGCCTCTTTTAAAAGTCACAGTCATCTGGAGGAATTACTTTGTTCATTGCACGACCCCAAAATCAATTCATGAGAGATGGATCTTTTATTTAAAAATTGGGAATTGTGAGAAGTCGAAAAGGGGATTCACATCAAATATTACATAGCAAAAACTTAATCAAATGCCTATGAATTCGTTATCTATTGCAATGTAACAAATTACTCCAAAACCCTATTAGCTTAAAAGACTAACGTCGTTTTCTCATAGTTTCTATGGGCCAAGAATCTGGACACAGCTTAGTTGGGTATGTCTGTTCGAAGGTCTCTCACAAGGCTACAGTCAAGGTGTCAGCTAGGATTATAGCCATCTCAATGCTGAACTGGGGAAGGGATCCACTTCCAAGTCACTCATATGGTGGTTGGCAGGTTCTCACTGACTATGTCCAGAGTCATTAGTTCTCCTCCATGTAGGTCTCTCCTTAGGGCTATTCACAACATGGCAGCTGGCTCCCTCAGACCAAGGGATGAGAGAGAGAGAAATGGAAGCCACATTTTTCATAATCTAATCTTGAAAGTGACATCCTATTGCTCTACTCTAGCCTGTCTGTTAGAAATGAGTCTCCTAAAACAGCCCATGCTCATGGAGAGGAGATTACAAAAGGGTGTGAATATTCGGAGACTGAGGTCATTGGGGCCCACCTCACGGGCCATCTACAGCAACCTACTTCACATTTCACTTTTCTACCCCTGCCATCCTCACCCCCCAAAGTTCATAGTCTTAGCCAGAGTATCTCTTTCATTCTTCTCTTCCTCCTAGGCAGTCTAAAATTCTAGTTTTCATTGCAACATTTCTCCTCAGTTAAAACACCTATTTAACAAAAGAAAAACATATTTGTTTAGCAGAATATGGATATACTGGTTACTTCTTAAATATGCCCCTTGAGAAGTGTTAGTAGTGTAAATGGAACCACGTAAAATTTACTATAACGTTATACTTAAGATTAATTATTTCATGACTCCATTGCAATTGACTCCATTACTGTAAAATACTCATAATCTTCTCAATAATTAAATCTTTTAGGAAAGGGAAGCTGCGTTCAAATGAATTCTGTGTTACCATTGGTCATATTTATAGTGAGACTTCCCAGCAATGAATTGTGATTTTCAAGTGTTTTTTTTAAGTTAAATTTTATTCAAGCAAAAATGTGTGTTTGTTTCCAAAGTCTCTTTTTATCCCTTTTTATGTGTCTCAGTACTAGTTCAATTACAGTGAAGAGAAATACAAAGCTTTTGACATTTGGGCCAAGAACAGTGTTGGTTATTAAACTCAGTCTATCTTGGAACAAGCTGCCTCCTCAGAAAACATTTTGTTGTATTTTCCTTGTCTGCAGAGTAAGGAACGAATAATGCTACATAGCCTTGAGTGCTCAGTGAACAAATGATACAGGCCTTTGAAGAGTTTTCATAGCTTAGTTTAGTTGTTTCTTTCCCTTTCACTCTTGATATTGTGTTTATTTTGTTCTGTTTTGTTTTGTTTGTACCAGGTTAAATTTAAGCCCCTTCCTAAGCTTGTCCAAAAGTTTCAGAGTGAATAAACTTTAGTATAACTCTCAGACAGGCTTTTACCTATTTCAACTTCTCTCTAATATCTGGAAACTGATGCCTTCTGATCTCTGGAAGTAAGACAGAAATCATCTAGATTCTTTCAGCTACTATCTACAATAACATGACTCGACTATTCCAGAATTCTCTTGTGTAGGAAGATGAAAATGCAAATAACTTTATTTGTTGCTTCAAGACGTTTTTGAAATTCCATTTATCTGAGCATTAGAAGACTCAGCCAGCCCTCAGGAAAGGAATCAGGACAATAACTACCTCAACCAGGCTCATCAAATGACTGTTCACTTCTCAAGACTTCATTTGGAAACTTGGGCTCACTGTGTCCACAATCCTATGTTGTCATACCATGAATTTTGCCCAATCCCAAACAGACCTTCACAGTAAAAGATCTATTGATACTTTATTTTTCCCCTCTTTTTTGAAGGAGTATAGTTGATTTATAATGTTGTGTTGGTTTCAGGAGTACATCAAAGTGATTGAGGTATACATATATATTCATGTATATATATCCCTTTTCATATTCTTTTCCCTTGTAGATTATTACAAGATATTGAGTACAGTTCCCTGTGCTATACAGTAGTTCCTTGCTGTTTATCTATTTTATATATAGTAGTGTGTATATGTTGTAAAAGACCTACTTTATATCAGATACCAAAAACCTCATAAATATTTCTTTGTTCCCTCCCAACTTCAGACACACTTAAGAGTCTACCAATGAAATGATCTCCCTTAGTTTGGCAAACAATAATCTCTACAAGTTAGTTACTTTGTCTAGCTTTATCTTCAAGTTGTTCTGATGCTCTTTTGAGGAAATGGATAGTTGAGAGAAGCCACCAAGACATGGTTGTACAGGGGAAAATTTAAGTGTTAATCACTGTTTATTCATCTCATATGAATCCTACTTTTCTCAATGAGAAATATTACAATATAGTCAAGTTGTATCATCTAAAAGTGATGAATGAAATATATCTAGGAAAAGTAAGATAAATACTTTAAATAAAATTATGTAAAGTTCAGCAGTGATATGTCCTATTACCTGAGATGGAATATGCAGCATCTCGGAAGTCAGGCAAGCAGAGAGTTGAGGAAAAAGTGGCAAAGTTATGTTGTGTATATTGTCTTCTTTTATCAGAGTTATGTGTGAAAGAAGTAACAGAAAGAGCAGATTTAAGAAAAAGCTTCTAGGCTAGGGGCTTCAAGATGGCGGAAGAGTAAGATGTGGAGATCACCTTCCTCCCCAGAGATACATCAGAATTACATCTACATGTGAAACAGCTCCTACAGAACACCTACTGAACGTTGGCAGAAGACCTCAGACCTCCCAAAAGGCAAGAAACTCTCCACGTACCTGGGTAAAGCAAAAGAAAAAAGAATAAACAGAGACGAAAGAATAGGGATGGGACCTGCACCAGTGGGAGGGAGCTGTGAAGGAGGATAGGTTTCCACACACTAGGAAGCCCCTTCGTGGGCAGAGACTGCGGGTGGCGGAGTGGGAAGCTTCAGGGTCGCGGAGGAGAGCACAGCAACAGGGGTGCGGAGGGCAAAGCGGAGATATTCCCACAGAGGATCGGTGCCGACCAGCACTCACCAGCCCGAGAGGCTTGTCTGCTCACCCTCCGGGAAGGGCGGGGGCTGGGAGCTGAAGTTCGGCTTCGGTTGGATCGCAGGGAGAGAACTGGGGCTGGCAGCGTGAACACAGCCTGAAGGGGGTTAGTGCACCACGGCTAGCCGGGGGCGGGGTGGGGGGAGAGTCCAGGGAAAAGGTCTGCAGCTGCCGAAGAGGCAAGAGACTTTTTCTTGCCTCTTTGTTTCCTGCTGCGCGAGGAGAGGGGATGAAGAGCGCGGCTTAAAAGGAGCTCCAGAGACGGGTGCGAGCCGCGGCCATCAGCGCGGACCCCAGAGACAGGCATGAGATGCTAAGGCTGCTGCTGCAGCCACCAAGAAGCCTGTGTGCAAGCAGAGGTCACTGTCCACACCGCCCCTCCCGGGAGCCTGTGCAGCCCGCCACTGCCAGGGTCCCATGATCCAGGGACAACTTCCCCAGGAGAACACACGGCGCGCCTCAGGCTGCTGCAACGTCATGCCGGCCTCTGCCGCCGCAGGATCGCCCCGCATCCGTACCCCTCCCTCCCCCAGGCCTGAGTGAGCCAGAGCCCCGGAATCAGCTGCTCCTTTAACCCCGTCCTGTCTGAGCGAAGAACAGACGCCCTCAGGTGAACTACACGCGGAGACGGGGCCAAATCCAAAGCTGAACCCCGGGAGCTGTGCGAACAAAGAAGAGAAAGGGAAATCTCTCCCAGCAGCCTCAGGAGCAGAGGATTAAATCTCCACAATCAACTTGATGTACCCTGCATCTGTGGAATACTTGAATAGACAACGAGTCATCCCAAATTGAGGAGGTGGACTTTGGAAGCAACTATATATATATATTTTTTCCCTTTTTCTCTTTTTGTGAGTGTACATGGGTATGCTTCTGTGCGTGATTTTCTCTGTATAGCTTTGCTTTTAGCATTTGTCCTAGGGTTCTGTCTGTCCTTTTTATTTTTTTTATAGTATAGTTTCCAGCGTTTGTTATCATTGCTGGATTTGTTTTTCGGTTTGGTTGTTCTCTTCTTTCTTAATTTCTTTTTCTTTAATTACTTTAAACTTTTTAAAAATAATTATTATTTCATTTTATTTATTTTATTTTATTTTATTTTATCTTTTTCTTTCTTTCTTTCTTTTTTCTCCCTTTTTTTCTGAGCCTTGTGGATGACAGGCTCTTGGTGCTCCAGGCAGGCATCAGGGCTGTGCCTCTGAGGTGGGAGAGCCAAGTTCAGGACACTGATCCACCAGAGACCTCCCAGCCCCATGTAATATCAAATGGCAAAAATCTCCCAGAGATCTCCATCTCAATGCCAAGACTCAGCTCCACTCAATGACCAGCCAGCTACAGTGCTGGACACCCTATACCAAACAACTAGCAAGACAGGAACACAACACTACCCATTAGCAGAGAGGGTGCTTAAAATCATAATAAGGTCACAGACACCCCAAAACACACCACCAGACGTAGACATGCCCACCAGAAAGACAAGATGCAGCCTCATCCACCAGAACAAAGGCACAAGTCCCCTCCACCAGGAAGCCTACACAACCCACTGAAAGAACCTTAGCCACTGGGGGCAGACACCAAAAACAACGGGAACTACGAACATGCAGCCTGCGAATAGGAGACCCCAAACACAGTAACTTAAGCAAAATGAGAAGAAAAAGTAACACACAGCAGATGAAGGAGCAAGGTAAAAATCCACCAGACCTAACAAATGAAGAGGAAATAGGGAGTCTCCCTGAAAAAGAATTCAGAATAATGATAGTAAAGATGATCCAAAATCTTGCAAGTAGAATGGCGAAAATACAAGAAACGATTAACAAACACCTAGAAGAACTAAAGAGCAAACAACCAATCATGAACACACAATAAATGAAATTAAAAATTCTCTAGAAGGGATCAATAGCAGAATAACTGAGGCAGAAGAACGGATAAATGAACTGGAAGATAAAATAGTGGAAATAACTACTGCAGTGCAGAATAAAGAAAAAATAATGAAAAGAATTGAGGACAGTCTCAGAGACCTCTGCAACAATATTAAATGCACCAACATTCGAATTATAGGGGTCCCAGTAGCAGAAGAGAAAAAGAAAGGGACTGAGAAAATATTTGAAGAGATTAGAGTTGAAAACTTCCCTAATATGGGTAAGGAAATAGTTAATCAAATCCAGGAAGCACAGAGAGTCCCATACACGATAAATCCAAGGAAAAACACTCCAAGACACATATTAATCAAACTATCAAAAATTAAATACAAAGAAAAAATATTAAAAGCAGCGAAGGAAAAACAACAGATAACATACAAGGGAATCCCCATAAGGTTAACAGCTGATCTTTCAGCAAAAACTCTGCAAGCCAGAAGGGAATAGCAGGACATATTTAAAGTGATGAAAGGGAAAAACCTACAATCAAGATTACTCTATCCAGCAAGGATCTCATTCAGATTTGATGGAGAAATTAAAACCTTTACAGACAAGCAAAAGCTAAGAGAATTCAGCACCACCAAACCAGCTTTACAACAAATGCTAAAGGAACTTGTCTAGGCAGGAAACAGAAGAGAAGGAAAGACCTACAATAACAAACCTGCAACAATTAAGAAAATGGTAAAATGAACATACATATTGATAACCACATTAAATGTAAATGGATTAAACGCTCCAACCAAAAGACATAGACTGGCTGAATGGGTATATAAACAAGACCTGTATATATGCTATCTACTGGAGACCCACTTCAGACCTAGGGACATATACAGACTGAAAATGAGGGGATCTAAAAGATATTCCATGTAAATGGAAATCAAAAGAAAGCTGGAATAACTATTCTCCTATCAGAAAAAATGACTTTAAAATAAAGACTATTATAAGAGACAAAGAAGGACACTACATAATGGTCAATGGATCAATCCAAGAAGAAGATATAACAATTGTAAATATTTATGCACCTAACATAGGAGCATGTCAATACATAAGGTAAATGCTAACAGCCATAAAAGGGAAATAGGCAGTAACACAATCATATTAGGGGACTTTAACTCCCCACTTTCACCAATGGGCAGATCATCCAAAATGAAAATAAAAAAGGAAACACAAGCTTAAATGATATATTAAACAAGATGGACTTAATTGATATTTATAGGACTATCCACCCAAAAACAACAGAATACAATTTCTTTTATAGTGCTCATGGAACATTCTCCAGGATAGATCATATCTTGGGTCATAAATCAAGCCTTGGTAAATTTAAGAAAATTGAAATAGTATCAAGTATCTTTTCCAACCACAATGCTATGAGACTAGATGTCGGTTAGAGTTAAAAATCTGTAAAAATACAAATACATGTAGGCTAAACAATACACTACTAAATATCCAAGAGACCACTGAAGAAACCAAAGAGCAAATCAAAACATACCTAGAAACAAATGACAATGAAAGAAAGATGACTCAAAACCTATGGGATGCAGCAAAAGCAGTTCTAAAGGAAGCTTATAGCAATGCAATCCTACCACAAGAGACAAGAAACATCTCAAATAAACAACCTAACCTTATGCCTAAAGCAATTGGAAAAAGAAGAAAAATACTCCAGGGTTAGCAGAAGGAAAGAAATCATAAAGATTAGATCAGAAATAAATGAAAAAGAAATGTAGGAAAAGGTAGCAAACATCAATAAAACTAAAAACTGGTTCTGTGAGAAGATAAACAAAATTGATAAACCATTAGCCAGATTCATCAAGAAAAAAAAGGGATAAGACTCAGATCAATAGAATTAGAAATGAAAAGGGGAAGTAACAATTGACACTGCAGAAATACAAAGGATCATGAGAGATTACTACAAGCAACTATATGCCAATAAAATGGACAACCTGGAAGAAATGGACAAATTCCTAGAAATGCACAACCTTCTGAGACTGAACCAGGAAGAAGTAGAAAATATGAACAGACCAATCACAAGCACTGAATTTGAAGCTGTGATTAAAAAGCTTCCAACAGACAAAAGCCCAGAATCAGATGGCTTCAGAGGCGAAGATAAACAAAATTGATAAACCATTAGCCAGATTCATCAAGAAAAAAAAGGGATAAGACTCAGATCAATAGAATTAGAAATGAAAAGGGGAAGTAACAATTGACACTGCAGAAATACAAAGGATCATGAGAGATTACTACAAGCAACTATATGCCAATAAAATGGACAACCTGGAAGAAATGGACAAATTCCTAGAAATGCACAACCTTCTGAGACTGAACCAGGAAGAAGTAGAAAATATGAACAGACCAATCACAAGCACTGAATTTGAAGCTGTGATTAAAAAGCTTCCAACAGACAAAAGCCCAGAATCAGATGGCTTCAGAGGCGAAATTCTATCAAACATTTAGATAAGAGCTAACACCTATCCTTCTCAAACTCTTCCAAAATATAGCAGAGGGAGGAACACTCCCAAAGTCATTCTACGAGGCCACCATCACCCTGATACCAAAGCCAGACGAAGATGTCACAAAAAAAGAAAACTTCAGACCAATATCACTGATGAACATACATGCAAAAATCCTCAACAAAATAGTTGCAAACAGAATCCAACAGCACATTCAAAGTATCATACACCATGATCAAGTGGGATTTATCCCAGGGATGCAAGGATTCTTCAATATATGCAAATCAATCAATGTGATACACCATATTAATAAATTGAAGGAGAGAAACCACATGATCATCTCAATAGATTCAACATAGATATTTTTGTTTTAGCCACAGCAATCAGAGAAGAAAAAAAAATAAAAGGAATCCAAATTGGAAAAGAAGAACTAAAGCTGTCACTGTTTGCAGATGACATGATACTATACACAGAGAATCCTAAAGATGCTACCAGAAAACTACTGGAGCTAATCAACGAATTTGGTAAAGTAGCAGGATACAAAATTAATGCACAGAAATCTCTTGCATTCTTATACACTAATGATGAAAAATGTGAAGGTGAAATTCACAAAACACTCCCATTTACCACTGCACCAAAAGAATAAAATACCTAGGAATAAACCTACCCAAGGAGAAAAAAGACCAGTATGCAGAAATTTATAAGACACTGGTGAAAGAAATTAAAGATGATACAAATAGATGGAGAGATATTCCATGTTCTTGGATTGGAACAATCAACATTGTGAAAATTACTCTAATACCCAAAGCAATCTACAGATTCAATGCAATCCCTATCAAACTACCACTGGCATTTTTCACAGAACTAGAACAAAATATTTCACAATTTGTATGGAAACACAAAAGACCCAA
>NC_041215.1:113761881-113762202 GCF_002837175.3 Physeter macrocephalus
CAGTAATCAAGACAGTATGGTACTGGCACAAAAACAGAAATATAGATCAGTGGAACAGGATAAAAAACCCAGAGATAAACCCACGCACATATGGTCACCTTTTCTTTGATAAAGGAGGCAAGAATATACAGTGGAGAAAAGACAGCCTCTTTAATAAGTGGTGCTGGGAAAATTGGACAGCTACATGTAAAAGAATGAAATTAGAACACTCCCTAACACCATAAAAAAAAATAAACTCCAAATGGATTAAAGACCTAAATATAAGGCCAGACATTATAAAACTCTTAGAGGAAAAGATAGGCAGAACACTCTATGACATAA
>NC_041215.1:113762337-113818666 GCF_002837175.3 Physeter macrocephalus
ATATATACAATGGAATATTACTCAGCCATAAAAAGAAACGAAATTGAGTTATTTGTAGTGAGGTGGATGGACCTAGAGTCTGTCATACAGAGTGAAGTAAGTCAGAAAGAGAAAAACAAATACCATATGCTAACACATATATATGGAATCTAAAAAAAAGGTCATGAAGAACCTAGGTGCATGATGGGAATAAAGACGCAGACCTACTAGAGAATGAACTTGAGGACATGGGGAGGGGGAAGGGTAAGCTGGGACAAAGTGTGAGAGTTGTAGTGTATATATGGAGATATAAACACTACCAAATGTAAAATAGAGAGCTAGTGGGAAGCAGGTGCATAGTGAAAGAATGCTCAACATCATTAATCATTAGAGAAATGGAAATCAAAACCACAATGCGATATCATCTCATACCGGTCAGAATGGCCATCATCAGACTAGTGGGAAGCAGGTGCATAGCACAGAAAGATCAACTCGGTGCTTTGTGACCAGCTTGAAGGGTGGGATAGGGAGGATGGGAGGGAGGGAGTCGCAAGAAGGTAGTGATATAGGGATATATATAACAGATTCGCTTTGTTATAAAGCAGAAACTAACACACCATTGTAAACAATTATACTCCAATAAAAACGTTAAAAAAAAAAAAGAAAAAAAAGAGCTTCTACATACATGCAAATCTCATGGTCTGTAACTAGGATATTTACTTCCAGATAATCCTTCATTGAGTATGAACTTGAATGGTTAAAACTTCAAGGAACCTCACCAATATGTTACTATCATGAAGTTGAAAACAGGCAAATTCATCTTTGTTTATTTTGATGTATATAGAGGTCAGGGTGGATATAATACACTGTCTCCTGAAGCGCTGCTATTGAGCGTAAACTTCCCTTCCAGATATAGATATGCATTTTCATTGCAGGTGCATCTCTAACAACTCTGATGACCAATTATCTGTCTTTTTCAATTAGAAAAGAAAGTTATCACCCTTGTCCCTCTGTTGAAATTGTCCTTGAACACCAAGCTATAACTCTTCAGAGGTGGTCTTCCTGTCCTTGGAATCCTGCCACCTCAGTAACCAATAATGCATTCACTCGGCATTACAGTATGTTTTTAAACCCAGTGAACTTCATTTGTCTCCCAAACAGAAGTGCATTTGAAGTTCTTCTTTTTATCGACTAGAAGTTCTTGGTTTTCCTTGATGAGAATACAGAGCAATGACAGATTGAATCTCAGGTAACATGAAATGAGGCTTCAGGAAAGGAGCCCAGCCGCAATTGAGTGGGTCGCACTCTTAACATTATATTTAGAAGTAAAATGAGTACATCTTCTCTTTTGCTTCCTTTCTTTCTTTCATTCTTTTGTTTTAATTTAAAAATGCATATGGACAAGGTTATCCACTGTGACTTGGTGCTATAATGTCTGATTGTGTCATCAATTTGCCATTTTGTGGATTAAGGAAATTAAACCATACAGTTTGGTAAGTTGGCTACCAATAGTCTAGCAATTGTCTCTATATCAGCAGCATGAATCAATATAATTTTTTTCTTATAGAATTGTGGTAGCCTTCTTATCTTTGATGTTTACCATTTTTATTTGGAGTAGCCTTCTTATCTTTGATGTTTACCATTTTTATTTGGAATAAATAACTTAGATTTTTACCTCTAGATACTGATTCAATTTTAGAAGTGTTTGTTAAGCCTATTTCCAATTCACACAAGCATATCAAAATGTGATACCCAAATTAAAATACCTGTACCTTCATCTATCACAAGGTTTAGAGGGTTTAAATACATCAAAAGAATACTATGCATTTATATAATTTTATTTTTTAATTGAAAAAGGCTTCCATTTTCTAATTTTAAGCTCATTATTTTTTATTTGCCTTGCATATAGTACTAATAGACATTTTCAAAATCCCAAATAATACTAATAGACATTTTCAAAATCCCATGTTAATACAAAAATCATCTTCAACCCCAATATTCTTTTTCTGGTATATACAGAAATTTCCCATTGGTCTTTTTCAGATATTTTTTAGAGAATTACTAAAAACCCACTTCTAAATAAAAACAAACAAAAAAATGAGATATTGTCAAAGATGTATAAATGATGGTTTTCTATTTGCTGCATAAGTATATACAGAAATTTCCCATTGGTCTTTTTCAGATATTTTTTAGAGAATTACTAAAAACCCACTTCTAAATAAAAACAAACAAAAAAATGAGATATTGTCAAAGATGTATAAATGATGAGTTTTCTATTGCTGCATAAACAATCACTCCAAAACTTAATGGTTAAAAACAACTTTTTATTTGCACATTAAAAAAAAAATTAGTCTAGGCTTAGCTGGGTGGTCCTTAGGCAGAACTCTCATGGGACATACAGTTGGAATTAGGAGACAAGACAGTTGAGTGCTGAAGTGTTCTGAATGGCCCCATCCATATGTCTAAACATCCACAGAGATGGCTGGAAACAGCTGGAATGACTCTTCACATGAGGATGACATCATACTAGAGGGAAAAATTTAAAAGTTCAGGGCTTCTTGAGGTCTTGCTCATAAATCACATAACTTCACTTTTGTCTTACCGTATTGTTCAATTCAATTGGTAAATAGTCTCACAGCTACAGAAATCATTTCAGAGTATTAAGAATAAAGGAAAACTTCAAAATTCTTTTTTGAAGCAAGTATAATATATAGATAATCTATTTTATCAAATCAATTATTATTTTTCTTTATTTTTAACTTTTTATTTTATATTGGAGTACAGTTGATTAACAACGTTGTGTTAGTTTCAGGTGTACGACAAAGTGATTCAGTTATACATACACATGTATCTATTCTTTTTCAAATTCTTTTCCCAGTTAGGTTGTTACAGAATATTGAGCAGAGTTCCCTGTGCTATACAGTAGGTCCTTTCTGGCCATCCATTCCAGATATAGCAGTGTGTACCTGTCAATCGCAAACTCCCCAACTATCCCTCTTCCCCCACCCTTCACCCCTGGTAACCGTAAGTTCGTTCTCTAAGTCAGTGAGTCTGTTTCTGTGTTGAAAAAAAGTTAATTTGCATCATGTTTTTTAGATTCTCCATATAAACGATATCATATATTTCTCTTTCTCTGTCTGACTTACTTCAATCAGTATGACATAACACATACATAATCTTGATAAAGATAGAACAAAATTTACAAAATAATATCACTTGTGGATATTGGTACAAACATTCTAAATAAAATGTTAGCAAATATTCTACCAAGCCATAGAAAGGAAATAATAAACCATGATTTAGTAGGGTTTTATACTGATAATGCAAGGATGACTCAATATTAGAAAAATCTATTAACATAAATTTACCATATTAATAGACCTAAGAAGAAAAATTATATGACTATTATCATAGATGTTGAAAAAGCCAATAACAAAAATCAACATTCATTTTTATTAAAAAATTTTTTCAAGTCAAGGATGTCAATTATATCCACTCTTACTAAACTTTTTATAGAAATAATAGCCAACATAATTTTAAAAGAGGAAAAAGTGAGACTTAAGAATTGGAGGGCTTCCCTGGTGGCGCAGTGGTTAAGAATCTGCCTGCCAATGCAGGGGACACAGGTTCGAGCCCTGGTCTGGGAAGATCCCACATGCCGCGGAGCAACTAAGCCCATGAGCCACAAATACTGAGCCTGTGCGCTAGAGCCTGTGAGCCACAACTACTGAGCCCACGTACCACAACTACCGAAGCCCACGTGCCTAGAACCCGTGCTCCGCAACAAGAGAAGCCACTGAAATTAGAAGCCCATGCACCGCAACGAAGAGTAGCCCTCGCTTGCTACAACTAGAGAAAGCCCACACGCAGCAACGAAGATCCAACACAGCCAAAAATAAATAAATAAAATTTTAAATATATATATTCTGGAACGAGAAGCCCGAGCACCGCAACAAAAGAGTAGCCTCCACTCGCTACAACTAGAGAAAGCCCACACGCAGCAACGAAGATCCAACACAGCCAAAAATAAATAAATAAAATTTTAAATATATATATTTCTTAAAAAAAAAGAATTGGAAATGAAGAAATAAAACTATCTGTTTTCAGGTAACATGATTGTATACCTGGAAAATGCTAGAGAACCAGGGATGAAATTAATTCAAACAGTAAAGTATTCAGCAAAATAACAGGATTAAAAATTAACATGCAAAAATCAATAGCATACTATACTCAAATAATAACCACTTGGAAGATATAAAAATGGCAAAAACCCCATTCAAAATATCAATAAACAAACAAATAATAAATAAAAATTTAAGAATAAACCTAGAAATAAATATTCAAAATTTACACATAAAAGGCTATAAAATAGTTCTGAAAGACACAAAAAACTGACTTGAACAAATGAAAAGACCTCCCTTGTTCTTGGTTAGAATATGCCAAGATCATCAAGATGTCAGTTTTCTCTAAGTCAATTTATAAATTTAGTGCAATCCCAATAAAAATATCAATGGAACTAAGCAAGCTTATAAAAAAATTTCTATGGAAAAATAAACATGCAAAAATAGAAAGGAAAGCTGCAAATAAAGAAATATAAGAGGATACCACTTCTACCAGGTGTTAAAATATACTATAAAATCACTGTAATTAAAACCATGTGGTACTAATGAATAAATAGACAAAGAAATTTCTTGGATATATTTCCAGGGAAACTGACTAAAAGAAAAAAGTAGGAGAAAATACTTGTGACTTTGGGCAAAGATTTTTAAACAAGACACAAATAGAATCCAAAAAAGGAAAAGTCTAATGAATAAAACTTCTTGAAAATTAAAAACCTTCAAAATAAACTTCAAAGAAAGTAATATGTAAAAAGAAATTGGGAGAATATATTTGCAAATTATATAGCTGACAAAGCAGTTGTATACAACATATATCAATATATATATAAAACTCCTAAACTCAATAATAATAAAAGCCCAATTAAGAAATGAACAAATATTTGATCAGACACTTCACAGAAGTAGATATATGAATGGCCAATAAGCACATGAAACAATGCTCAACATTGTTAGTCATCAGGAAATGTAAATTAAAACCACAAAAAAATACTAACAGACATAAATTAGAATGGCCAATCAAAATATATTAATAATAATAATGCAAAGTGTTGGCAAGGTTATGGAGTGAATGAAATTTTCATCCATTGATGGTGGGAATGTAAAATTTTACAAACACTTTGGAAAACAGCTTGGCAATTTCTTAAAAAGTTAAATTTATACTACCATATGATCCAGTCATTCTACTCTTAAGTATACACTTGAAATAAAAAGAGATACATGTCCATATAAAGACTTGTACATGTTGTTTATAGAAGCTGGAAACTTTATTTATAAATCCCAAATTTAGAAACAAGCCAGTGTCCATCTACAGATGAAAGAATAAACAAATTATTCTGTACGATGTAATACTACTCAGCATTAAAAACCAATGAAATACTGATAATACAACAACATGAATGAATCTCAATACCATCATGCTATGTGAAGGAAGCTAGATACAAAACATAACATACAATATAATTCCATTTTTGAAAAATTCTAAAATAGACAATACTAACCTATAGTGACAGAAAGCAGATCAGTAGTTGCCAAGGGTCCTGGAAAGGGGAGAAGTTGACAGGGAAGAGGCACAAATAAACTATTTGAAGTGATAGAATTGTTCTACTCCTTGACTCTGATATGATCATGTTGCTTAATTAAACTTGCATCCACTTGCCTGACACACAGTAAAGCCAATTTACTGACACTGGTTCTGATTAAGGAAAGTACAGCATTTATTGCAAGGTGCCCAATGTGGGGCTACGCAAAGAGAACAGGCAGCTCTTGCTCAAAAGACCCGAATTCCTGGAGCTTTCAGGGAAAGGTTTTTGAAGGCAGGGTGAGGGAGAGGGTCACAGGGTGTGTGACCTCTTTGTGGACATTCTTTTGATTCATTGGTGGTGAGGTAACCATGTGATATTTAGGGAACCAACATCAACCTTCTGGTGCCAGTGAGTCTGGGCTCTACGTCTGGGGGTCATCAGTTAACCTCTCACCTGGTGGGGGTTTAAGTATTTGTAAAAGAACTCAAGGATATGGCTCAGGATATTATCTATAGCCCTTGAGAAGGAACTAGAGGCCTTTAACTTTTTTTTTATAGCTAAAATATTATTATTTTGTCTTGCTTGACTGTTTTCCTTTGTTTCTATATTTTCTCACTTTTCTGATTAAATTTGTTCTTTGGAAGTGAGAGAAGGCCTAGGAGGCTAAAGCTTTTTTTACAAAGAAGAGGTGAGGGATGCAGGGTGGTGAGGAGGGCAGAGTCTGTCCTGGGAAGGCCCTGCTGAGTCTCAATTACACATCATACATGTATGTGTATATGTATTTATATTTATTTATATATGCATATATATATTTATTTTTACATATACGCTTGTCATAACTAATCAGTACTCTAACACAGGTGTTAGTGTTATTATATGAAAGTTGTACCTTAATAATAAAATAATAAGACAAAACAATAACATCACCAATCAGGTGCATATACTGAGGGCTTTTTGGAAATGATACCCTGAAAAGAACACACTGTTAATTCTATAGTATTCCAAATCAGGATGCATAACCTGAATCTAATCATGAGGGAATATCCTAAATTGAGAGGTATTCTACAAAAAATAAATTGGCCTGTGTTAATAAAAAAATGCCAATCCTAAGAGACAAAGACTGAGAATCTGTTCCATATTAAAGGAAACTGGAGAGAAATGCAACATGAGATCCCAAATCTCTGTATGTTACAAATGATATGTGTGAATCAATAGATAATTGGGAAAAGATGGTAGCTTAAAGAAAAGTATTGTGTCACAGTAAAACTTTTTGAATTTGATAACTGTACTGTGTTTGTGTAGGAGAACACAATTTTCTTAGGAAATACACACTAAAGTGTTAAGGGGAATGATGTACAGAAAAACCTCTCCTGTGGTTAAAAATGGTTAGAAATAAACACACAGACTCACACACACAGACACACACACATATATATATACATATATATATAAATTAGAATATATATATATATATTCATAAACTCTCCTGTGGTTAAAAATGGTTAGAGACAAATATATATATATACATACATATATATATATATATATATACGTATAGAAATTAGTTAAACGTTTTTAAAATATGTTTGAACAGAGTTTGGTTCTAAAAGACTTTTCTAGAATGAGTTTAGTATTCAATCAAACTGCCCATGTCAACATATTGATTTTCTCTAAGTTTCAGGGGAAAACACAATCTGCAATTTTTATTTAAGATATTTTCTTAAAAATCAATGTGATTTTTGCTTAGCGTATTAAATTCTTTTCTGTGTTTAATAGAGAAATTAATATGCAGCAAAAATTCAACATTATGCTGTAAATACCAAATATACCTAAAAAAAAAAAGAGCCTGCTGCAATAACAGTAGTCTTAAGTTGATTACCCTAGTGCCAAACCTCCTTCTGGAGGTGAAATAGTATTTTTGTAACATATATAACCACTTGGGTTATTACATCACTACTTAGAAAATTGTTGCTTTAATTTTTAAAAGACAATAATGTGATTTTAATCTTTGAAATTCTTTAAGGCTATACTTCATTTTATATAAATTAATGCCATTCCTGAACCTAACCATCTGACTTGAAAAGTCAGGATCCCGTCATGACCAGACTGTGTGAAAGGCCATACCATAGATAAGAAGCTATGTTTCTCAAGGATTCTTTTTCGTGACCTTCCACAAAATCTCTGCACATATGTCAGATAACTATGTAATTCTGAAAAAAATACATGTAATTGAAAATAAAGAGTTTGGAGTAAGCACGGTTTTCCCCATTCACTCATATCCATTGCCTGAATTCTCTTATTTGATGAATTTCAATATTATGAAGATATAACCTTCTTTTCTTTTAGTACAAGTTTTGACATTTGTTATCAAGATATTCCTTCAAGGTCAAGCTAGTAGGGTAAATGTATTCACTGTGTCTTAGATATGTGTTTTTGGATTCCCTGGGAGTTAAGTTTAGTCAGATAGAAACTAATATTACCTGCCCAAGTTTGACTTCACTCACAGAGTTCTAGGTATATGAGACAAGATAAGCAACAATCCAGAACCTGTAAGATATTCACAGGGAGTCCAGATTTTTGCATTCCAGTATTATGGAATGATATATATTCTAAGGCATCTCCTGCTACAAATCAAGTCAATTTTAGAACTATACCCTTTAAGCCTAAGGCATTTCTAGGCTCAAAGATAGTAAAGAAAGGGAGGTCTCTGAATCTCTTACCCTATTATCAACAACAACAAAAAATTTAGTAAATTATAAGCACACTTCAAATGCACAGTTACATGGAGACAAATACTAATATCAGTAGCAGGTTGTGGTACTGACATTGGCATCCCCCCAATAGAGTTAGGAAACTAAAAGTGAGCTAAAATTGTCTTAGATAAGGGACAGGGAGGGTGGGAGGGAGATACAAGAGGGACGGGATATGGGGATATATGTATAGGTATAGCTGATTCACTTTGTTATACAGCAGAAACTAACACACCATCGTAAAGCAATTATACTACAAAAAAGATGTTAAAAAAAGAAAAAAAAAGAAAAGAGAAAAAAAAACACTTTATTCTCTAATAGCCTTAATCATATTCTCTACCAACAGTCCTTTTTCCTTCTTGTCTAGTTAATTTATTTATTTGGTCAGTTTATTTGTTTATAATTTATTTTAATGAATTTTGTTTTAGAACAAAACTCCAAAAGTTTCAGTCACCCAAATAAAGCCAATAAAACTGCTGTTTACCTGGCAGACCTTAAAAAGTCTTCATGTTACTATTAAAAAGAAAATCACAAATGGTTAAAAACTTGTGAACTTGTATAAGTTAAACCTATATAAAAGTGAGCAAATTGTTAGTGACCCTCTTTATTCCTCCAGTAATCTGTCTAGGTATTACCTTAGGAACTATTCATTATGAGAAGAAGCCAGCGCTCTATTTTTCCCCCTCAGGTTGCAAAGTCTTGCAGGATTTAATCTCAGATTTTCAGTGGAAGCGCTTCAATGTTTTCTGCTTTCTTTGCTGCTGTGACCAGATGGAAGCATCACCTTCTTTTCCAGAAAGTCTATGAACAGGCAGAGTAAAGGTGACAGCTCACACAGAGTAGTGCCAGATGCTCTTGTTTATTCCACAGTGTTAAGGGATATTTATTGGCAGAAGTTCAATGGCTTTTTGGAGGATTTTCCAAAGAGTCACTTTTTTGGGGGTGAAAATTGGTTCTATGTGCAGGACCAATAAAGAAAACGTACTTTGCCCAGTAGACTTGGCTATGATTTTCTTGGTTTACATTCTTTCCCCAAAATACAGGAAGATTTTAAAAACCCAAGTGTGGATTTCACAGGGATGCAGCACTCGTGCCTATTTGCTCTCTTTAAGAACATTGAAAATTGGTAATTGGAACTATAAACTTACCCCTTTTATATATTTCTTTTTATTTTCTAAATCTGAGTCATAATTGTGTTGAACTGAAGTAAAAGTGATTTTAAAAACTGAATACATGATAAGTGCCAAACATGTTTATTTTACTATAGACTCAAGCTATGTTCAGACTGGAAAGACTATCCTAGTGTTGTTTAATCAGCAAGTTTCTGATACTACCATGGAGAAAGCAGTGTTGTTAGCGCTTAAGAACATAGGCATGGATTCCAGGTTTTCAAGCTTACTAGACATATCACCTTTTCAAGTTTATTTAACTTCTTTATGCCTCAGTTTCCTCATATGTAACATCATCATAGTAATAGTATCCATCTCATAGGATTTTTGTGAGGGCTAGATGAGTTTTTCATGAAGTATGTTTAGAAGAGTCCCTGGCACATAATAAATACTCAATAAATGTTAGCCACTGCTACAAGCATTGTCATTATCATTATTATTATGTGGTCATTTTCTTTTGATCCATTACACTATAAAATGTGTATTCTTCCTTCTTGGGCAACAGTTGTTTTAGGGAAAATGTGTCAAAAATATTCTATTAGAGATGGCAGGAACCTCAAGAGATAAGTGTTTATTCTGTCTGGGAGCCTTCCCAACAAAGCAAAACTAACATTTCCTTCATGATTTAAAAAAATGTAATTACCCTAATAAGCAACAAAAATCATGTCTTACTTTCTCTCTATATATTTTTTCTTATAACACATTTTATTAATAAATAAAAATATTCTTTAAAAAGTTAAACAATTATTTTAAAAAGAAAAATGGGAAGGTTTATGAATTTTATTAAATTAGAAACTCATTTCCTTGTATCATATTCTTTCACTTTGGGGCAAAACCAGTTTTAGACATACATTTATAACTGTGTATAAAATGAGATATTTCATCAGACAAACTATAATCAAAATATCTCTATTTATAAATTACCAAGGTTTGGATTTCAAATCGCAGGTAACTAATTCAAGAAAGATTAATTTATTTTAAAAGTTAATTGATATAATTAATTATAGAGCCATTGGTTATATTTGAATTTGCTTATGCTTTTGTCAAAGTGAATCAGTTTTTGTACTTCTAGAATACTTATGTTATTTGAAGAGTACGGATTGATTCAAAAATGGTAAAATACAGCTGTTAAAAATGTGTACTTGGCTGCATACAAAATAAAAGTCTGTGATGCCAACTTTGTTTATATATAAATAACTTCTTTTGACTCCCATTAACTCTATTCTGAGACACTAATAAATACTTCTTGAAAGAATAAGCTCAAAAGTGGAAGAATTTGGAAAGGAATCCACAGATCTCAGTTGTAGTGACCACAGTTATTGATGGCACCCCCTCCTGCATAACTGTATCATGTATAAGTCACACCCACATTTGTTCTCAGCTCCAGCCATATGGCAATTTTTCCTGAACGATTTGGCTTCTCCCTTTTCTTTCTCTATTATTAGAATATTATGGCTTTCTTCCCTTCAGTTCTTGCCAGCTGGGAAGCAAAAATAGTATTATTTTTGCCTCACTTATTCTTGATCCCTTTTTGATTATCCTTGGTTGCCTTAAACATGAACTTGTCTTGTTTGCATCTACAATTTGAAGGATTCGGTCTGTGAAAGCTACTCTATTAGATGAGTGTTAAGATTCCACATTCTTCTAATACACTTTATTTTTCAATTACCTTTAAAGGTGGGGGCAGTGGAATGGAGATTTAAATTCCCTGGGGTATAAATCTCTGGAGATAATGTGTATATATTGGGAAAAAGCCTCGAAAACTGTCAACATTTTTAAAAGGGCAGTCCCCTGATTATAAATCACATTTGGGTTGGTTCTTCATTTCCAAAAGAATATTCCTATTCTGGATAACAAGTTTGTGACTAGATTTCTTTTAACAGCCATATGTAGCAATGCTAGTAAATTGGACAAATTGAAGATTACTCTCTGCCTTAGGAAAAGTAATATATAACACTGTATTTTATAAAAATGAAAGTTTATGTCCTGAAAGCATTAACCTGAGGCCAGCAACAGTAGGCTGGTAGCTCCTATCACAAGGTTTGTGAGAGACACAAGCTTCTGCTTGTTCCTCACAACCAAATCAGCCTCACAAGAGCACACGTGCACCCAGAGAAGGTACATGGTGAATACATCCCTGTGATGACAGAAATATACACTTACAAATCAAAAGTCTGTGAAATGTTGATTCCCCAAAAGGAATTTTGTAACAAAGAATTGTAACCTTAAAACCAGAAAATGATCCATCATTTATTAAAATAAGGGAAAGAATAATAAAATAAAACAAAGTGCAATCTTTGTATTTGAAGAGTGCTTGAGATGCAGCTGGGGAAAAGATTTTGAGTGATTCATATTTTACTGACCTTGGGTCATCTGGTTATTATGGATAATTTTATCACACAGGGCTGCACATTTTTGATTCACAGTCTCCTCCAATTACATATGGTCTCCTTTCAAGTTCCCAAAATGTGTTCTTTGAAAATAACAGTTAACTTAAAAGATGACATACATTCAGGTTTTTAAATTCTTTTGTGTAGGAGGAGAAGAACATTGATTTAGGAAAAAGGAATTCATAAGAAATTGCCTCGACTGTAATAAAATAAAAATTTTGTTCCACTTAATTTTCCAAGGATTCCAAAAATAATCCTTTTCCTGGTAATTGAGTCTTAGCTATACATGTATATATAACATAGTTGATATAGTGTAATATTCTGCAAAGTTTTACCAAGTTTTTGAACACTCCAACCTACTTCTAAATGGTACACCAGTTAAGAAATGCTTACAGTACAAATGTTGTACTCCTGAGGTATATATCAGATGAATGTTCTGTGATTCACCATGGCTGGTCAATAAGGATCTAACAGTGCTATAGACAGAAATAGGTAATCATCATCCTTGATTTTCTAATTATCAAAACATCTTAACCATTTTCAACAGGGATAAGGTTAGAGAGCTTACATTTAGATGGTTACTGATTCAGCAAAAACATGCTTTATTGACTAGAATGTAACATCATGTGAGTGAGTGAACCTCATCCATATTTTCACCTGGGAAGTTGCTAGCAATGTCCGTGCTCATCGTATGAGATATCATAGCTTCAGTTAATTCAGCTGATTTTGAGTATATGATACTTTTATTTCTCAGTCCTGAGACTTCAAAAGTCTGCTTATATTTGGAATGCTACTGTGATACTTTAACTTCATAATATGTTTCCTGTATTTTCATCATTGAAGGATAAATAGGATTTCTATTTAAAATACAGTTTCCTAAATTCTGACACATTTTCTCTCAATTCATTAGACTTTATACAGAAAAATCAGTTATTAAATTTGACTTATTAATAGCAACTGGACTTCCATGTCTATATCTCATTTTCCTCATCTTTAAAATTGATATAATAACAGCTAATTTATAGGTCAGTTTTAAAGATTATATGAAATTTTTATATATCTATATACCTAAACTGCATATCAGAGTACTGGGTGCATGGAGGTGGTTGTTATAGTTATTACTGATACCACTGATAATGACTGTAGAAAATATTAAGAAAAAACTGATAAAAATTTATTTTTGTATTTACCAGAGATGCAGAAAACAAATGGTTCAAATGTTTTTTAAATCTGGTGGGTTTTTTTGTTTGTTTGTTTGTTTTTGCGTTACGCGGGCCCCTCACTGCCGCGGCCCCTCCCGCCGCGGAGCACAGGCTCCAGACGCGCAGGCTCCACTGCATGTGGGATCCTCCCGGACCAGGGAACGAACCCGCCTCCCCTGCATCGGCAGGCGGGCCCCCAACCACTGCGCCACAAGGGAAGCCCTGGTGTTTTGGTTTTTTTTTCTTATTTGTGTAAAACTGTAAAGGGAAAGTTGAAATTGTTTTTTAAATCTTAAAGTATTAGGTTTTTTTGATTGCAAAATACAGAAAAATCCTACTCAAATGGCTTAAGCAAAAGAGGACTTTATTACCTTTACGACATCAAACTGAAAAATTTAATGGAAGCACTGGCTTCAGTTATGAGCAGTGGCAGATGTTTAAATACGTAATGTCACCCAGCCCTGTTCTTTTATTAGTTCTTACCTATGTTCATCTCCATGCTGTCCTCATTCTCAGGTTCCACAAGGTAGCTGCTAGCAACACTAGACCTACTCTTTGTCAGGTTCAAGTGCAAAAAAAAAAAAAAACAAGAGTACATCTCATTGGCTAAGATTGGTCCAGTTGATTATTCCTTAGTCAATCACAATGTCCAGGGGAATGTTCTTCTCAGCTGGCTAGGCATGCTTACAACTCTAGGAACCTGAGGCAAGTGGGATTATAGTAGGGGAAGGATGGTTTCTCAAGTGAATGTTGTGGTAGGTTTATCAGAAGAGGAATAATCAACTTGAACCATTGCATATAACATGCTAATAAAATCAGAATATATTTGAAGATGCTGTGTTTTGCCAGTTTTCCTTCTTCTTTTCATTTTTTTAGATATGGGTATATCCCAAGATTTTATTCTTGTATCTTCACCTTCTTTTCTTTCTGTGGTATCTCAGTAACACTCTTGACTCTATCATCTGGGTATGGAAGGCTCGCAAATGTCTTCCAAGCTCTACTTTGTGTGTCAACTAGCTGTTATTGCACAGCAAACCTCTCCAAAATTTCATGAGTCTGCAGGTTGGTGCTAAGCTGACCCTCTGGTCTTGGTCTTGCATCTCAGTCAGCGGCCTCACTACTTTAGTGGAAATATACTGCAGTACCTAATCCATAGCAGGAACTGAAACTTATTGTTATTGTCACAAATTACATATGTTTTCCAAATGAGGAAAGTCATTTCTCTTTCTTTGTCCGAGTCCATCTCTCTTCATATATACTTTCCCATAGAATTACCCAATCTATATATAATCACAATAACACTACAAATAATGGCTCTCCATTGCTATAAGTATCATAATAAATTGTACAATCTGTGGATATATTAGAATATCATTGACTGTATCTTATATTTATTTGTATCTCCTCAGAGCCTAACACAATGTCTAGTGCATAGAAACAGTCAATAAATGCTTTATTGTGACTGCTGTTGTCTCTACTGTTGCTCTTGACCTTAAAGACCACATGTTAATCATATCAGTATCTCTTTAGCTGTGTGTTGTATCCCCAGGGGAGCTCTGGAAATGTCTAAGTGTACCCCGGGGATCAATGTTTTAGAAGTCTAAGCATCTTTTTACAAATAAAAAATTATCTTTCTATATTCCACATTCCCAACCATTCTTTACTATCATCTGATCTCACATTTTACCATGTCTCCCATATGCTATTTATTTTCACCCAACATAGATTAGATATAGACATAAGTATAGATATAGATATAGATGACTGAGACGAGAAAGGAGTGCTGAACCGAAGGGCTTTGAAAAAATTCTGGGGAATGTGAATCATGGATTTATCATTTCTTCCCTCAAGAAGGATCCTGCTTACTAAATTCATAGGCTAAATGTGGAAGATTATAAGTTATCATATGGATAACATAGCATTTGTTGAAATCAAAATATTCTACTATGCAGTTATTCTTTATCACTGTCATCTTTTTTTACAAAAAAAGAACAAAAATAAAAATGCACCTAAAACATGAAAATTACAGTCAAGTTTTTATGTGTGTGTATTGGGAGATGGAGTGAAGTCATTGAATAATAATTTAAAAATACTGTAAAAAAGAAACTACTGTCTTCTACTAACTGGTGCTTTGGGGGAAGCTTCTCCTATCATATTCTCTTATGCCTATACCTTTTCAACCTGTAGTTTCGATTGTTAGCTGTAAGTGGACTTCTCTCCACTAGTCTACAGGAATGCATTGACATCCTTTCCATTTTCATGGTTGCCACTTGGATCTCTGAAATTGTTCCCTGGTATTATCTTGGATGCTGTTCTAATATTTTCCCCAAGTTGACCAAAAAGTACAAAATCAATGTCTGTTCATTATTCAGAAAAAATCACCACCTATGACTGAGGAATTGTGTTATGTAAAGGTGAGTTGTAAATAATTGTCATTCATAGAAGGTATAGTCCTTAAAAGCAGGTCTGTGTCTACTTTATCTCTGTAGCCCTTACATAACTTTTACAACTCCTGGCAGATAGATTTTAATTCTTTGTTGAATGACTGAATGAACCAATGAACGAATCAACTAACTTTTACCAACTATATTTTCTTAGGGAATTTAAGTCTACAAGAAACTGCCTCTTCCACCATGGACTAATCATATTAGCTTTCCAGTTGAAGGAATCAGCAAATAGAAAGACAGTCAATAGTAACCTGAAAAGGATGTTTGAGGAGCATCAAGAAGGTTAGTATAGTGGAACAAAAGGGATTTAGCAAGATAAGCAGCATCTAGACTAGGTAGCCCTTTGTAGACTATGAAATTGTCTAATAAGCTATTGGAGTTTTTGATAAAAGGAGTGACATAATCTGGTCCCTGTCATTCTGTGATATTCTGACAGTGGATGAAAAATAAAAGGAAGGGGGAATAGAATAAAGAGATAAGTTAAGGGAGGGGGAAAACATTGTCCAGGAAGGAGATGTTGATGACTTAAAATGGAGTGGTAGCAGTGTAGGTGATTTTAAATAGTCAATAAGGGAATTTATTTTTAAGTTGAATGGACTAGTCTTGACTGATGGATTGAGTGTTGATGTGAGAGAAAGAGATGAGTCAATGATGATCAACTAGAATTTTTTTTTTAAGACATGGACAGGACAGGAGAGAAGCGGTCTGGAGAAAAATTTCAATGGCTTAATTTTGAACAAATTAAATGTGAGACTCCCATGAGTGTTGTTTAAGATTGAGACTCTGCCATTTTACTGCTCCACTACTTACTAGCTGGGCAAGTGGCTTAATATTTTTGTGTCTTATTTATATCTTCTACTAAATGTAATTATTATTTTTTTAACATCTTTATTGGAGTATATTGTTTTACAATGTTGTGTTAGTTTCTGCTGTATAACAAAGTGAATCAGCTATACATATACATATCTCCACATATGTCCTCCCTCTTGAGTCTCCCTCTCACCCTCCTTATCCCATCCCTCTAGGTGGTCACAAAGCACCGAGCTGATTTCCCCGTGCTATGTGGCTGCTTCCCAATAGCTATCTATTTTACCTTTGGTAGTGTATATATGTCCATGCCACTCTCTCACTTCGTTCCAGCATACCCTTCCCCCTCCCCGTGTCCTCAAGTCCATTCTCTACGTCTGCAAAATGTAATTATAATGAAAGGACTTGCCTCCTAAGGTTGTTATGAGAATTAAATTAGTTATCCATATAAAAATCTAGGAACAGTTTCCCACATACTGTAGAAATTTATTATTATTATCATCCAAATAGAAATGCAGACAGTGGTTATGAGTTTGGAACTCAAGAGGAAGTCAGAAATTCAGCTATAGATAGGATTTAAAGCCATAGGAACAGAAAAGACCACATAAAATGTGAGTGCACGTAAGGGAAGAAGAGAGCCAAAGACAGCCCTGTTATATTATTCCAAGATTTCAAGGTTGGGAAGAAGAAAAGGAGTTAGCAAATGAGACTAGGAAAAGGCTGCCAGTGTGGCTGGAGGAAAACCAGGGGTGTATGATGTTCTAGATGCCAAGAAAAGTATTGCTAAAGGGAAGGCGGTTTTATTGGCTGGAGATTAATACATGGACATTGGATTAGGAAAGATGGAAGTTGTTGCCAACCTGGTCGTTCAACGTTCTGAGGAGTCATTGAAATGGAAACCCAAATAAAGTGACTCAATGGGAGAAGAAGTAAAAAGAAAATAGAGTCAATCAGAATAAACTTTTTTGGAGAACTTTTGCTTTTTGTGGAACAGATAAGTGTGGCAGGAAACTGGAGGAGGATGGTGATTGAGGGTGAATTTTTATTCAGATGGGAGATATTTCACCATGTTTGCAGGTTGATGGGAATGATCCAACTATAGGCGTTAAGGGAATTTTCTGTCTCCTTTGTGTTGCAACAAATTTGAAATGGAATAAATGTACATTTGAATAAAAGGAATTGCAATCTCCAAATAGAGAAGCAGCAATTACCCATAAAGAGTAAAAATAAGATTTTAATTATGCTACTTTCCATAGCCTATTTATGTAAACAAGAAAGAGGATCTTTGTTTTTAACATAAAGAATGTGGGAGTGATACCGTATGGAAGTATTTTATGGTATTACTGTTTGTAGTCTTTTAAGAAAGAGACAAATGGATCTTTTATTACTAAATGAAAAAGATCATTTTATTCTTATATAGGACAAAATTAAGTCATAAAGTATAGTTTTGTTTTTAATGTATAATAATAAGCAAGAAATTGGCCCATTTATTTCAGGTTCTCTACTCAAGTCATGCATTCTAGCCAGACCTAATCATTCTTACTTTCTCCCAACAAAGTTCTACATTCTTCATAAATGTGGCTAATAAGCTTCCAGGATCCTTGCAACTCAAGAATGTATGATTATACAACTCCACAATATTTTTTCCACTTTTTTCATAAAACTAGTTCAACATATTTTTAATGATTCCCTGACAACTACCCTCTTTCAAAATTGTTTCCGATTAGCATCAGTCCGTTTAATGGTTTGTCATTGCTCCATATTTTCTAGTCCTTAACATTTGCAGTAATACATGTGATCATTTATATTTTTTGTGGGCTCTTCCTAAGAGTTTTGTGTTGCTTTCTTATAAATGAGTGAATGATACTAATACTGAAAGAGTGAAGCATGCCATGTTAAGGTGGTGTAGTTTATGTATAGACACAAAATATCTGAAGGGTGGCCATGATCTAAATTTTTCCCCAGAAAACTGTCTTGGAAATTGGGCTTTTTATCATGGGGAAGCTTGAAGGAGAGATTAAGGATGGTTGTTGTGACCATAATTGTTCCGAAAAAAAATTTTTAAGAATAACTACTGCTCTCAAAGAGCAGTACCCTGCCCATCATCACAACAACATTCATTCATTGTTTTCAACATTTATTGACCACTTAGAATATTAATTCTATGTGGGATGTCCAATAAAAAATTGAAAATTGAAAAAAGACTCAATCATGGTTATCAAAAAGTTGATTGTCTAGTGGGAAAGAAACATTACACATTGTTGCAGCCCCAACTGGTAAATCTTATAAATAATGATGTAAAGTGTTTAGTAGGAAGAGAAAAATGGGGATTTACATTATAATAGTAATATCAAGGCATCAGGAAAGGAAGCTTCCTTGAGAAAATGATACTTTCCTTAATTTTGAAGAATTAGAAGTAAGCTAGATAACAAAATAAACCCAAGAAAGGAAAATAACTCTGCAAGTAATTAATTCTATATTCTGTGTCAGAGATAATACACATGCACACACAAAGCGAGAGAGAGAAAAGTGTGTGTGTGTGTGTGTGTGTGTGTGTGTGTGTGTGTGTGTGTGTTGAGAGCTGGCGAGGAGGGTAGTGGAAGAAGCTAGAGAGGATTTTCAGGAGGGATCTTATGTATTAAGCTATGTGCATTGCACCCTGCATGCTATGCGGGCGATATCAAGGGATTTTAAGGAGAGAAGTAGTAGGATATGCTTGCTCTCTGAATGCAGCCGTGGAGGCAGTGTTTGGAGGAGGTCTGGCATGCATCATACAAGCTCTGGGCCTCCTACATTGTCGGTCACGTCAGCGTAACAGGTTACATTAGGACACTAGGAGAGAACCAGGCATTGTCTGTAAAACATGCAAGTTTTATATGATTCTTGGCCTTTAGGAGAGTAAAAACACATTTTCTTCTTAAGAAAAAAGAAAAAAGCCAGTGAGGTTTGTCCCTCTTTTCTCTCATAGACTATATTAGTTTCATATTGCTGCTATAACAAATTACCTCAAAGTCTCTGTTGCCATGTAAGGTAACATATTCACAGGTTCCAAGGTTTAAGGTGTGGAAATCCTTGGACGGCCATTACTCTGACTACTCTGATATCTGTGAATCATTGCGACCCCCCCACCATAGCTGTGAAATAAGACTAAATTCCGTGTCTTTGTTGACATGAACCAGACTGAGATCCTGCTAGTGTTTTGCTCTGTCCTTCTTTAGCCCTATGATAGACTCATTCATTGGTTTCACATAAATAGAAGAAAGAGGCTATTTTTGCTACTATAAAACCTTTCAACCTCCTTTGCCCATCTACAAGGTAAACATGGGTTGCTGTGTCAGAATCCATTTTATACGAGCAGTTTTCGGTGATGTATATTATACAAGTGAAAGATTGGGGTCAAAGCATGTTGGTCATTGAATAGGGTTTATTCAAAATATCCCCTAATTGAAATTTGCTATGCAGATTGCTTCCAAGTAAAATCCATGCCAATAAGTTACAATACATACCAGAAAATTATTCCTTTTTCTAAGCCTCTCAATAATGCAGGGAGTAATATCCATGCTCTCTATATTATCTTCACTTGCCAGATAATGTGGTAGAGGAATAAAAAATTAAGAATTTGCCAATCACAAAGCATGCGGAATCAGCACCAACAATATACTGTGTTAACTAGCCTGCTAATGTTCTGCTCTAAAACTTGTGAATCATTTTTTCCTTTTTTATTTAACCATGTCTCCCTGTTAAAAAACATTTTTTAACTGTACTATCTGACTGTACTACTTTAACTCCTGACACAATCAGAAAGTATTACTTGGACTTTTTTAACCATGAAAGAAAACAAACACTGCTTAGCAGTCCCCAAAGACATTCTCAATCCTGCTGAAGAAAAATAACAATTTAGGTCTTAGCCGTTCAAAGTCATTTCTCTCCCTGAGCTCATGTTTATCTGAAAATGAATACAGTTTGGACATGTTACCTATGATAAATATGGAATATTTTGTAGGTGGTGTTACAAGGCAGGTATACTTTATGATTTAGGTTTTATAGGTTGCCCTGTGGGTCTTTCTATTTATTGAATAAAGTACTCAAACATTTAGGTGATATACACACACACACACACACACACACACAGAGGTTTATCATTTTCACATTTGTTGAATAAGAATATTGGATTTATTATTTGCATTTATTCTCTTGGTAAGCCTTCTCTTTAGTATGCTTAGGTGAACTGACTTTTAAGATATGTGATGATATCCTTACGTTGCTGCCCAGCACTGGAGTAAATTAGATCCTAAAATCAGGAGAAATACATCTGTCATTGGCTTTGAGAAGGGTTTAAAGAATCTTTTCCTGGCAAATCATAATTGCTGATGACTGCTTATTTTATGCAAATTTTGACACACGTGGGACTATTAATGTGGCAATGCCCTCAATGAAACCGTACAGCTGCTACTGAAAGGGCAAAATTGTGAACAATATGATGCCTCTTAATAGTCTATTGGCCAAGTCAGTGATTGGAATGCTCTCATAAGACTGATCCAGTATCACAGAGGAGAGGTTGATAAAAACAAACCCACAACATTTTGTTAATTTGTATTTGGAATTAATTATGAACACTTATAATCAGATAACTCCAATTTTAAATGTTTCACAAAGGTTTTTAAATGCTTATCTCTGAGACTCTGATTTAATTAACAAACCCTTCTATATTTCTATAGTTTTTGTGCCATTAAAGATGAAATCAATACTGATTTCTCTGTTCTATTGCATTTTCTGAAACACTTATCTGTATTTTAGCAGATTCACCTAAACCTACCTCTGACTGTATTGCTATTGCACTGTTGATGCCTAGCACTAGAATAAAAAAGATTGTGCACGTGTGTGTGTGTGTGTGTGTGTGTGTGTGTGTTTTAAACTTATGTTAAACTCTCTATTGGTAAGGATGCAGAATTAGTTGGCTGCTAAGGTAAAGACCAAATAACAACTGTATATACATAGAAATGAATTTCCCACTCAGTAACTGTCCAAACTTAAGCAGTGTGTGACAGGTTTTGTAGCTGCAGTTTTGGTGATCTAGGTTCTTTCTCTCTTGTTCTGGCATCCTTACCATGCAAGTTCCATTTTGTAGTTTAAATGGCTCTTCTAGCAGTATCATGGGGAAGGAGAGATGGACAGTGGTGGGCACAAAATTTCATTTAAAAAGCATGAACAAGAAGTTTCTTATATCACTTCCTCTCCTCTCCCATTAATAAGACCTTAATCATATGACCGCACCGAGCTGCAAGAGAGACTAAGAAATACAGTCTTTAGCATAAGCCCTTCTAACATTAAAATTTCTCTTACTAAAGGAAGAAGAGAAGAAAAGATATTGGTACCCAATCAACAGCCTCTGCCATATACTCTAAAATTACTTTGCAGGGCTTTGAAAATTGCAGTGTGGAGGAAATCCAAAGACATAGTATCATGACTATGAAAGTTATATCATTGCAAAATAGGGCTATCTTAACCAAGTTCTTCCTTCTTGTTTCCTTCCTTCTTCCTTTCCCTTCTCTTTTCCTCGAACTCATCTCCTCCTGTCCTTCATTATTTTATCAGCTTCTATATGCCAACTATCGTCTTATGTACTAAAGTTCAAAAGGTATTTTCTCTCTCAATAGTCATATAGGAAGAAGCAATAGATTAGGACAATATGGTATTATTTTAGCAATATGCTGTAGAGACAGAGAACTAAATCTTCCTAGGTGGGTCAGGAAAACATCACCAATAGGTGACACTTGAATTTGATCTTCAGAATGGAATAAGAGTTGCCATCTAATGCTTAGTCCTGTTTAGTCCCTTTGCTTGGTTGAACTCTGATTTGATCTAAAGAACTTATCAATAGCTTGGGTACTGAAGACTGGCACTGTAGACACTAGTACTTCTCCCCATTATTTCCAGTTTTTCTACTACCAGGCATGAATTAGTATTGTACTTACACCCTCAAATTTAGAAGTGGGGCTTCCCTGGTGGCGCAGTGATTGAGAGTCCACCTGCCGATGCAGGGGATGCGGGTTCATGCCCTGGTCCGGGAAGATCCCACATGCCGCGGAGTGCCTGGGCCCGTGAGCCATGGCCGCTGAGCCTGCGCATCCGGAGCCTGTGCTCCGCAACGGGAGAGGCCACAACAGTGAGAGGCCCGCGTGCTGAAAAAAAATTTTAGAAGTGGCCACGTGACTTGCTTTGGCCAAGCTATGTGACCAGAACTGAGAAGTTATTACTTCCAAGTGGATGCATTTATAAGCTGGTCCATGATTCTCCATCTCGCTCTTGCCCTGCTGCAGTGGCTGTGAACGCACAGCTTGGTATGGAGTTACAGAGCTAAGCTATCATCTGCAGGTCAGTGATCCTGGATAATTGCCCACATCTGAAGCATGCTCCCCAGAGAAATAATTTTTTTCTGCTTTAAGACACAGAAATGTGTGGGTTGTTTGTTAAGCAACATAACCCAACCCAATCTAGCCAATTCGTTTAATGATCAAGTAATCCTGCTATCCATTCCTCTCACATGCTCCATCTTTCATACTCAGACTCTTTTGTCCAATGATGAGGTTATAGTGGTGATGTATAATTAAGGGCAGAAAGAAAGTTTTGGATTTCCTCAATAAAATAAATTCTTAATTATCTTTGGATAGTGAATGTTTTTATTAGATAAACCCAATGATTTATTTTTCTTTATACAAGTCATTGGGGTTCATTTTATTTTTTAAATTTATTTTTAATATAATTTTATATTTTATTTATTTTTCTCTGTGTCGGGTCTTCATTGCTATGCGCAGGCTTTCTCTAGTTGCGGTGAGCAGGGGCTACTCTACAAGTCATTGGGGTTCATTTTATTTTTTAAATTTATTTTTAATATAATTTTATTTTATTTATTTTTCACTGTGTCGGGTCTTCATTGCTATGCGCAGGCTTTCTCTAGTTGCGGTGAGCAGGGGCTTCTCTTCGTTGCAGTGCGTGGGCTTCTCATTGCGGTGGCTTCTCTTGTCGCGGAGCACAGGCTCTAGGCTCGCGGGCTTCAGTAGTTGTGGCACACAGGCTCAGTAGTTGTGGCTCGTGGGCTCAATAGTTGTGGCTCTCGGTCTCTAGAGTGCAGGCTCAGTATTTGTGGCTCGCAGGCTCTAGAGCACAGGCTGAATACTTGCAGCTCACGGGCTTAGTTGCTCTGCGCATGTGAGACCTTCCCAGACCAGGGATCGAACCCATGTCCCTTGCATTGGCAGGCGATTCTTAACCACTGCACCACCAGGGAAGTCCCGGGGTTCATTTTAGACTGGTAGATTTTGAGTTATTCTCTTTAAAAGAAAATAGCATAAAAAAATTTTTATTCATCCAATCAGAAAGCAAAATACATGACATTCACCCAAAACACTATAAGTGATGTCAGAATCATGGAGACATGAGATGCTCCCTTTGTCTCTGCCCTTCAATATACAACCTGTAAAACATCCATAACTCAGGAAAGGTACCTCTGCCTAACACACCAGGATGCCAGAGGATTCCACAAACCTGTACGTCTAAAGGGTGGGGGGGGGGTTGGAATACATAAAGGAGGAAGAACTGGGAGAAGAGCAAAGGTGGTGCCTGTGATCCCAGACCCCCGGCAGCAGCAGCTGAGCCTGCAGCCCCACAGAACCCAGTAGCATGAGAGGAGGCAGGATACTGGCCTCCCAGCCTCAGTGGCACCAGTGGCCACAGGGAACCAGACAGCAAATGTAGTGGCGCCTGCAACCCAGTCCATCTAGTTGTGGAGGCATCTGCGACTCCCCCTGCCCCATACCCCCTCCAGCAGCAGCAACCACAAACCAGACAACCCTGGTCATGACAGAGATATGCATGGCCCCAGCAACCTCCCGACCCTCCCTTCCCCCTGCTGGGGCAGATCCTGTTGTCAACTACAAATTGGCTCTTACCATCTACCTTTACAAGGATTAAATCATGTGCTTCTGCAGCTGCTGACTTTCAACAGCCCCTGAAAGGAGTTCAGGGTGGAGAGCGGAGATGAGGCACTCTGTGCTCTGGGAAAAACCGGCAGAACAGGTCTTCAGATAGTTAGATATTTTCAGGAGCTGATTTTATGAGTCCAATTCTTGTATCTCCTCATATCTAGAAAAGCACTAAAATCCTTCGTGGTGACAACTGCTCCTCGTGACTAGCAGAAACCTTGTACAGAAAAATATGTGCTTGATTGCATGTACTTCCCCTTCACCAAAATCACTTATATACTGACCTTTCCCCCTACCTCTTTGGAGCAGTTTCTCACAGCTATCTGAAATGCTGTCTCCTGGGCTAGAGTCCTCATTTTGCCCCCAATAAAACTTAACTCACAACTCTCACCTAGTGCCTTTTTTTAAGTCGACACTGTAACCCAGAAGACCCCAGGCGTGGCAGAGTCACTCACCATCCTGGTTCCTCAGGGAGTGACACCAGCAACGCTGGCAGTAGCAAGGCACCAGTGACCCTGGAGACACAAGCACCAAATATGAGGGCATACTGTGACACCTCTGACAGAAGGGGTGAAGGACAGAAAGTGATGACCCTCAAGTGTAACCAGAGGCAGCTCAGGTAAGAAGAACCAAAAGCTTGTGCTATATCTCCACCTAATGGAAAACCAAATACAGATTTCTAATTACTAACCAGTTGAATCATTAGAATCAAGTAAGAAAAACAAGTTTTATCTGAAGAAGAAAGGTATTCACTACTTCAAATATGCTGGCAGGAAAAAACTCATCAAGCTCTATGAAGAACCATGGTAACAAAATATCACAAAAAGAAAATGACAGCTCTCCGGGAACCAAACTTAAAGTCACAAAATATTGTGATCTAACTGATAGAGAATTCAAAATAGCTGTTCTGAAGAAACTCAGTGAGTTACCAAAAAAAAAAAAAAAAAAAACAGACTCAGAAAGGCAGTCAAAGACCTCAGGGATAAAATTAATGAACAGAAGGAGTACTTTACCAAAGAGATTGAAACTTTAAAAAAGAACCAAAAGAAATTTTGGAGCTGAAGAACTCAATAAATGACAGGAAGAACACATGAGAAAACATTGGAAATAGAGCAGAGCATTTGGAAGAGAGAATTATGAGCTCAAAGATAGAAATTTAGAAATGATACAGGTAGAAGAGGAGAAGAAATTAAGATCTTTAAACAATGAAGAAATTCTATGACAATTATCCAACTCTATTAGGAAGGGTAACATTAAGATAATGGGCATCCCAGGAGAAGAGATGGAGAAGAGAGTGGAGATTGTATTTAAAGACAATATCTGAGAACTTCCCAAATCTGGGGAAGGAACTGAATTTGCAAGTCCATGAAGCTAAGAGAACATGTAATTACCTTGACACAAAAAGACCTTCTCCAGGACACATTATATTAAAACTGTCAAAAGTCAATGACAAAGAATTTTAAAGGCAGCAAGGGAAAAATGATGGTAGCCCACAAAAGAACCCCCCATTACTCTATCAGGAGAAATCTCTGCAGAATCTCTATAGGCCAGGAGAGAGTGGAATGATATACTCAAAATACTGAAGGATAAAAAAACTGTCAGCTAAGAATCCTCTGCCCAACAAAGTTATCATTCAGATATGAAAGAGAAATAAAGACTCTCCTAAACAAACAAACAAAGCTAAGGGAGTTAATCGACACTAGACCTGCCTTACAAGAAATGTTGAAAGGAGCTCTTCTGCCTGAAACAAAAAGACAAAAGTACACAAAACTTTGAGTAAGGTAATAGAATCAGAAAATTACAACTCTGTATCGGAATAGGTTGTTAAACACTTAATTATAGGATAAAGATTAAAGGGAAAATATAGTAAAACTCTAGCTACTTCGATTTGGTAATAAACTCACAGCATAAAAAGGGATAATTTGAGACAATAAAAACATAAAAGGGGAAGAGGAAAAGGACAGAACCAGTCTAGGCAAATGAAGATAAGATGCAATCAGCAGAAAAAAAGGACTATTTTATCTATGAAATGCTTTATACATGGTAACCACAAAAAAATAAATATAGAGCAGAGAAACTAAACATTAAAAAAGAGGAAACTGAGGAAAACATCATAGAAAACCACCAAACTAAAACGGCAGACAGAAACACAAGGAAAAAGAAACAATGGAACAAATGGAATGTCTGGAACAAAAGGCAAAGTGAGTCTCAAAATCAGTTAGGAGGGGTCAGGAGAGTATTAGAATAAAAGAGCAGACAGAATGCTAAAGGGGACCTGAAGGGGACTTCACTAGGTCCAGATGTGTCTCATGGTGCTCTATTGGGACTTAAAATCAATGGATGCTTGACCTCCTAACAGAGAAAATTCAGCTCTATCTTTATAGTCAGTTTTCAGAGAGTTAAATGATTGTCAACTTCACTTATGTTAAAAGTACTTGTGCCATTTGTTAGTGTCTGTTGGTATCTTTCAACCAATCACTGTCACCCTGCAAAAACTACCCACAGAGAAGTCTCATATTACAACAATCTGCAAACATGTATAGAATTTCATAAATGAAAACTTATCCTTTATTTAATATTAGGTTTATTTACATAATATTCTAACTTTAAACACATAAATGGTCCAGTCAGTTTGGTGGAGAAACATTGGATTTACAAAAACAGAGATATATATGTTTATCATTGTTGTTATTCGTTTAAAATATTCGCGGTTAATACAATTAAACAGTAGAGTCGGATGAACTACAAAGTCTGACAATAGATTAATATATGCAAAATTCAGCATAGTTGATTTAGGATGTGATGAAGGAGGAGGGGTTTCAGTTATTATAAAGTTTTATTTCTCAAGCTGGATGGAGGATTGTTACTTGGTTTTGTAGTAATATTCTTTATACCACTTTGAGTGTCTGAAGTGTTTCTTATAATTAAAAAAATAAAATCCATCTCACATTCTTCCTATCCCCCTTTCCCTATTTTATTTTCCAAATATTTTAGACGTTAAAAAGAAAAAAAACACGGAGATAGTAAATCACTTTAAAAAAATTCGCTCCAATCTTTTTTATTTTACTTTGAATTCGTTTCCTCATGTTTTCAGCTACTTCTGAACACATTTGATCAATTTTGATGTAAACATGCTATTGTTTTGTTGTTGCTGTTATCAAAATATCAGCAAAATTGCTTTGATAAAGTGAAATTAAAAGTCACATTGTGTAATTATAATAATAATGTAAACAAAAGTGTACATTCTTACTCTATATAGATACTTTTGGAAGAAAGTAGTGATTTGAGGTTTAAGAGCCTGAATTTTCTAAATAATTGCAATAACTTTATTTTCCTTTGCCATTTTAGAACAAAACAGCGATATCACTTGTTCAGAAAGAGCATGTCGTTTCTATTTTCATTTCACTCTTTTCATCTGTTCATCTGCTCTCATCAGCTGAAAAGCCATATAATAGGTTATGTCTTCTGATGACAGATTACTTCAGTTAAATTTGTCCTGTGGACTAAAATAAATGGGTCATGTTTTGAATATTTATGAAAAAAACTGCAGATAGTGATATTTTAAGTGTATTTTCTTGTATTAAGTTGTGATTTACAATGTCTTTTTATTCATATGAAAAGAAAAAGGCTTTTCATTTCCACCTGTGTTTGTTTCTTAGGTGAACCTGATTGCTCTGTTTACAGTTTTTGTACCCTCAAAGTATGTACCTCTCTAAGTTCAGGGCTTTTTTGGAAAAGAAGGGTCAGAACTTGTCACAGAGCCACACGACATGTCAGATTTCAGGCCATTTCTCTGAGCTTATTCGGGTGTAAAACATGCACATTTGCATGGTGACCTTTGCAAAACCAAACAAAGAAGGTGACATGAGGGTCATTTCCTAAGCCCAGCTGATGAACTGATTATTCCCCAAAACCTTGTAGTCTGAATAACAATGAAGAGTGGAAAGTTCACTTCAAATCCTGAGGGGAACAATAAATCCCTGAAGTAGATTTTTAATAAACCAATTGTATATTACAATCAGTATTTTAATTGTTCGTTACTGAACCGCTCAATGCCAAGAGATCAAATTGTTTGCCACAAAGAGGTATTGTCAAGCCTTCAAATATAGTACTTTAATTTCTAATTATATTTCTTTGTCTCTGAACTATTGTTCTTTAAAGAGTCCTTTTTTGGGCTTCCCTGGTGGCGCAGTGGTTGAGAGTCCGCCTGCCGATGCAGGGGACGCGGGTTCGTGCCACAGTCCGGGAAGATCCCACATGCCGCGGAGCGGCTGGGCCCGTGAGCCATGGCCGCTGAGCCTGCGCGTCCGGAGCCTGTGCTCCGCAACGGGAGAGGCCACAACAGTGAGAGGCCCACGTACCGCAAAAATAATAAATAAACAAAATAAACAAAATTTTTCCTGAACATTTGTAGTAAAGAAAATTTGCAGACATTTTCACTTAAGCTTTATTTGTTTTCTAGAGCAAATTGGTGTGTAAGTGAATTAAGAATATTTTTAGTATTATTATCTCCCCATTTGTATAATTTCTATAAGAGCATCTGGCATAATATATTGAGATAGGTATCATTGTAGCTGGTTTCCATGGAAATGCTTTTGACAATATTCCAGTAGGTAAATCTTCCCTATCAGAGCAAATTCAAAAGAGAAGGAAAATGATTTACACTTGGGACTTTTACATTCAATTGACTCACTCAGCTTTTAAACTTATCTATGCCTCCATGCCTAAAGGTAACATCTAAACTGGACATGTATGATAAAGAGGATACGATTTTACATACTTGGTGATTTGACATTGATTGTCAACTGATTGACTAAAGTTGAATAATGTTAACATCAAATGATTATTTTTGATTTATATTCCTGACAACTGTTTTACATTAATTAACTGTATTAACAACTGTATTAGCAGTTTAGTTTAAATATTGATCAGTCTGGCCTAGTTAAACAATTATCAATGAGAATTTCATATAATTGATGTCTGTGTTCCAAAATCTTATTCTGTGAAAAAAAATAAAAGATGAAAGCATTCATGGTTCCTGAGTATTACATTTGTTTAGTATTAAAGAAGAGAGTGGAAAGGAAGGACAATAATCTTGCTGCATTGATAAAGTAGACTAACCTTCCTTTTTAATATTCTGCTGGTACATAATCCCATATCTCCCTGGATTTTCTGACAGTTCTCTGTGGTGTCTGGTCTATGTCCTCAATCAGCCTACACCTTTAATTTCAATGTGCATTGAAATTCTCTCCATGGTCCTCCTCTTTTTTTCAAGTTACATTCTTCCTGGGCAGTCTTATCTACTCCTCTTACCTCAACTGATAACACCCAGGTGTATATCACAACCCTCTCTTTCGCATTTTGATCTAATAATGTAAATTATTTATTAGCTGCTTTCAAATGATTCTATCACAGGTATCCTATACTCATGCACCAAAGTAGGCTCCATTATCTTATTCTGAAGTTCTCATCCTTTATTTTCTTTCATGCTAGTGGAATCAATACTCAACTGTAAATCACATAGAAAATTTCTCCTTCTTTTCCTTACCTACTCCTTTCCCCAGGATCCAATAAGTCATCAAGTACTGTCTATTCAACCCAAGAAATATATCGTGAATCCATATTCCATTCTACATTCCAACCACTAAATTAATTTTCTCCCTCATTATTTCTCACTATATTATTTCAAGAACATTCTAAATCTGTCAGTTCTTTTAATTCCAATTAAAGCCCTGGCCAATAGGAAAAATTCCAAACTCCTTAGCATGTTCAAACTACCTCACCATACATTTCCAGACGCATTCCCTATGACTTTTTCCACTTATCCTACGCTAGTCACATTAGAAAGTGTAACTTTGACGAAGAATTATTTCTCCACAAAATATTTCCCAAACTGTACTCCATGGACAGAATTGATTGTTTTTTCCTCAATGCTGCCACTGTCTTTTGAACAGTATTTAGTTAAGTATTCTTGAATAAAATAAGGAGTTAAGGCTCTAAATTTCCTTTTAAACATAGCTTTAACAACATAACACAAATTGCCATATGTTGCATTTGCATTATCTTCTAATAAAAATATTTTCAATCTTCTATTTTTCTTTACTTTTTGATACAGGAGTTATGTAGAAGTTTGGAAATATATTGCTTAATTGATAAATATTTGAGACTTTTCAGTTTTCTTTTAGAATTGATTTCTAGCTTAATTCCCCTGGGGTCAGATAATTATTCTGAATAATTTCAGTCATCAAAAATTTGTTCAGATATTTTTATGGACAATTTTGGTAAATATTCCGTGTACACTTGTAAAGAATGGGTATTCCTACATTATTGGGTGTAACATCTTAGATACTTCAATTAGGTCAAGTTAATTATGTTGCTTTATATATCATTACTGATTATGTTGTCTGCATGTCTCATCAGTTTCAGGGAGATATGTATTAAAATTATGGATTAAGTTGTATATTTGCTAATTTCTCATTTTAGTTCTGTCATTTTTCCTTTTATATTTTAAGGCTATATTAAATGGAACATACAAATTTGATTTTTAGAAGCATCTCTTGCCTTAAAATTAACATGTTCTTATATTAGTACAGCAAAAACAGGTTTATTTTGGTTTGTGTTTGCAAGGTTCATATTTTTCTAGTCTTTTACATTTAAGACCTTTGTCCTTATAGTGAGGGGTGTATCTTGGAAGCAACAGATGTATAGCTGTTTTCTTTTTTTTAAAATTCAACCTAAATTCTTAATGTCTTTAGAATATTTATATTATTTACATCCATTATAATTATGGATATATAAGTTTATATCTACCATCTCACAATTTATTCTCTATTTGTTCCACTTGTTCTAGCTTCCTTTTTCTTTCCTTTTGAGCCTTCATTTGGTTTAATCAATTATTTTCGATTATCCCAATTGTTCCCTCTATTAGCTTGTTGGATTTACATTTTTCACTTTCTTTAGTTATTAATCTAGAAATAACAACATATATTTTGACATATAACATAGCAGCACATCTACCATTTTCCAGGTAATGCTAGACCCTTAGAAGACTTTTCATCTTTTTTCATTCTTCTTCCTTTGATGTAATTTTTGTCATGCGTTTAATTCTATAATTGAACCTCACAAAACAGTATTATTTTGTTTTTATCGTCAATATTTCTTAAATTTATCCCCATATGTACTCTTTCTATTGATCTTTATTCTTTCCTATACTTCTATTTTTCTGTATAGATCTGTTTTTCTTCTAAAGGGATTAAATTATTTTTGGTATTGCATTTATTTTGGGTCTGCTGCAATAAATTATCTCATTTCTAGAAATATCTACATTTTCCCTTAGTTTTCAAGAATAATTTAACTGAATACAGACATCTAGATTAGAGGTTTTGTGTGTGTGTATGCATGTGTGTGTGTGTGTGTGTGTGTGTGTGTGTATGTGTTAACCCCCCAACACAGAAGATATTTTGTAGTCTCTGGCATCCATTTTTTATGTTGAGATATTAGCTATTAGTGTTATTGTTCATTTAAAGATAAAGTTTTTTCTCTGCTTTCAAGAGTTTCTACCTTTCAGTTCCAACAGTTTTAATATGATATCCTTAGTAATTTATTTTCATCTGCCTAATTATAACTCATTTCTTTTCTTTCCTTTTTTTCCCTGCTTGGGGTTCTTAGACATTTTGAATCAGTAATCTTATTTCATTCAACAGTTTTGGACTATTTTCAACTTTTACCTATCAAATCTTTTTGTTCCATTCTCTCTTTCATCTCATATTCTGGGACTTCGATTACATGTATGTTAGATCTTTTTGCCTGTTTTCTTTTGCATTTTGAACTCGATTTTGCCATTTTTTTTTCCTCCATGCTTCTGTTGGATCTTTCTACTGACCTGTCTTCTAGTTCACTCTCTCTCTCTTTGTGCTGTCAATTCTAATGTTGAACCCATCTATTTAATTCTTACTTCAGTTTTTGTAGTTTTCAATTTCAGAATTTGAATTTGAATTTTTAAATAGATTCTTGTTCTCTAGTGAAATTCTTAACCTTGTTATTTATGTTTTTGAATGTTTTAATCACAGTTACTGTAAAAATTCACTGTTGGTAACTCCAAAATCTGAACCACGTGTGGGACTGTTTCAATTGTTCATTTTTGGTCTGGTCTTTGTGTATTTGTGCATGTGTGTGCTTGGTAATTTTTATTTTTTTATCGCATCTCAGACATAGTGTAAGAAAACTCATAAAGGATCTAGATAGTTTTACTTCCTCCGGAGAGAAAGCCTGAGATGGACAACTATTGTAAGGATAATTCACTTTAATAACTAGGGAATTAGTTGTCTTCATCTGGTTTCAGATTTTATAAGCCTAGGCTTAAATCTCATTCGCCCTCACTTCTAGAATGTTGTTGCTCTCCTCGGGTCTCAGTTGAATTCCTCGGTGTTTATATGTGCTTCTCCTTACTTGTATGGTCCTGAGCTTCAATTTGTTTCCCCAAAACTACAAGCTTGATAAAAGTTCTGCTGTGTTTTCCAGTCTTTCTTCTCTTGCCTTTCTACAATTTAAGAATAAGCCCACGTTTCACTGAGAAAACCAGCCCAGAGAGTCAGGCTCAATTCTCTGCCCTTCCCTTCTCTCCAAGGTCTCCAGTCCCCAAGTCCTAGCAAGTTAGCTTGGCAGTCCCAGGTTCAATTTTTATCCCTCAAACTCTGAGATTTGTGAAATCTATGCCAGTTTTTCTGCCTTTTACTCTAGGCTTCTTAAGTCTAAGTAAATATTTGGCCCCCTTGAATAAGCTTCACTTCCCTGTGAGATATTGATCTTTGAAGTCCCAGCTGCCTCAGAAGCTCTCTAACTTTTCTAGTTATTTTAGATAAAGGTGTTAATTACAATGTCATAGTCATGACCTAAATCCTAGATGTCAATTTTTTTTAGTGCTTTTCATGTATCTATTGAGATAACCATATAGTTTTATATATATTTTAAGTTGGTAAATTACATTACTCAATTATAATATTAATATGTTCTTGTGTTCCTGAATTAAACCAAACTTGAATATATACTTTTTCTTTTTTTTCTTTGGTGGATTTGGTTTGGAATTGTTTATTTAATTTTTCTTTTTTCTCTGGAAGAGTTTGTATAAAACTGGAATTATATTTTCCCTTACTCTTTGTTAAAGCTAATTTTGGGGGGTAGATTTTAAACTGTGGATGTAATATCTTTACATGGGTATCAGTTTATTTGGCATTACTAATTCCTTGTGATCAAAAGGTTATATTTTTTAAAGAAATTATGCATTTTGTCTAGTTTTCACATTTATTTGAACAATGTTATTCTTTGATTTTTTAACTTTTGCTTTTATCTTTTTTTTTTAAATAAAACTTGTTACAGTTAAGTTACTTTTTTTCATTATGTCACATAATTCCTATATATCAGTTCAGACACTCTTGGCCTTAAATGTCTCTGGTGCCTTGGACCACTTTTGTCTAGCTGCTGCAGTGACCAACTCTGCATGGGAGTTGACCAACTTCATGCAGGTTCAAAATCTATAACTGGGACCTATGAATAGATAGCTGAAAAGGGAAGATAAAGGGGCTAAACTTAAACCTAAAATCTAGTAGGTTTTAGGTTTAAGTTTAGCCCCTTTATCTTCCCTTTTCAGCCAGTAGATATATACCTCTTTATTTCTACCTCTCCCTTTTAGGAAGGACTATCATGGAATGCAGTTTATAAGACTTCTGAGAAATGGTCTATGGGATCAAACAATTCAATAACACAACCTCACCTGTGTCTCCTCTTTGGTTGCTTCAGTACCCTTGTCCCTCACTCCTGTTCCCTGGGATCACATTCCCTAGTAACAAATAAGCACATTTAGCCACTGTCTTAGGCCCTGCTTTCAGGTATGACCAAACAGTCTTTTCAAAGAACCAGCTTCTGGATTTGTCAAGCCTCTTCATTGTACTTTTAGTAATATTTTGCTTTTATATTCGTAATTTTCTTCTTTCGATATTCTTGTGATTTTTTTCTCTTGTTTTTATTCAAACTTTAAAAATTGAATAATTTGTTAGTTTCAGACTTTCTTATTTTCTAACCTAGGTGTTTATTGCTATACATTTTCTTCTTTATTACCACTTACTCATATTCCACAAGTTTTGGTATATTGTATTTCATTGTTAAATTTGAAATATTTTCTGACTTCTACTTTGAATACTTATTCATGTTACTAAGAAGTATGTTTTGATATTACCAAAATATGCTTTGTATTTAAAATATTTTTTTACTGTCTATTGTTTTCAAATTTATCATACCACATCTGTTTTAAAGATAAATAATTTATCTTTAAGATATTAAGCTTTGAAATTTGTTGAAGTTGTTTTATGACATAGTATGTGACCATCTTCAAATATATTCCACATTTGCTTGTGAAGAGATTAATTTTCTGATTGCTGGTTGCAGGATACCACATATGTCCTCTAGATTAATTTAGTTGTGTTTTTCAAATGTTCTATATCCTTATTAAGTTTATGTCTGCCTCATCTATCAGTTACTGAAAGAAATATTTTAAAATCTTCCATGATGATGGTCTATTTCTTTTATGTACACATGCACATGCATATATTTGAGAATATGCCATTAGCTGTATATATATTTAAAATTATATAGAATTCTAGTGTAGCCTTTTAACCTATTCTGTAAATATTTTTTGCATTAAAGTCTCCTTTGCTTGACATTAATGTAGCAAATTATTTATTTTAAAAACATTGGCTTGGCATACCTTTTTCTATTCTTTTATTTTCAAATTTTCTCTGCCTTATGTTTTTTAGTTTTCTCATAATCATCATATAGCTGGAATTTAAAGATAAAAGACTAATTCTATCATATTTTCCTTTTAACTTGTGGATGTTTGAGTACATTGGCAAACTATGAACTTTAAGCCAAATAAGGTAGGCTGTCTATTTTTGTAAATATAGTTATATTGGAACAGAGCCACACCCACTTATTTATATACTGTCTATTGCTGCCACAATGACATAATTGAATAATCATGAGACCATATGGCCAGCAAAGCTTACAATACTTACTATGCATCCCTGAGACAAAAAGTTAGCTGACCTAAGGATTAGTGAATTTATATTTATGCTAATAGCTAATATATTTGGATTTTGTGTTTTTTAATCTAATTTGCCCTTATAACAATTTTTCCTGTTTTCTTTATGATTAAAAATTGTTTTATTTTCTGTTTTCTAATAAATTGAAAGTTATAAACTCTATTTCTGCTTTTATTTGTCACAATTACTATTGGTCACACAACTAGGAAAGCATAGTATTAGGTGATAGCACAATCTTTCTTCAAATCAATAAAAGGATCTCAAAGTACTGTAATTCTAATTACATTCTTCATATCTTACATATATTTGTTTCAAAATTTTAGTCCAATTTGTATTTTTTGTAAGAGTTAGACAATAGCACGCTTATATTTGTTCTATTTAGTTTCTAAATTTTTACTAATTTTTTGCTACCTATCTCTTTTGCATCTCATACCTAAATGCTAGATTTATTTTATTTCCTTTTGATATACACCCCTGACCAGTTCCGTTACTTAATGAGAAGTTCCTAGTGCATTTTTAATATGTTATTTCTTTTTTATTCTTTAATGCTTAGTTCAGTATATATTTAGAAGATAATGCTACTTTAGTTTGATAATTATCTTATGCTTTTGAAAATATTCCTCCACTACTTTTTGGCTTTCATCAATGCCCTTCACAAAATTGCTACTTGATAATAATCTTTCTTTTGTAGGCATCTTTCTATTTTCTTTGCTGAATTTAAGATTATATCTTTGTCTTTTGTGTCCTGCAATTCCACTAAAATATATCTATGGGTAATTTTAAAAATTTATGTTTATGTGCTTCATAAATCTGGATATTTATGCCTTTTATCTCTTTAAAGATTTCCAACATAAAATCTTCAAATATTACATCTCTCCCATTTTTCTTAATCTCTTTTTTGAAACCTCAGTGGAAGTGGTGATGGTCATTCTGAGTTAGGTCACTGACAGATGGAAGCTCATGTTGATTTGTGAATACAAATAAGATATCCCTTCCTGTAACCTTGACAAACCTTGACAGTGAATGAGGGTTAAGAAGCTATTATGCATTTGGGGCCTAGGAATGATGGTAATTTGGATATTAAGGTATAAGAGTCTTCATATTTACTCAGATTCTCTTAAGGGCAGACTACGTTGAATTACATGTATAACAGGTATGATTTCCAGCTCATCCCTGATGACAAACATCTATGATTGCACAAAAAGCTTGTTTATAAAATAATGCTTTGTGTGTAACATTATATCAAAACATTATATCAAAAGAGCTGGTTCAAAATACTGCACTCTATGTAAGGATCTAGCAGTGATATATTCAGTCTTGACATCCATGAGAATATGCTGACATGCATTGAGCTGTCTGCTAAAGAATATGAGCATTCTTACTATTTTCTTTTATCCAAGAAAAGGCCAAGTGCTGTTAAAAGGACAAAATGCTAGACAAGATGTATATCAAACACCAGATTCTTGCTATTAAGGCCATGTAGAATTTGGTTAAGGGTAGATTTTCATGCTAGCTTAGAATAAAAGTGAGACCAAACTTTATCTAGGATAAAACCAGTCTCATATATAATACAAAGTAATGAACATATTAAAGACCAATTTTGAAAAACACATTTTGCTCATAATTCTTTGAAAAGATATGTTCATAGTTCGTTTTTTGATGGTTCCCTAAACAAGTCCAAAATGAGACTCCAAGTATTCAACATTTGCCACGTAGGGTAGGGTACTGTCTTACAAATAAAGTTATGCAAAATTGACAATTATGTGCAAACATCCTCCATCTAATTATGTATCCTTCCCCATTTGTGATAAAACTGTCTCCAGATACTGTGAAATGTCCCCTAGGGGAAAATTGTTCCTGGTTGAGAACCACTTCTGTAGTTTGACCCGGCTCCTTCTCCCTACCCATCCACAATCGTCCCAGGAAATTACCTTAATTAATTCTCTGCGTGTCCTTCTAGATGTTCTTCATGTAAACACCTTATTTTACATGAAAACACATATTTCTCATGCTTTTTTTTGTAACTTAAATATTTGGGAAATGGTCATATATTTAATTTTTTGACAAGCATTTGAATTGCTTACAGTTTTATTGTAAGTCTTAAAATGAATAAATTTATACATTCATAATTTCATATGTATACATGTAATAGCAAGACAAATTCCCAGAAGTGATGTTTTATTTGAAAGGAGATATATATATATATATATATATATATATATATATATATATATATATTTGTGGAGGGATGGATATTGACAAATGCCCCTACAAATGTATCAGTTTACACTCTTATCAACAACGTACTTTCATGGAAAATAGTGTTTTTAGGTTAGTAGAAGTCTTGGTGATGTTTTGTAATTCTTGTTCTCTGTTTCACTTTTTTGATTTCTAGAAAAAAATGACATAAGATATTGAATTGTACTGCTTCTATCTTCATATTGCAGTTCCTTTTATAAACTTTTTGCTTGAAACCCAAGTGTAGTAAAAGTTCCTGAAACTTTAGTGAGGTAATTTGGAAAACAAAATTCTTTTCAGAGAGGCTGAGAAAAGTGATAAAGTCCAAAATGATAAGGTCACTTGTCTCTGGAGATGCTGATAAAATACTCTTACACTCTATTTATCCAGTGACTAAAGGTGAAAATACAACTTTTCTGGAGTATTATTCACTATGAGGATGGTTCAAGCAGGGAATTTCAGAGTCATAAACCTGCTTGATGGTTCAAGCAGGGAATTTCCGAGTAATAAAGCCTGATTTATTTTGGCTATTAAGCATTTCACTTAAGCTTTCTTAAGCAAGCTTAAGACTGCAGAAACTTTTGTGAAGAAGAAAAGAAACAAACCTAATCATGATTTCAATATGAATATAACCACTGTTACCTTTCACCTTTGAAAAATGTCTAATGAGTCATGGCAATCTTAATCTACTTGAAGAGATGATACATATTACTTTTCATATTTTCCTTATGGTTTTTGTGTACTATTTTATAAATGAGCCCAGCTGACCAGCATCTTCCTACATTCTATGAGAATTCATTAATTAAATTTGCCTATAGAGATGCTTTTCCCCTTATTCATTTTAAGTAGGAAGAAGACCATCATGTAGGGGCATCAGCTTAAATCACCAATTCTTCCCTCTCATCATGAATTTTGGCTCCTTCCCTATTTCTATAGCTTGGCCAAACTTTCAAGAGGGAAACGTTATTGAAAGAATTAACCAAACACTTAATTGTGTTCAGAAAATGTGAGTTCATTAAGTATACTTATATGATGCTCATTAACATCTAGTGCTTTTTCCTATTAGAATAAAACCTATTCACCTTGTATTACAATTAAAATATGATTACTATGGAAGATCTGAAAGGTTTATAATACTGTACTTACTGGAACTCACAGAACCAATGTGTTCATTTTCATGTCTGTAAAATTGAATACAATTATTTATAAATGATTATGGTCTTTCAGATATCTCCTCTTAGCCAAGACAATATTGAAGTCATCATGTAGTCAACAATAATGGCATATAAGAAGCTCTAAAACTATGAACACGACAGAATACCTTTTATGTCTATAAATCTGAAACTACTTAGAAGGTTTAAAATTTATGAATACTTTAAGTATTATAAATTTTTATCAAGTGTGGCCTTTAAAACTAAAGTTTTTATTCATGTATGTGCATTTTTTGCATGGCCTACCTGAGTAAAACCATCTTTCCATACAAAGCCTCATAGCCAGAGAACAAACAGCTCATTTGATAATCATTTGTCCTAGAAGCCATCACTTTGAGCTTAGTTCAAGACCAAGTTGAAATGATTAATACTCATGAGCTCTATGACTTGCATGGGAAGGGGGAAAAGATAGAGCAACCTAGGATAGTCTTTTCCCACATGTTCTGTGATGATTATCTCTTTTAGTAGGTCTCTCCAAATCAGTCCCCTTTGAGACATTATTGGAATGTATTCCTTTTTCCAGGAAAGTAAGAGCAAAATAGAGTTAACTTTGTGAGTTTAGAAGTTAATTTCATTAAATAAAGAAAATGATTTTTGCGAAATTTTTTTTTCAGAAATATTTATTTTGGCTAGGTCTTATAGATTTTTCATGGTAGGGTTCATTTCTTCTCTTAGAAGACAAGCACTTCCCTGATTAGGTTATGTTTATGCTTAATGTTAGCTTTTGATATGGTGCACAGAAGAGGAGAAAGATCCCAAGGGGTCTCATTTTGTCTAGCAAAGCGAGATCCTCTACATTATCTCCAAGCAAGAGGGAGGGCTCTTAAGCTTTTAATCAGGAAGAGAGGAACACTTTCACAGGTCCAGGTGTTCAAAGGAATCTGAGATTTCAAAAATTTTTAGTGCATCAACCCAGATGCTCCCATTTTGTGTCTCTGGCTTCCGTCCCTCCAAGATATAATCCTGGCATTGCAGACTTGGCAGGGTTGAGAATTTTATTTTCTCTGGAGCTCTGCTATTATTTATGTCTGTTCTAGGCCTGATGCTGAGATTTTTTTTTTTTTCTCCTCTGGATGCCATACATGATAATCTATTTGTATGCCACCACAATTATTCCTTCTCGGTTTTTATATTTATCCTTGAAATGATGATTAATCAACATCAGACTTCCTTTGTCTTTATCTAGTGCATCTATTGCTCAGATAAGGGACATCTAATTTCATAGTTCTTATAATTATTACTTCCCTTAGATCTCTCAACTGCCTGAGATAGTGCACCTTCCAATACCTTTCCTTTCATGGCTATATTATACCAGTTAACCACAAGTGAAAGATGTGAGAGTTGTGCCTTGTGCAAGGGGCTTTCCATGCTCTACCTACCACTAGTAATGGCTCCTGGCTGTCAGCCAGACAGCAGGTGTGATTCAACTTCAAAATCCTTCTTAGGTTCTTCATTCTAACATTACTCCTAGCACCAACTATTATGTTAGGTTTCCCAGGAAACAGAGTCTGAAATGGAGATTTGCACACAAGTGGTTCACTGAAGAGTGCTTTTTAGGAATAACACTTGTAAGGAAGTGAGGGAAGCAGGATTAGGCAGAAGAATAAATTGAACTCTGTTGAACAGTGTCAACAGAGAACTCGACTGAACACACTGAAAGCTCTGAAGCTGAGGTATTTCTCTCGCATTCTCTCTCTCTCTCTCTCACCCCCCCCACACACACTCAAATATATTTGTGTTCTTAAACTTACTCTCTTGTATAGAGAAAAAACATGGAATCCAGAGTCAGATTGATCTGCCGTTAGATATCTGCCTTTGTCCAAGTCTATTTTTTCATTTGAAAACAAAGTGATGGTGTATCTCTCGTGGGGTAATTGTCACAAATTGGTGGGGTAATTGTCACAAATTGGTGAGATAATGTCAAACATTTGCCTAGAATAGGACCTAATACATAATATTAATTGTTTATCTTATAATATTAGATTTTCCCTACCTTTTTCTCATTTTGCTTCTATTTTTCATGTCCAGGGTTATTTTATGTTTACAGTTATTCCTATGCTAGTTTTGATAAAGAATATATCTTTGACAGCTATTAAATTACATAGCTTTTATTAGCAATTTGAATTAAGTCTTCTGAAGAACTCTAGTCAATAGCTAAACCTGGGACGTGCATAATTATAATAGGACTTACATATCATCTGATGAAAGACAATTAGGTATGCACATTAAGTGAATAACAGAGAAGCAAATGATCATATCTCAACTGTATTGAAAATTACTATACAGAATGACCATCATTTTATGCCCAGCAACATTCCTTACTTATTCTAATTTCTGAATAAGTTTTCCTATGGCAAATCTATGTTGTACAATTTGAGGGGACTGCCTCACAGACTCCTTCTTCCTCCCCACTCCCCCAGAAACAGTAGATACGTAATCCAGGCACAGCCATTTAGATACTTCTTTCCAAAGCGAATGGTTGAAGGATGGTTCATAGCAAGACCAATCAGAACATTCCCTAAGATTTATGGTGCTAAAAGAGAAAATATCTCTCATTCTTTGGCTCACAAAGCAATTGATATTTAGGCTTGAGCCTGGCTGTCAGTTACCATCTTTCCTGCTATGTAGAAAATGCCTTCTCTGAAAGGAAACTTACATAGAGAAGAAAGCATCCATTATGGAAATGGAAAAAGACCCCCCAAAACAACATTTAAAAACCTACATCCAGCTAGGTCCTAATCCAAATCCATCTTTGGACTCTTCAACTGCATGAGCTAAATGCCTCTCCTTTTTGAAAATTATTATAAGTTAGGTTTTATATTATTTTCAACTGAAAGAGCCATAATACATATAAAATCATTCTTTGAATATTTTTAAACATTGACTATATTGGAAATTTCATTTCTGATCATATATATTCTGTGATATATCCTCATTGCCTAGAATTATGCCTAGCATAAGTATTCACTAAACATTAGTGGAGTGAATTATATTATTCATAGGCATAAAATTAGACTTCATAATGTGTAATACAATAATGTTAATGAAGAAGAAAGATGTGTGTGTATGTATGTGTGTGTGTGTACATATATTCATTGGGGGGCAAAAGTACAATGAGGCATTACCATTGTTCTCCTTCTTTAAACGTTCCTGACTACTTTCAACTTCCCGAGGCAACTTAAATTTTAAAGAAAGGAAAATGTTTAAAATATGATTGCTTAGTTCTATTTATAGATCTACAAATGTTTTTGACATATTATAATATCTTGAATCCTATTCCCACACTTTGTCAAAAATAGTTGTTTCTGATATTCTTTCCTGAACTAAGTAATTAAGTTTAAATTAAAATAATTTCTGAACTTTATAAGTATAGAAGTAGTTTTCTATACAACACATTTCTAATACAACATTCTAATACACATTTCTACTACAACACATTTACAGGGCTAAGGTCAATTTCAAATTCAGAAATGTTGAAATAACTCTTAAAAAGTTAGAGTTTTAGAAGTCATAAAATACTTTGAGTAAGAGTGCAAATTCCCATGGGGAATAGATGGGAACCATGTTAGCTAGCATTTCCAAAGACAACATCAAGCACTTAAGGAATTAAAATACAAGTTATCCTGTAGAATATATTAATAGTGGGAAAGATTAATTTTGTGTTACAGGTATTATGTTCTCTATCTGTAAAATGTAAGTTTTATTCACTTAAAGGTGTTTTGTTAGTCAATTAATATTATTATATATTATAAATATAAATTACTTCAGAAGCATCTCAATGGTTTTAAAGGCTAAATAAATGTTTTGAGACACATTCAAATATGAGTCCCACTTGAAAAAAGGTATTTAGTGTACTCACTTCAAAACAACATATGTTTTTAAATAACTTGTTTATTAGGGAAAGCAATTAATGACCCTCCAGCTCATTCTGAAAACTTTCAGAAAAACTGACAATAAATTTACAGAGAGAAATCTGGCTACACACTGAACTTAATCTCCAAGAACTGGAATGGAACCTACATACTTGGTAACTGTGAATCCATGCACCATAGACAAAGTTTGCATACATTTTATTTTTTCAAATAATAAAGAATAGTTGCTATAACAGCACCTCAAATTTTTGGATCCATCTTAGATTCTCTCATTAATTCTTGTATGGCCTAAAACAGAAACATAAATATTTTGAGTTTCAGATTATCTTCTAGTTAAGTAGGAATCATGAGAGCTTTTGAATGTTTAGGGTAGGCTACCTTGAGGTGGTATTTTCCATATGTAATTGTTGTTTAGTAAACACTTAAAATTCAGTTTTAAGTTACTATAAGAATTTGGGCTCATTTTAGTTTATTGAAAATGATATGTAATGATATGTTCATTTGATAATATTGAAATTTGAACTTAATTTTATGCATATATCAATGTGCTAATATAGTTCATTGGTTCCATGGAACTCAACAAAAGTAAGACCAGGAATAGCGTTTCCATCAAAGAAATAAAGAATGGATATGATTAGGTAATTTTAGATCTGATACTGGTTAGTTTCAACATCAGTAAGTGAAGATAGCCAGGAGTTAAAAATTAGTTTTTGTTTTGTTTTGTTTTTCTGGCTAATCCTATCCATGCAATTACTTCTACAAATTAACTCATACTGATAACCCATTTCCTAGAAAGAAAAAAAGAAGTGTTTTTCCAAGTTGGAAATTTATTTTATTTTCACCTATGTTAAGAGTCCAAAGTGTGATATTTGTGTTTTTCAGAAATCTAGAAAAACAACATAAGCTAGGATATTTTACCCATTTTGTCTTCCTCTACCCAAATGAAGTATTTCAATCAATATTTATCTCAATATGTGATTCCACATTTCACTCAGTAATTTTTATTGCCTTTCAACTTTTAAGTTGAGATCATTCACCAGAATGCCATACTAATGGTATTCTGTGTTTTTTTTAATAGAAGCAATAGTTTCTAGTTTCTGACTATATCAAAATCTCATTTTTGAATGCCTGTAGCACTAATTAATAACAGTATAAACTTAATGAAAATTCAGCTGTGTTACTCAGTTCCTAGATTATTTTAAGAACAGCGAAACCCATTATGCCTTCAGAAATAATGTTTTTAGGTAAACAAGCTTGTATTTGATTCTAGAGTTGGACCAGTGAATTTTAACACAGAATGCTGCAACATAGCTCATTTAGGACATTTATGATCATTGTCTTTATATGTGATTATTAGGAAATAAATAATAATTTTGCCACCTAAATAATGTAAACTAACTTTAAGTTTCTGTCTTTCATAGAAGCTGGGGGTTTGAAAGATGTTAGTTATGAAATATTATTATTATATTATGTTAATATTATTATTGTGAACCTAGTGATGCAACTTGAAAATTATACCTTGATTATCTGTGTGGGAAACTATTTTGTTTATTATACTTATAATAACCGTATGTCTGGAAGTATGCAAGGATGACTTCAACTTCATATAATCTCACTGTCCCCATATACCATTGATTATTCTGGAAATAACTGTCCCTCTTAGTCTGGGACTCTAAATATCTTTCTCCACATCTCTGAGTAGTATGTCCAACTCTATCTTCCATGCCCAACTGAAAGTCACAATGGATGCTAGATATTTGCTCTAAAAAAGTCTATTTCATCGATATGTACTTCACTCTTTAACTTTGTTTCCTTATGGTTGAACTTTCTCATTCTTTGGTTACTTTGATGTCTCATACCACTAACCTAATTTACCCATTGGTTACCTTTAAAGTCTACCTTCTAGATTTTAAAGTCAGCCTCTGTTTCTTTACTTCTGATCTTATCCAAGTCCTATACCATGAATTCATTTGTAGCAATGCCCTTGTTTGGAATGACTCCAGGACTTCGGTATTAATCTTGTAAATAACTCTTACCCAGTTCTGTGTACAAACTTGTCTTGAGCATTTGTAATTGAAAAATCCGAATTTGAAAGAATTTTAATAAAAGTATATATCATAAAATCATGAAAAAAACATAAAGTGTAGCCTGGAATAATAATGTAACTATTATGAAAATTCATACATGCTCGTTTGATATTAAGAAACAACGAGCCCTGGGTTGACTCATCGAGAATGCAGGTTAAAATTTTAAAAACAATACATACAATAAAAGAACAACACACCATACCAAGCCTAAAACAAAAACATTAAAATAGATACTCATTGCAATTTCCATTTCTACATCAAAATACGAAGAAGGAAAAATTCGTACTTAATTCCAAAAGTATACTCTAGTTATATGTATACATTTTAAAAATATACTGGTGCATTTCTATTTTACAATATTTTAATAAATTATACATAATAATCATTACATATAAATTTAATCTTTTCAACTAAATTTTAGTTTTGCTTAAAAAGTCACTGGTTAAAGGTCTTATTTTAATATTATAAAGAAAAGGTTATTGGGAAATACAGGTTAAGTACCTCTCTTAAATAAAGATCATCTAATGTGATGGGATAAACTGAGAGCACGTGCAAACTTCAAAGGAGAGTTAAACCCCTAAAGTTCCCACTTCAGGAGAAGAGTAATTTGGTATAAACTTCCTTGGATAATTTGATATTCTATAATGAAAGTACAACACATTTCCTGGGCTAGTATTGAAACAGTATACTTTCTATAGCTGCTTGGCTGGCAGCTGCTCTGATTGACAGTACCTCTGTCATGCAGGCTATTAATTTTTGGATATCACCCTTATGATTTAAAAAAATCGTCTTCCTTGTGTATGCTCTAACTAACTTAAGAACATGTAAAAGGATGTTCATTGCAGTAATTTTTTATAATGTCCAAAATTGCAATTAAGGACACTTTACAAACCTCTGTAGGCATAAGAAAAAGGGAAGATTTTGACAGGAGCAATTATATTGCGTACGTTTTAATTGAACACTAGAACATTCAGTTACCAACAGCTGCTTCCAAGAGCTACTATAATTGGAGGCTGTCTGGCTGGCCCATTGCTTCAGGTAAGGCTTTACCTGTAGTGTTTCCGCAATCTAATATCCAGCCTTTAGGTATGCACCCTGAGAACTCTGTGATATCAGTCTTTCCAGAAGTGATTATGTTCTGAGGAATTGATTCACAGTGGCTAATTTCACAAAGAAGGGGACAGATAAACCAGAATGGCAATTTATACAGTCACAATGACAGCGATATCTGGCGGGATAACCAGCACCTGTCATATCCCTGGCTTCTCCTTCCTGATGGGTAAATCAACCCAGGGTAACCACATTATAGATCAGCAGGCTGATCTGTGTGTCCTGGACTAAACAAAAAGTCATAAATTTTAGGACTCTTTCAAGATATGACTCATATCTTGATGAATTTCTTTTTTTGCTTGAAAGATGTTTTCACTCAAATAACGGATGATAGTCCTTAAAATTTGACACCCTTTTCCTTTTGTGAACTATAGAAATATGTGCATATTGTACTATTTGGTTCTCTTTAAAAATGAAAATAGTCACATAACCATATAGACAACTTCCCTTCTTGTGTTACTGCTTAAATTTACTTTGAATATGTTTTGATGTACTTGAAAATATCCAGCTTCTTCTTTTTTTTGGTGTACACCTGATCTCAGGATAAACTTTTGTCAACTTGGCTATGCTTGAGAGCAGTTTGTACACCCATTCAAGATTCGTTCAGCAAACTTACATTGCCTGCCCTATTAGCCATTGGCAGAGACAAAAATAGCCAGTTCTGGCTTTCAAAAAGTGAGCAGTTCAAGGAGAAAAAGAGTAATCACACAAATTTGGATTTCTAGTTTCCAATGATACTTGCTATTGTTATTAAAACATAAGGTACAGTAGAATCACAAGAGAAAAAGCAAAAACAAAAAACATCTCAGACTTAGAAAAGGATTTCTATAGGGTGAAGTATCTGAGCTGACCTGAAGAGGGAGTAAGCATTTGCAGATTGACTATAAAAATAAATGTGCTTTAGGTAGTAGATAAGATAATGTGCACAGGAACAGATTCCTGATTTCTGAGAAACCTTAGCTTTCTTGATTGGAATTTGGAAATACCTCAATATCAGTAGCATCCCAATTCTAAACCTTTTACGTGAACCTGTTTGTTGAAATGAAGGATGCCGTCTTTCATACTTACTAACTTTAATATCAGAGGATGATTTCTTTTTCAGTTTTGTAACATAATTCTGAAGGTTCCCCTTATTCGGAGTTTTAGTTTATAGTGGAATCACTATAACCAGAGCAGCCTGCCCACTAGCTAACTATTTTACATTCGGTAGTGTATATATGTCATATCACAGCTAGAAAGCTAATTTGAATAGGTACTAGCTACTTGGTTCAATCAGTAAGCAGTAATCTTGCCTGATTCTCTAGATCTTAAAACTCTTTGGGTTATGTTATCCTTGGAGAGCAAAGATGAGTTTTGTTTTGTTTTGTTTCTGGTTGCTACATTTAAACTCTACATTTTCACCTGGCTAGCTGAAATAGCCTGATTTAAAAAATAAATGAGTAGCCCTTTAGGGTTTCTGTAAGAAAATGCAGTAAAACAATTTAAGTTCTATGCATTTTACTGAACAAAATACATATGCTGGTTTATTTATGGTCTATTTTGCTTTTCAAAACATTTTGATACCTAGGATTCTAATTGAAAGAAATAGGGAATGATCATAGACCTACAAGTTTAATCTAACATTTATATTTGCATTAAGGGTAAAAAGTAATTTTCCAAACACCCAACTGTTATAATAAGCTAAAGGTGTTAGGTAGTTCCAGGTCTGCTTCTCTATAATGATTTTAAGATATTCTTTCTGTGGAATTTGGGAAAAGACATTCAACAATCTGCTAATTATTTCTGACCCTGACAATAGTGGGTGTCTTTTCTGGGGCACAATTAGAGATGATGTGTGTGACTAAAGGAAAGGTATGATATCTCTGTAACAAGTTGACCTTTAAAAAGGAAAGCACAAGAACTTGTTTAGGTCCTAAAATGAATGAAAACAACAGATATAAACTAGATATGCTTTCAAAATCAAAATCTACTTTCACCCTCAAAATTTAAGGGCAACTTGTTTTAAATTTCCTCACATAATTTGCAAATGTTTTATATCCTAGTAGGTGGTATATTCATTTTGAGTTCAGGCTTCTGTGTTTATTGGTTGATCATTGGTTTGTATTGCTTTGTTTTCTCTTCTCTTCAATTCTTTGTGTTAAAACTATTCAAAGTTAGTTTTCAACAATCAGAGTTTAAACACAACCAAATAATAAACCCACAAACTATATTAACATTCTTCTTGATTTTTCACTATTTTTACTATGGCTTAATATAATATGAACACCATGAATACACGGACTCTAGGAGAAACAGTTATCCTTCCTCTCATAGCAAAATAAGACTTATTGTTCAAATTTTCTTTCAAAATGTAATAAATGATAGAAATGAGATTATCCTCTATGTCTATGTATTGCAAAAATTCTGAAATCTTTACTGTAACAGATATTATGTAAAAACATTATAAAAATTATTTCATGAGCTAACAACACATGAACAGCTCTGCACAGTCTCCAAATGACAATACCTGAAAAAACAAAAAGCAAGAGGGGGTCAAGCACATAAGCTTCACAGGCTTTCCCAATGGAGCTATCCATCTGCAAAAGTTATTAGTGGACCTCTGGATTTGAAACAGAGCTCCTTTGAGTTATGATCAAATGCTCTTCTCTTGAGCAATATCTGCAATCACTAAGCTTTAGTTTCTTCTTCTTCTTTGTTTGTTTAATTGTTAACCTTATAGTTATAATAATACATTCAACATGCTAGAAATGAATTAACTAACTAAAAATAGGTGGAGATTTATATCTATGCAACAATGTTATTACCCATATTTTACCTTCATTTAATAAAAGTGTGTCAAATAACTTTAAGATATTTCATGGAATCACGATAAAATATATTTATTTTTGAAATTCAAATTTGCCTAAATGAAAGTAATCAAATGAAGGCAATTCTTAATTGTAAAATTATTTATTTATAAAATTTATCAAAGTAAACTCAAAATTTCCGTGCCTTCAATAATGCCATAGTACTGAATTTCAAATAACACTTAGAAATTTCTTTAAAACTGTCAGTGATTCTATGGAGGTATTTTATATGGAAATATACTAATTCTATATTTGCTTATATTTTATTATAAAGTTTGCAAAGGTACAGAAAAGTTGAAACAATTTCAATGAACAATAAACATACGTTTATACTCATCACCCAGATTCTATAATCAATCTTTAACCTTACTTGCTCCATAATATAACATTTTATCTGTCCATTCCTCTGTCTCTTCCTCTATTTACCTATTAGATCTTATTTTTTTATACAATTCAATGTAAGCTGTAGACGTCATTACACTTCCTCCCAAATACTTGATCTCTGTATACACCATTAATTATGATTAGCTAAAGTTCAATACTTGTTTATAATTCTTTTTTTCTTTTTTTTCTTTCGAGGCAAAATTTACACACAATGAAATATACAAATCTTAAGCGTATAATTCAGTACATTCTGACAAATACATAAGCTTGTGCAACCCAAAACTCTAACAAAATACTGAACATTACCATCATCCAAGAATTTATTTCACATTTCTTCTCAGTAAACATTCACCTCCCACTATTCAGAGACAACTCTTTTTCTGATATATATATATTTTTTACCACAGGTTAACTTTATCTCTTTTAGAATTTCATATAAATAGAATAATACTATATATATATAATATATATATATAATACATATAGGTATAATCACACAATATTTAATCAGTCATTTGTGTGAGTTCTCTGACAGCAAAGGAAACAATCAACAGAAGAAAAAGGCAACCTATGGAATGGAATTACAAGGATTTAAAAAAATAAAATTCTAATTGCTCAGGAATAATATTATTGTCTACATGTTAAATCCAAAATAATCCACAGTTAAATTTTTGGAATTTATAAGGGTTTAGCAAAGATCTGCATGTAAGGTCAATGTGTAAAACTCAATTGTATCTCTCTATAACAGCAAAAAATAGTGAGATAATAATTGTAAAATGCCATGTTACAAAAATATAAAGCACCTAACAATAAATATAACAAAAGATGTGTAAAATATTTATGAAGAAAATTGTACAACCCTGTTAAAAGATAATTTAAAGAATATCTGCAGAAACAGAGATACTCATGTTTAAGTGAGATTATATATCATTAAGATGTCAATTCCCCCAGATTGATCTATAGATTCCATGCAATTCCAAGCAAAAGTCAACAGGGTTTTCCAGAACTGGGCAAAAGTTTTTCTAAAATTATTTGAATGAGAAATGATAAGATAATCCTAAAAGGACCCAAGTGGTGTATTTGCTCTGGTAGAGCTTAAGACCTGTCATAAATCTGTAGTAACAGCATGGAGTGTTCATATAGGGGTAAACAAATAGCACAATAGAACGTAATACCAAACCTAGAAACAGATTCAAGCATATGTGGACACTTGATTCACAAGGAAGTAGAATTTTAAAGTAGGGTGTAAGTGGCAGTATTCAATAAGTGATGCTGGGACAGTTCGTTAGCCATAAGGAAAAACAAAATATTGGATTCTGCTTATATCATAAACAAAAATCAATTCAAGGTGGATTACATACAAATATGTAAACAAATATTTAAATATTTTAGGAGAAAATAAAAGAGTATATATTTATAGTTTAGGCTAGAAAAATATTTCTTAGATGAGACAAAAATTTCTAAGCATAAAGGAATAAATAGATAGATTTGGTTATATTAAAATAACATATTCATAAAAAGAGAGCATTAAAATTAAAAGATAAATTAAAAACCGGGAAAATATGTTTGTCATATGCATAATCAATAAAGAATGTTTATTCAGCACATGTATTTGACATTTCAATCAAAATCAAAGATCAAATATATAAACATTTATTTCACAGAAAAGGAAACCCAAGTGCCCATTGCATATAAGAAAATGCTCAAACTGATTAGTATTATGGGAAAAACCAATTAAAACCGCAATAAGATTGCATTTTATATCTACAACTTTGGCACAAAAACTTGAAAGGTAGGTTAAATAATGCTCTCTGCCCCCAAAGATGAACACCACTTAATCCCCAGAACCTATGAATGTTACCTTATATAGCAAAAGGGGCTTTGCAGATGTGATTCAATTAAAGATTTGGAAACGGATAGATTATCCTGGATTATCCAGGTGGGCCCTAAGTGTAATCACAAATGTCCTTATAAGAGTGAGGCAGAGGGAGATTTGACTACAAAAGAAGAGAAGATGATGTGATGACAGAAGCAGAGGTTTAGAAATGCACTGTGAAGATGAAGGAAGAGGCCACAATCCAGGGAATACAGGCAGCCTGTAGAAGCTGAAAAGTCAAGGAACTGGATTTTCTCCTCAGAGCCTACAGAAAGAATCACCTTAACTTTAGCCCAGAGAAACTTATTTTGTAATTACAACCTCCAGAATCCTAAGAGAATAAATTTGTGTTGTTTAAACCATTAAATTGTGGTAATTTGTTATAGCAGTAATAGGAAGCTAATATAGTCTGATGAAACCATGTGTAGATAAAAATCTACATTTTTATACTGAGGGAAGCAAAGTAAATCGATATTATCACTGTAAAAATATCTTGTTAAGTTCAATCTGCATTTACCACATAAAACCTAGAAATTCCAATCCTAAGTACTTACCCAAAGAAACCCTTTAAGATGTGAATAAACAGATATGTACAAAAAGTTTCAAAATATATTGTTTCAATAGTTAATAACTATAAAATGAAATAATCATAAATAGAAGCATGGATAAATAATTGGTGCATTCAAATAATCCGATAATGTAAAGCATTAAAAATCAATGAAAACAGCTACTCAAAAATGAATACATATTAGAAACATGTTAAGTGAAAACAGCATACCTGGAAAAGACACAGTGTCACCATTTTTAATAAATTTCAAAGGCAATAAAAAAGCAATACGTTATTTTAAAAAATCCAATATGGTGGTTCAATATGATAGTTCTCTAAGGGGAAGCAGAAGGATGTGAGCAGGCAGGAGTTCAGAGAGAGCTTCAGATCTGACAGTGTGATAGCTCTTGAGGAGGGCAGGGAATGTACAGATTTGATGGCTTTATTGAGATGGCAACTTGGCTAGGTTATAGTCCCCGCTTACTCAATCAAGCACTAACGTAGGTGCTGCTGAGGAGGCATTTTGCAGCTGTATTTAAATCCCATGATAATTTAAGTTTAGGTACGGGAAATTACTTTGGGTAATCTGGGTAGACCCAGCTGAATCTATTGGAAGGCCTTAACTCAGGGTTGAGGTTTCCTGGAAGATAGAGTTCCATTCTGTTCATTGTCTTCCCTTCTTGGCTGCCTGTCCTTCATATCTGGACTTATTTAGCCAACCTTCATAATCATCTAAGCCAATTCTTTGTAATAAATCATATATATGTTCATTATGTGTATACACACACACACACACACACACATACGTACATCCTACTGGTTCTATTTCTCTAGTGGAATCTTTACACAATGATCTTGATACAACAGATGTTGCTTTATTATTTTCTTATATATAAAGATCATAGTAATTATTTTTGGAGCAGTGTAAAAGGTCAATCTTTAAGTATGCTTCACTTTTATTTTATTTATTATTATTATTATTTTTAGATAACCAGTTCATGCAAAAATGAATCACTGTTCAAAATGAAGGGCTAATATTGTTCTGTAACAATTATTGATAAAGAATAAAAGGATTACATTCCCTAAATGAATTAGAATAATCTCATAATTCTGGAAGAATATTTAAGCTCATTATGCTTTAGATCTATAAAGCATTACATAATATTTCCTACAAATAACCTCTCATCCAAAAAAGTGGGTTTTGGGATTCCCTTGGAAGTCCAGTGGTTAAGAATCCGCGCTTCCAGTGCAGGGGGCACGGGTTCCATCCCTGGTCAGGGACCTAAGATCCCGCATGCCATGCTGCTCAGCCAAAAAACAAAACAAAACAAAAAAGTGGGTTTGTTTTTAAAGCATTTATAATTCACAGGAATCTGGTAAGTCTAATCTCACAGTCCATTTAAATGAAATATAGAAAGAGGACACAAATAGCTCACCTGCAATCACACACACACACATACCTACACATGCACAGAGTAAAATTTTAAAAGTGGGTTTTGTCTCAAATCACTACACTGCACCTTACTACATTTGCTGGGAGCTGCTCCAGGGCCTCAGCAGTTACCCTTCACCTGTCTCTGGTCACTTGCTTCCAGGAACGGGACAAACAAATGCTTGAAAAATACCAGTTTGAAAGCATTCAAGGGGCTAGAATGGATCAGGCTACTTTGATAGCTTCTAAGGAGGAGGAGGAGAAGCCTAGGTTGTAAATATTTCACCGACAGGAGCAGCTCTTTTGTAGGATGGGGAGAGATGGATGAACTAAAGATTTAATTACCTAAAACTAAAATTTGCCAATAAATAACTTCTGCAGCAGGTAAGAAGGAAGAAGAGGAGCATCAATATGAAAGACTAGGTGGAGAAAATGACTGCAGGGCATCATCTCTGACATGCATTGAATGTATACCTTTGGACAAGTTAATCTTCTCAGAATTGGCCTTCCACTCTGCAAAATGGGTATGATAATAGGATCTCCTATAGGCAGTGTTGGCTTGGGACGTTCTACATCAGAGGGGTTTGCATGGCATCCTAATAAGTGGAGAAGGGGATGGAGGATTTTCTTAAAGCTCTAAAGCGAGCACACTTTTTATGTAGACTCTTTTTATTTACTGTTGTTTAAGGGAAAAGATGTCATGACTGCTAATAGAATTGCAGTGATGAATAATGAGATAATGCACATAAAGCAGTTAGCACAGTGCTGCCAAATTATAAATACTCTGTAAATTATAGCAGTAATTACTAATATTAATTATTACATCTAGTGTACTTCTCTTTTTTCTTATTTCTACACTGATGTTTTTTAATATTTATAATGTTTATGAGCTGTTCATAACATAAAATAGATGACTTTATTTAATTTTAATTTGACTTAAATTTATATTATGTGATACACCTAAATATATGAGACAACAACGTTTAGTAACTTTCAGCGTGGAAAGCAAAAATCATATATAGTTTCTTTTAAAACAACAGCAAAAAAAATATGCTGTGCCAACTTAAAGATAAAATTAATAGTGCTTTTAAAAACAATTATATATCACTTCCACAGTCTCCATTAGAATAATAAACACTAAATTAGTCAATATTGCATGCAAAAAATGTCCATACAATTATGCTAACCACGTGACCATATTTCATTGTTTTTCATCTTCAATATTTCCACATGACCATAAATGATCATTTTGTTAATTTAAAGTGCTGCTATTTCTAACATTTTTCATATATTCAATAAAACAATGAAACAAGCTAGGTCAGAAACACATTACCTCTGGAAAATCATTTCAATGACACACAAGCTCATCGGTGATGTAGTAACTAAGGTGGTTATTGAAGTCATCACTTACAACACAACAAACAGGCAAAAGGGTTCCAAAATGAAAATGGACTCTGAATGCACTGAGGTAATTATCATCATCATAATATTAATAATAATAAAATAATGAATCATACTTCACATAGAAAAATATATGTTTTCCATGATTTATACAGGTTTTCTGAATTTTGGTAAAGCCACTAACTTGGAAGACTAAAAACATCATGGGTAGTGAACTATGAAATGTGGTTCTCATGAAGACAATAGCATTGGAAAACTTTATCAAAGTGAAGCTGGCTCTCTTTGAAAATGCTCTATAAGATTTTTTAGTGAACAAACCATGTTAATTGTAAAGTACAAATATGAACTGTGTGTTTCTAGAGGTCTTATAGTTTAGCACAAATAAGAAACAAAGAGAACGAAATTATTTCTTTCTCTGTTCCCTCTACTCTTATACACTGAGTTCAAACCCTGGAATCATAGGTACATTATATAGGAATTGGTCAAATGCATTTAATGTCCCTTAGGAACATCATTATATATTCTTAAAACCTATTTCCCATTTTATTAACTTTCATCTCTGTTGTAGATTTCTCATCTATTCAGTTTCCTCTCTAACCTTTCTTTCTCGTGTTATTTATCCTCTTGCTATACCTGTTAATAATAATAAGAGCAAACACTTACAAAGCATAATTCTGGGGCAGGCATGGCTCTAAACATAAACATAAACTAGTTTATTTTATCCTCACAACCATCCTACAAGGGTAATTTACTGTTGTCCCTACTTTACAAGTAAAGAAAATTTAGGTTAAAACAGAGATGTTATGTAATTTGTTCACGATCACACAGCTGGTCTATGGGTAAATGGCAGATCCAGAATTTTTACTTACTTTTCTTTTTTTAAAGTTTCGTTATAAGTTTAGTCCTATTTAACTATCTAATATTCATTCATCAACAACTCATGCTCACTCTTGATTTTTATATAAGTCCATTTCACTTGCCTTCCCAAGTGGATTATTTTGAGGCAAATCTCAGACATATTATTTACTTGTAAATATTTCTTCATGCATCTCTAAAGTATAATGGACCAGTCCTAAACATAACAATACCATATTCAAAGCTACAAATTAACAACTATTATCACAATCTAGTCAGTATTTAGACTTCTGTGGTTGTCTCATAAATGTAGTTTTCTATTGGATTGTTTAAATCCGGATCCAAAGTCCAAATATTCCATATAATTATGTCTCTTAAGTTTCTTTTAATCTATAGATTCCCTTTGCCTCTGATTTTCATTGGCTCTTTATTTAATATAAAAAGCAGACTTTGTTCTGTGGAGTTTTCTAAATTCTAGATTTTGCTGGTTGCATCCTTCTGGTGTTATTTACTATGTTCCTTCCCCTGTATTACTGGTAAACTGGTAGTTACATCTAGAGGCTTAATATGATACTGTGTGTGTGTGTGTGTGTGTGTGTGTGTGTGTGTGTGTGTGTGTGTGTGTGTGTTGTTTGGTTTGGTATGGTTTGGTTTGAAAAACTATGCCATAGGTGCAAAGCCAAGGTTTAAGCCCACTCTGGATCCAGAGTCTGTGCTCTTAACTACTCTATAATACGTCCTCACAAAGGTATGTCCGTCCATTCTTATTAAAGCTTAGTTGCTCACTGCCCACCTCCCCAAGGCTTTCATTATACCACTGAGTTGTCACAGAACCTTAGTCTTCCATTGCCCATGATAGAATATTACTTTGTATGTAATCTTTTTTGTAACGTTTATCATATCTCAAGATACTAAAGCCATTTATCAGTGTGTTTCATCACTAGTTTGTTTTTTTTTTTTTTTGCGGTACGCGGGCCTCTCACTGTTGTGGCCTCTCCCGTTGCGGAGCA
>NC_041215.1:113818701-113843816 GCF_002837175.3 Physeter macrocephalus
TCAGCGGCCATGGCTCACGGGCCCAGCCGCTCCGCGGCATGTGGGATCTTCCCGGACCGGGGCACGAACCCGTGTCCCCTGCATCGGCAGGCAGACTCTCAACCACTGCGCCACCAGGGAAGCCCCATCACTAGTATTTTGAACCAAAATGGTGTGTTTTATGTTTGTATTTCCAGTGTCTTGCCAATATATGATACATAGTGTTGACCTTAAACGAATAGATTGCCGGTTGTTTCTCCAGCAAAAATGGGTTTATTTGGGATCAGCAAAATATTGCAATATGGCGTCTGCAACCATGATGAGCCATGTGCAAGTCCCCCATAACAAGGAGAGGAGGGCTCATATAGAAGGGAAAAGGAAGTTGGGAGGGCCATAGTAAACAAAGAGTCCATTGGAGGAATTGAGAATTCAAGGTATAGTGGTTTTTCATTGGCTGAGTTGTGAGTCTCTCAGGGTCTGAGATCTTGCCAGGCAAGAAAAGGAAGTCTTCCTTCATCCTGTTGGGCTCTGCTATCATTGCAGCTTCTCCTCCTAGCCACCCAACTCTATTTTAATTGAGGTTTCTATATATTAATTTTTACAATAGTGAAAGCATACTAATAAGTATTTGTGGAGGAAATGTATAAATGAATGAATGAATACAGGATTGCCTGAAATAACGATGCTTAAAAAACACATGATATCTAGGCAAGGAGGGACTGAGACAATAAGTTGAAAGTCATCAGTTTTAAATACCAGCTACAGAATATCACAGGATCCCAATCCAGAATCCCAAGCAAATCATGATATATTTTTAACATGTTAAAAATAACAAAAGTAAGTAAAAACTGCCAGTTAGGGTTCTTTTATTGTAAGTGATATAAAACAACTTTGGATAGTTTTTTTTTCAAAGGAAATTTATTACAAATACAGAGTCCTGAGAAGTAATATCAGGGTGGGGATAGCAGTCTTGGAAGCAGGGAGGGGAGACACAGGAATGTCAAGAGCACTTATAGTACCTCCACAGGAAAGAAACTAACTCTCATGTTCTGCTTATTTTGCCCACTCTGCTCAAGATTCAATTTCCAGGGAGGGATCATCACATCATGAAAATTTGGTCTCATCCCTAACCTTAGCCTGGGGGAAGGCAAGGTCCCTGACTTCTAGTCCCACTAGATTGCATCTCATTGAAAAGAATTCCTCCAAAGCAAAAGCGGTGTTCTTAAGAAGGCAAAATATAGTTTTTCATTTTCTCTATAAGACTTCCACAATACCAATATTTCCAAAATATTTCGGAGGTAACTATGCTGAAAATACAGCCACAAACTAGACAAATATGAAATCTGCCTTTGTGAAGTTAAGAAAAAGGACATGTGTGGCAATTGTTTTAAAAAGGCAGGTAGAGAGCGCTGTAGAAACATACAGCAGGAGTAGCTAATTCAACCTGGGTATTCAGAGAGAAATAAACATACAATATGAATCCTGAAAGATGAGTAAGAGTTGCCTAAATAATGGAGGGGTGAAGGGTATACCAGGATAAAAAAATAAAATGAGCTTGAAAGTTCTCAGGCAAGACAATGAAGTCCCTTTATTGCAAAGAGACAAGCATGATAGAGGTGAAGGAAATAAATGGAGTGAACAATACGGTTGAAGACCTAGAGAGGAGCCACAGCAGGGAGAATCCTGTGAGGGTTTTGGATTTGATGTAAATGATAAGGAAAATTATCATAAGGTTTTAAATAATGATGTAGACTAATAGTTTTGCAACACTTTGGCAGCACTATGAAGAATGGTTCAGATGGACAAGAGTAGAAATAGGAAGACTAATTCAACTAGTAGTCATGAGAATTGAGAGAAATGGACTAATTCGAAAAATACTAATAGAGTACAAGGGGCACACCACATAAAAAGGATGGTGACAGGTGAGGAGAAAAAACAAGTCAAGAGAGTTTCCCATTTCTGACCTGAGCCACAGGAAGGAGAGCAGGGCCATTTGTTGAAATAGGATACACTGAGGAAACAGCAAGAGTTCTATAAGGAAGATGGAGCATTTAGTTTTGATTTAGTTAGTTTGACGTACTTGTGAACCAAGTAGAAACGTCAAGTAGGTACTTGGAATGTAAATCAGGAGCCCAGTAAGTCTGTTTGTGTGGCATGTACAGATTTGGGGTCATAGATATATAGCAGGTAATATAAGGCATCGATGGGGGAAAATGCACAAAGGGAAAAGAAAAAGGTACTTTGACAGAGCCCTGAAAAACACCAGTTAAAATTTGGTTATAGGTTTAGGTGGTGGCAAGAAACTGGGAAGAACAAAAAAAGAAATTCAGTACTGTGTGGTGACACTATAGAGACACTGATGATGGACATTAAGGAGAGAGAAGGTTGCAGAAGTGACCAGCAGTACTGAAGCCTGCCTGGAAATAAAATAAAGATTAAAAAATTGTCCATTGGGTTTAATTATATAGAAATGATTTTTTAATCTAAGTGAGAAAGATTCAGTAGATCGGTAGGAATGGAAGCCAAATGGGAGAAAGCTAAGGGGTTAGAGGTGAGCAGATGTAGATAATCAATATAAGAAAGTTGGTTTAGAAGGTTTCACTGTGGAAAAAAAAAGGCAAGAGAAGTAGGTGATGACAAGGGAGATAAGTTTTAATCCTGTTACTATTAGCAGTTGGAACTTTGGAATCTATTATTGATCTGTGGTCACGTGTAAATTATTCCCTTTAAATAATTCAATTTAAGTATTCAAGATACTTAAATCAAATTATTTTTTATTAGCTATGAGCCATTTTGTTTTATATCAGTGATCGTCAACTGTTGCAACCCAGAAGAGCTGCCCTAAACTGGGATTGCAAATACAATCTTTTGCAACACAATTTTTCAAGCAGCTATTATAAAAAATTATGGATTGGGCAGTTGTGATGATACCTAAGGCTAAATCTGGACTCAGCAAGAAAGAGCACCATGATTGATTAGCCATGTCTGCCATTAGCTCAGAACTAGGGACTGATCCTGCCAAATACTTGCTGATACCAGGCTGGAAACTTCACTTGGCTACATCATCTTCTTAAAGGACTAGTTAGTTGATAGTCAAGTCAAAATAATTTTGATATAAATAATTTTTATGCCTCAAATCCTATTTATGCCAATATGATATGTTATATATTTATAATATGTGACCTATCCCTTTTTTAATCTAATGGTATTACCTGCTCATATTTTGACAGAGCTGTCTGGATTTATAATTATGTTTTTAAAAATTCTGTACATTTACATTTACACAGTGGTTGAGACATTTCACATGCAATAGTTCTATTAACTTTTCAATATTGGCATATAAATGCTTATTACTTAAATAAATACACTTCTTCTCTGAAAAACAGCTGATTGCAACAAGATACATTTTGCTCCAAGGTTGTCCCTGTTTGTGGTTCAGTTGAGATTTGCATGTGAACAGACCTTGCTTGAACTACATCCACCTCATAGTCAGTGCTGCACAGGGGTCTGAAAGTGTGAGCTTTACTTCCCCATAGGTGAAGAATTACAGCAGCAAAAGAAAGGCAATGGAGAAATAAGCAAAGTATCAATTTTAAGACAAAGGATTCAACCTGGATGTTAAATCTGAAAGGATCAGGGGCAGAAAAGAAGGAAAAGATGTGGGGAGAGATCCCAGACTATCAATTATTGGGGTAGAAATTTTCCTTTGCCTTATAATGGCAGACATACCCCAGGGGTCATGTTCAATCACCTCAAGAACACTACAGCTGGATTTCACTGGCAAGATGACTAATAGACAATTAGGGCACAGTGGGTATCATTTATTTTCTGACCATGTCTCTAATTTGACATTCACTTATATCTTTAGAGGAATAACTCACTGTTTAGTCAGTCTTTTTGGTAACTATACATTTTTGGTAACAGTTTTTTTTAAATTAATTAATTAGTTAATTAATTAATTTTTGGCTGCATTAGGTCTCCGTTGCTGCATGTGGGTTTTCTCTAGTTGGGGTGAGCAGGGGCTACTCTTCATTGTGGAGCATGGAGCACGGGCTCTAGGTGAGCAGGCTTCAGTAGTTGTGGCTCACGGGCTCTAGACCACAGGCTCAGTAGTTGTGACGCACGGGCCTAGTTGCTCCGCGGCATGTGGGATCTTCCCAGACTAGGGCTCAAACCCATGTCCCCTGCATTGTCAGGCAGATTCTTAACTACTGTGCCACTAGGGAAGTCCTAAGGAAACAGTTTTTTGTTACCTAAATATACCCATGACAAACACCAAAATGTTAGATTATGAAGAGACTATATATTATATTAAATTTATTAGAACAGAAACTACTTCTCTCAATTAATCAATTTAAATGCTATTAGGACACTATCGTTAACCAATATCACTCTTCAGATGGTTACAGTTGATGTAACAGTTTCTAAGAACATCTTTTATAGTTTTGTTTTTAATGAAAAATGAATATTGAATAAGAAAAGACTGTAATTTCAATAAGAGTGTGGTAAAACAAAGCTCTAGGAAAAATGACTTACCACATGGATGAAAACGTCACAGAAGTAAGGCTTCACTGAAATTTGAAGGAACCAATTATTTTAATAGGATAGTGTTCTTATATAAATACAGGCCTAGGTAAAACTGATTTTTTTTATAATCTGCTATTGCTGTTTTTGTTATTGGCTTCAAAAGCATTGTTGTGATAATAAACCAGTACCTCCAGTCCTGCGAGCTGAGCCACTTAGTAGAAACCTATAAATAAACAGGTTTCATAAAGACTCCTGTCTGCACATATGGGATTATTGGATTCGAGATCAATGATCTTTCTTTCACCACATCCACAAGTCATTTGTAACCACAGGAAACTTATTTTACTAAGTATGATCAATATTTCCTAGAAGTGTAAGAGACACCCATGTTAATGCAAAAAAAGGAAGTAATATTGAGACAATAGAGCTCTTAGGAGCAATCCAGTGGCCAACTATCTAGAACATCAAAAATGTGTTTTTACATGCCGCGGAGCAGCTGGGCCCGTGAGCCATAGCCGCTGAGCCTGCGCGTCCGGAGCCTGTGCTCCACAACAGGAGAGGCCACAACAGTGAGAGGCCCGCACACCGCAAAAAAAAAAAAAAAAAAAAAAAAAAAAAGTGTTTTTAATAAAGTGTGTGAGGATGATTTTTTCTATAACTGTCCAGTACAGAATGCTATCAAAAACACATTATCCGAGAGAAAAGTTGGAGTGTGCTCTCCTAAGTAACTGCCTACATATAACAAATTACTTTTCCTAATAGCAAAAGAAATCACTAAAATTATCAGTGTAAAGATTCTATCATAGCAGATATAATTTTTTTCAAATAAAAGGAATTTTTCTTTAAAAATAATTTAAAATTGTATATGTATTTATTTTAAATTATCGAGACCACTTGGTTTATCAAACTTACCAGAAAAGTGGCTATTAATTCTTTCATTCTTGATTCTGTTATCTAAGTTTCATGGTCTTTATGTGCTTTGTCTTTCAGCTGAAAATTATAAAATAAAAATGAATTTTTTCTTTCTTAAAAACCAATTGTAGAACCATTATTGTGTGAGATGGCATGAAGTCACTAACCAACTGAAATATAAATCAATCCAGTGATTTTTATTATTAACAAGTTCTGCTTACATTTCATCCTCATAAAGTGTTTAGAAACTGTCTGATTTTCCTAAGGACAAAAACATTATTTTGAAAATAAATAGCAAAATGTCTTTGAATTTTAAAAAAAATGAATAAGAAAAAATAAAATGACAACGATTAAGTAACAAGTATCTTGAATTTTGGAGCAGCTCATAATTAATTATATTCATCAAAAATTACCTATTCTTAAATGCTCTGGCACTGCTCACAACGGCCAATCAAAAGAAACAGGTAACAATATGACTTCTTTCCACTGTGAATTCCAAAAGAAACAAACATTGAAATCTCAAAATGATGCTATTCTTGAGTTTATCCCTGAGGATTACTTTATTTGAAAAAAATACTGATGGTGAAAGTCAAAAAATACCCTGCCAAAATGCATGCAGCAGAGACCAAAAAATTTTGAATTCAGGTCCTAAATCCAGTTACTCCAAATCCAAGGTATTTTCTGTGTGTCATACTGGATACCTCCCTTGTTTTCTCACTTTGAGCACAGCTGCCATACTCCTAGCTTCCTCACCCAAACATGTTGCCCTCTGTTTAGAATTCCAGCCCAAGCACTGGTGAGAGGGTTCAGGCTCATAATTTCTAAGGGAATGTTAACAACTTCTAAACAAAGAAAAAATGAAGGAAATTTAATAAGCAAAACAAAGCTCAATTTTATAAAAATGGCAATGCCCAATTCTATCACTAAATGTTTCTAGCAATTATAAATAACCACATTGCTTAAATGATACACTTTGAAATAGACACACATTAATTATGTAATCCTTATATTAGAAAACAAATAAATGAACTGAGTGAAAGGGAGAAAGGAGAGAGATTCTTCAGAAGATCAGAATTCTAGTCTTCAGCAGAACTGGGGAAAAGAGAGATCTTCATTAGAAAATTTCTGTGATATTGTGATTTATAATAAGAAATATATATTTGTCCTTCATCCCAATTTCTGGCACAGAGCTCCTAAAACCCTTGGAATTTCTTAAGTGTGAGAGTGATTAAAGTTGTCTTTTGTTATGTCAATGAAGTGACTTTTGGGCTACCCTTAGATCAGGTAAGGATGGGGGCTGGTCACCAGAGGAACCAACCATGTGATTAGAAGTTTGGAAATTTCAGTCTCAACCCCTGACCTCCAGGGAGGAGAGAGGGGCTGGAAGTTGAATCAGTCATTAATGACCAATGGCCAATGATTTAATGAATTATACTTATGTAACAAAGCCTCCATAAAAACCCAAAAGAATAGGGTTTGGAGAGCTGCCAGGGTGGTGAACATGTGGAAATGCAGGGAGAATGATGCCTCTGGAGAGGACTTGGAAGCTCCATGCTCCTTCCCATATACCTTGCCTTATGCATCTCATCCATATGACTGCTCTTTTTTTCAAATTAATTTTTATTAGAGTATAGTTGCTTTACAATGTTGTTTTAGTTTCTGCTGTAAAGTGGATCATCTATACGTATAATTATATCCCCTCTTATTTGAGTTTCCTACCCATTTAGGTCACCACAGAGCATTGAGTAGAGTTCACTGTGCTATACAGTCGGTTCTCATTAGTTATCTATTTTACACATAGTATCAATAGTATATATATGTCAATCCCAATCTCCCAGTTCATTGCCCCCCGCCCCTGCTTTTCCCCCTTGGTATCTGTAGGTTTGTTCACTACTTCTGTGGCATATGACTGTTCTTGAGCTATATTCTTTTATTAAAAAATTGATATTCCAGTGAGTAAATGGGTTTCCTGAGTTCTGTGAGCATTTTGGCAAATCAATCAAACACAAAGGGGGTTGTAGGAACCTCTAATTTAAGCCAGTCAGTCAGAAACACAGGTGACGATCTGATCTTGTGATTAGCATCCTGAGTTGGAGAGTCATTAGAACCTACAGTTTGTCAGAAGCACAGGTAATAACCTGGGTTTGTGATTGGCATCTAAAGTGAAGGGTCGTCTTGTAGGAATGAGCCCTTTACCTGTGGAATCTGATGCCATCCCCAGGTAGATAGTATCAAAACTGAATTGACTTCTCAGACAGCCTGCTGGTTGCAAGCATTGCTTGTTGGTGTGGAGAAGCTTCCATACACACACACACACACACACACACACACAAACACACACACACACACACACACACACACACACATATTAGAATTGGGTTCAGAAACCTGAAAGAAATTTTAAGGCATACAGTGAGACAGTGAGTGTTGCGGGTATTGTTGGATGCTCTTTGTTACCCCTTCCTTTTTTTTCAACATCTCGAGACAATGAATTCTAGAAAATCTACAAAGTATATTTGTTAATTCTTTCTGGAAAATGTATGTATATGAATAGAAGGTAATATTTATGTAAAGCAAATTGCTTGTCATTTTGAGGCTAAAGAATAAAGCTCATTTTTGCTCACTAGTCAAAGGAGACCAGGGAGATATATATCATCTCAGTTTTATCAAATTCAATAAAATGTTATTTTCTGTTTTATATAGGGATATTTATGAAACTGATTGCCTCATTTGTGAAGAAGAGCATATTAAGCAAATTTTTTTAAAAAGATGGTATTGTAAAGGCATAAGGTTAATTTCAGCACTAACCCTTTTAGAAAAACCATAAAAGTGAAACAGTGGGACTGAAAGTAATGATGTTTTATGGCAATAAAGACAACAATATTTAGGGGAACCCAAGAGCTTTAAAACAATAAGGTCGACATAGCGAATATCACGTGAATAAATAGTTAACTTATTAATAATATATTATTTTATGGAATATATTTCTTAGGCTTATATGTCATATAAACAGAAAGAAATTCTTTAAGTGATTTATCTTTAAAGGGAAGGAAGAAAATCCAACTAAGTGGAATATAATCTTGCATAAAGGAGAAAACTAGCAAGGGATTCTGGGTTCCTTCCATTCTGTGATTCTCATATGACAGGAGGAAAAATACACAATGTCACTTAAATGAGCTGAACTTTTCAATCACTAGACATTTTTTTCAAAGTGAAAATCACTATGCTAAAGAGAAATGAGAGTTTTGGAATAATGAAACATCCCATGAAAAATAAATGAAAGAAAAAGACATGTCTAATTGCAAGACTCAGATATCTTCATTTGGCTTTTGAGATAAGAATTTTAGACTATAAACAACTTATTAAAACCCTTCATTTGAAATCATCCCCTAAAATTATAAGCATTTTGTTCAAGCAAGTTTGGTAAATTCAGACCTTAATGTAAAAGTTCATTTGGATAATCCAGGGGCACTTTTTAGAAGTTAAATTATTCTTTTGTGAACGTTTCTAAATTATTAATTCCACTATACTTTAGCTTAAGGCTTAAATTTTTGGGGTCACTGACACATTTGCAAACCCTCTGTCCTTAGAAAAATGCAGATGTACGCGTGCAAAAGACATTGTATTTCTAAGGGCACTTGGAGCCTTAGGTTTAGAATCTCTGGTTTACACCCTCATTTAACTACGTCACCCCTTTGGAGTAGGACGATTTATCAAGTAGTGTTTTTTATTTAATTTTTTTGTTTTACTAAGACAATTTAAAGAGGGTAGAAATGGCAATGGTGCATTTTGCTCTGGAGGATGGTAAACCAGTAGGATTGCGCAGGTTATGCCCGATACAGAGGTATACGTCAGTGGGGGTGGAGATGGGGTGAGGGTTGAAATGATCAATTCAAAAGCCTGGTAGCTGGGCTGTAGTCAGATTGGAGAAGAAACACATTTTCGCTAATTTGCCCAGAAGGGTGTCTTTACTATTGTTTGTGTTAGCTGCTGCCCTGCTTTCCAGGAACTCTAATTTGACTATTCTTGTACAATGAGCATAAAGAAAACTTGTGTGTCTGCAAAGGAGTGCACATACACACACTTGCACACCTCCACACCAAATCGAGAGATTTTGAAAACTAAAAATTAAAATCTTATTATTCTCGGTCTAGTTTTCATTCATTGCTTTTAATCTCATTTCCTCTTTTAGGAAAATGATTCTTTCTTTGTTCCGGTTTTCAACTTGCCATTGATGATCTAGATACGGTGAAAAAATATTCACCAACATAGATTCTCTTTCCTCCTAGCAAGTATGGTCTAACAGTGAGAGGTCTTTTTTAAGTTAGTAGGAAAAATTATTATGTATTCCACGCAGCTCTGGACACAGACTATAAGAGAAAAAGAGACTTGAGATCCCTTCGGAGAGAAGAGGATTTTTATTTAACTCTTACCTATATGTGTATGATAGCTTTGCCTCCGTCGCCCACAGGGAGTTTGTAATACTTAGCGTGAATCTCACTTTTCAACTTACTAGCTCTCCTGGATCAGTGCTTGTTGAAACACCTTCGACATCCCCTGAAGTCAAACCTTGCCCATGTAGGAAAGCAAATCTATTCTCTCTGACTCTCTGCCTTGCCCAGCAACCACCCTCTGGTGGCTTCTAGAAAAACTGAAACTTTATGAGTCAAAACAATACCACTTTTGACACCTTAGTTAGGCTGTCTACTCAAGCAGAGAGCCCCGGCTGGCTGAGAGAATTCTGCTGGATTTACACAGAGCCAAAATCCTCCTGTCAAGAGGAAATCTTTCTTTCTGTGCCTTCAGTAGGTTTCCTTCAAACACAGAAGACCCCTGTGGCTCTGAGGCTTTTTATTATGTAAGCAGCTATTTGTTATTTCATTCAGAAAGAATTTTCTCATGTGCCTTTATGTATATTGTCTAAATCGAATGACATTTTATACTCAAATTTAGTGCAAAATTCAGTCTTGCTACCAATGTGCTCATGAAGCATGCAATAAATATTTATTGCTGCTGATGAGTTCAGGAACCGGAATTTGCCAGTGCCTACTATGATCGACAGCTGCACAAGAATCGGATGTGGTCATTGTCTAGCATCGGCCTCCAAGTGCTAAAAAAATCTGGAGAGCCTTTCAGAATGGCTAGGGTATGGAGCTCTGCCATCCATCCCAGGTGTTACGGGTTCAACCTCCCTGTGTCGGTCCAGCCCTGATGGCATGAAGCAGAGTTAAAGTTGTTGCAGATGCTTTTGATTCAAATTCATGCTGAGCTCTCCCTGATCAGCATGTTCCTTTGGGCGATACCACAATTTCATCTTGTTCAAGCTGTCTACATTCCTGTTTACTTAGGTTTGCAAATGGAAATTTAGCACTCAAATTGGTACCGACAGTACAACCTGCAAGGGTTCTAAATCCTCATTTGCCTTCATTCTGAGGGATGGCACTCTATTTTCAGAACAATATTGCTTTATATCAAAATTGCTCTCATGGTATGAAAACGTAATGCCATGGGAAAGCATGACCTGAAAACCCTGCACTCTCGATTTTAAATGCAGTGATCTGGGAGTAAAAATCAACACCAAAGGGCATCAAATTCCTTGATCACCAGCACTGTTTCTTTCTTTTGCTCTATCTGTTTTTCTCATGGGGCACAGAGGCATGTGTAAACAAAAGAAAAGATACGTTCAAGATTGTAATTCAATGGTGCATGAAGATAATGCTTTTTTTCTTAATCTATAAACGATTTATGACCTACAAAGTTTTCTCCTGCTGGGGTTCTGGTTGCACTATTTTTTTTTTTTGATTTATTTATTTTATTTATTTTATTTTTGGCTGTGTTGGGTCTTCGTTGCTGCGCATGGGCTTTCTCTAGTCTCGACGAACAGGGGCTACTCTTTGTTGTGGTGTGCGGGCTTCTCATTGCTGTGGCTTCTCTTGTTGCAGAGCACAGGCTCTAGGTGCACGGGCTTCAGTAGTTGTGGCGCCTGGGCTTAGTTGCTCCACTGCATGTGGGATCTTCCCGGACCAAGGCTCGAACCCATGTTCCCTGCATTGGCAGGCGGATTCTTAACCACTGTGCCACCAGGGAAGTCCCCTGGTTGCACTATTTAGAGACACAGCATTACAACGAGCTGAGGGTGAGTCACACTGCCTCCAACAGGCAGAATTCAAGGCTGGGTGGCCAATGGAAAGAAAACCCGGAAAGAGTGAACTGCTTCTCATTCTAACTCATTCCTATTGGATGGAAAACCTTGGGTAAAGTCGCTAAAAAAATAGCCTGTTTCCTTTTGGAACAATGGTCAGTTTGTATGTGAACCATGGTGCTCACTCCTGGCTGCAAGTCAGAGTCATCTTAGGAGATTTTCAAAAATCTACATACCTGGGTGCCATCCAGACTAACTTAACTCAGTGTTTCTGGGCCGGAGGCCCGGTTACTGGTGTGATGCAGCGCTCCCCAGGCTCCTGCAGTTGCCCGCATCAGCAGGACCTCACACTCTCTTTATCCAGACCGACCAGCAACTCGCTGTTTTCCACTCCACACCTCACATGAGATGTCAGTGTTAAATGGCACGTCCAATTCGTGAGACATTTTGGGATTCTGCATCCAAACTAGACTTGTCTCTTACTGGAGTCCTTCTTGCAGCCAGCTTCCACCCCTGCAAACTTCCAGCCACTTTCTTGCATTCAGAATTTAACTCCCATCTCTTATCTGATCTTATTGCCTCATTTTGAAGGATTCCTACCTTTTTCCCGATTTACTAACATTTTAATGGTGTCTTGAGAAAGAGAAGAGACCTAAGTATTGAATCCACCGTGTTTAACCAGACACATTTCCTCTTCTAGGTGTCTCTTTGACTTTCTCATTATCTTTGGAGGGACATTGCTACATGTCCTGCTTTCCCTGATTTGCCAGCTCCCCAGCGTCCACTAGAGAGCGCTATTGCCACCCATCTAAGAAAATTGCATGCTGCACCTTCAATCCTCATATTTCTCAGAGAGGCCAACTCACCTGTTCACATCTTTAGTCATTTCTAGTGTTGTGGGGAGGAAGAACGTTCCATGTTATTCTAGAAGCATCCTTTTCTCCTTAGGTACCTCCATTCCACCTCCCTAGATCTGTCAGTATCCTCTCTTTTCAGAGCTCTCCTTCACAAATCCTTCTCATATTCCACCTTGTGAGAGGTCTTTCAAACTTTCTACGTATAGCTCTCTGTTATGACCAGTTTAAGGGAGAAATAATAAAAATTCACAAAGATTTAGGAAAGGAATTAGAATTTTTTTTAAAAGAGCCATCTTTTTAAACAGTGCTAGAAACCATTCTTTTCTATCTTAAAAGAAATCCTGTAAAGATGAAAACTTAAAAGGGCCTAGAGTTCTTGTTGACTTTTTAAATAAAAACAATGAAATATGTGGTCAAAAAATTCATAGAGCTGAAAATTAGAACATGAAATTGGGAAGTTTTGCATCACTCCCATAAACCTCTGCCCCAAGATTAACTACTATTAATTAAATGTTAATATTTTGTTCCTCATATATTCATGAATACAGAACTATAGGTCTATACATATATATATATATTACTTGCAATATCAATGTTTTGCTAAATAAAAGGAATTGTACTGCTAACTCTGCTTTGTAACTTCTTTTTTCATTTAATATAATGTGAAAGTGTAGCAATAACTCAAACTTGCATGTTCAACTTGATAACTATGGAAATGTCTACAGGGAGTAAATAGGGAATACTTGACCATCATGAAGAAATGCACAATATCCAACCAATATTATTTTATCTTTGAAAAATCTGAAAGCGGCTCTAAAAAGAAAACTTTTGCAAAAACTTATAAACTTCTTCTGTCTCAAGTTATTTCTCAGTGTTTGTTTACTTATAATTTTAATTACCTTTTTCTTACTTTTTTTTAGTGTTAACAGTAATGGAAAATTCAGATGTATCAGTGATGCTACCTCTAGAGAGATACCTGAATTCAGCTCAAAACAAAGGCACTCTGATCTGTAAACACTTTAATAACTCACTGAAGCTTAATGACTTCAATTGTTTTCATCATCACATATGTCCCTAAAACCACTCTAATTACATACATTTCACCATTGTAACAAAAATAATTATTTTTACTTCAAGATTATGAAGCTTTGCCAGTGTCAAAAATGAGAGCGAGCTAAACCCAATCTACATGCTTACCAATATTTTCAAAGATTTGAAATTCTGGTTTGTATTTAGAAGTTCATTACAACTTTATGCCATGTGTATATATTTTTATATATATGTATGAGTATATTATATGTATATTTATATTCCATATAACATTTACACACACACACACACACACACACACACTTTCTGGTTCTTGGAAAAATGGAAAAGAAGGTCACTGAAGAGCTGAGTTGACTTTTTTTTTTTAGAGCCTCAAATTATCTTTTTAAGTATCCTCTTTTTAGATATAATCATACAATCCCTTGATTTAAAAAAGTCAACACATTCTGGAAGTTTTAAAAATTAAGTATAATTCTGTTAAATTCGTGATTTTCAGAGCAGGTCTGTGTAAAGGAGTAGATGCCAACCAGAGGTCTGATGGTTGTGGGTGTGGGAACCAGCTTTTGTCCTGTTATTGAATGTTTAAACATATAGCTACTTCTTACAGAAGAATCTGTTCGGCCTGGTTAGCTGGTATACCTCGCCGGGTATATAACGAGGCAGTTTGGATTTTAACAGATGATCCCAAGCCACCTACCCACCCCCTTTCACTTAGAGTTGTAAAGAAATGTGTCACAGCTATTAGACCTGGGGGATGCAGAGGAAAGACTTTCTCCTCAAGAGTCCACACTGGATTTTGTTCATCTGGAAACCAAAGGGGATATGATCACATTATAGAAACTAAACATCTCAGAGGTTAAATAACTAAAACTATGTGACAGTTCAATCCTGTCAAATAGTTCTTGAGAACCTATACTGTGTCCAGAACAAGGCTAAACTACAGGGTTGACTAAAGGAAGCAGTGCTCTTCTGTACTTTAAAATCTGAGCTAGTTGCAGAAATTCGTTAAAACATGAATCAACTAGAGAACAAAAATCATTTAATTGTGAATATTAGAATTGCAAATTGTTGATTTCTACCAATAGGCCATTGCTGTGCTGGTTATAAAACAAAGAGCAAAAATGGACATAGTGTCTACCCTCATGGAATTGATAGTCTTATTCTCCCTCATCGCCTGTTTCTCCACTCCAGAGTTTAGCCATCCTACCTCCTGTGGTTTCCCTCCTGGACTCTCCCCACACCCCCCAATCTGTCCCCCTTCTTATGCAGAGCAATCACTCTAAAGTCCTAGGGGGCGGTCATCAGGGAAGTCCTCACTCAGCTTTGCAGGCACAGAAGTGGCCTGCAATAAATAGGGATTTTCCTCATTCTCTCTTTGCTCTCTCTAAACTCCTCATCTGTGTGTTGTATATACAACGGACACATCCCAACATACTTCTGAAAATGGATCCCTGCTGCTGGACCATTGGTTGACAGTTATGTGCATACAGGTAGGAATTATGAGATGTGAACTTGCTTTTTTCAGGAATAAGTCTATAGGGATAATAGAAAAATTTGATAACTTTAAAATTCCCAAAGAATGATAACATAGAAATTGAACAGTTGTGGTTATAAGAAGGCTGTAGCCATAACTGAGTTTTGAACTATGTTGGAATACTACATATTAATAAGGTAAGGATAAAAGTTTAGGAAATAAATCCCTTCCTCATCACTAAATACGTAGGAGTGATATGCCTTGATTTTCACTTGTGCTGTGACTGTGTTGTTTCTGGTTGGTGCTGTCTTTGCAATGAGATCAGCTGTGATTAATTAAGTCCATTAGGAAACTCAAGTATGAAATATTTCAAATCAACTCAAAGTGCATATTTGAAAATTATAAATGGTTTTAAACTTTTAAGCCAATCCATCATCTTCTCCAGAACTATGTTTTCCCCAGTATTAATGTTGTCACCAATTATGCACACTTTTGCACATGACTGTTAACTACAGGTTTCACAGGGAAAAGTCTCAGGCTCAAATTTGCAGTTTTAAGATAATTTATCCATCATTTCTTTTTATAGCAGAGTTATGAGAATAAATGCACACAACTTCCTCTCTGTGTCTTTGGTACTGCCATTCTTTCTAGTTTCTCTAATTTCTAAGATCTGCCTTTCAGATTTTTCTCTAAGAAACCATGCTTCAGGAAGCATAGGTGAAGCTCTAGCTGCCTCACCTTGGGATTCATCACTGCATTTGCACGCAGTTCACACTCCCTCTTTGTTGTTCCCAGTTAATGATGAGCATGGCAGGGGTATTAGTACCCACCCTTTCCTGCCTGCCCAGGACTCATCCAAAAGATATCTTTGCTCAGGGACTCCCCATTGGTTTGGTCAAAATTTTTTGAGAAGTGAATTTCACATGACATTTTTCCTACCCAATCCTTCCATCTCTTTCTCCTTTCACAGGTATCAGATCCACATCTAATTGTATAATTTCTCCCATCCTTCTCCTTTACACTCTCCCATTTATCCTTTGCAGGTGATTTCCCTACTAAATCTCTTGCACATCTAATTCAGTCTGCTTCTTGGAAAACCTAAACCAACATTTTCTTTTTTTATAGTTTTTTTTTCAATTGCCCCTTAAATGTTAAAGTTTCCCATCATTCCATCCTCCACTCTTTTTACTTCATACCATAACTCACTTTAATTACTTCCTTATATACAACATGATATCCATTTATTAATAGGTGCCAAATATTTATCTTAGGCACAAATCACTTTCTGGGCAACCGGAACTGTATATATATATATATATATATATATATATATATATATATATACACATCACTATTACACATTAGACATCGTCATTTGCAAGACCTACAGGCAACACAAAATCAGGGGAAATCTGAATGCGGCAGAATGGAGGAGGGGTGCTGTTCTGAGAAGCAAAATTCTGTACCTTGAAAGGCAAGATCCCTTTTCCTGACTACTGCTTGGCTTCAATAACTCTGGTTGGGAGTCAGGAATAAAATTACCACTTTTCCCTCTTCCTTAAGATAAGAAATTGAAAAAAATCTAATGAGGTGGGCTTCCCTGGTGGCGCAGTGGTTGCGCGTCCGCCTGCCGATGCAGGGGAACCGGGTCCGCGCCCCGGTTTGGGAGGATCCCACATGCCGCGGAGCGGTTGGGCCCGTGAGCCATGGCCGCTGAGCCTGCGCGTCCGGAGCCTGTGCTCCGCAACGGGAGAGGCCACAACAGTGTGAGGCCCGCATACCACAAAAAAAAAAAAAAAAAAAAAAAAAAAAAAAAAAAATCTAATGAGGTGAAACTGAGCAGCCCATAAGAAAAAATATGTAGACAGTGATTTTGGAGGGTACTCTAATAACACAACTGAGTTCCTGCTGGATCAGATCTTCCAGCAAAGCCCATCAATGGACAACTTCCGCCATGAACTCAAGACTTCCATGTCATTTTTTTATGGTTTGTTTTAAAAAGGAATGAACAGCCAAAAAATTGCCAACTCCTAAGTGTAAGAATAGAATAAAACCATTTTTCCATAAACTAGGTTCAAGATGTTTAACTTGCATTCATCTTTTATCAGGGAGGACAGAGAAAGGGGAAAGGAGTTAATAAAGAGAAAAAAAAAAACAGTGGATACAGGAGAAATGAGACCCGCAGGAGAGACAAGGGAAAACCCAGAAGGAGAGCTCTGCCTATGTCTCAGAGAACAATAATCTCACTAGGGGCACAAAGGGCTCCTGGAAGGAACTCTCACTGGGTAAAGATAAGAACAGAGGTTGATGTACATGACCAAACAAAAAATAGAGTTTAGAGTAATTATACAATTCTCTTAGATGGTTTGGGAAGAATAAGAATACCTGATGGAATCCAGGAAATGACAATAATTAGCTCTAGGATTATTTTTTTAAAAAGGAAATATAATCATAGAACATAGCCTAGAAGAGAACTATGTGAATATAATCACAATAAGATAAAAGTGGAATATTGATTTAACAAAAAATTGTGATATTAAAAATTAAAAGATTCATGAAAATAAATTAGCCTCATTAAAAATATTTATACAGGTATCTTCAAAGGATTATTACTCAGCCATAAAAAGGAATGAAATTGTGTCATTTGCAGAGACATGGATGGACCTAGAGACTGTCATACAGAGTGAAGTAATCAGAAAGAGAAAAACAAATATTATATATTAACGGATATATGTGGAAGCTAGAAAAATGGTACAGATGAACCAGTTTGCAGGGCAGAAATAGAGACACAGATGTAGAGAACAAACGTACAGACACCAAGGGGGAAAGGGGGTGGGGTGGGGTGGGATGAATTGAGAGATTGGGATTGACATATTACACTACTATGTATAAAATAGATAACTAATGAGAACCTGCTGTATAGCTCAGGGAAATCTACTCGGTGCTCTGTGGTGACCTAAATGGGAAGGAAATCCAAACCAAAGGGGATATATGTATACTTATAGCTGACTCACTTTGCTGTACAGCAGAAACTGACACAGCAGTGTGAAGCAATTATACTTCAATAATATATATATATATTTAAAACATATATATACATAATTCAAGTATCTTAAAACAAAAGGAAGACGGCTGTTCACTAGGGCAGATGTTCTCAAACATTAGCGGGGATCAGACTCATCCAGAGGGTTTGTTAAAATGGGAATTACTGGATCTCATCCTCAGTAGTCCTGGGGTGTGACCGAAGAATGTGCATTTCTAATAGGTTCCCGGGTGATGCTGCTGCCATGGTCTGAGATCCACGTTTTGACAAACGCCGCTATAGGATACTTCACTTGCTGTGCTAGATTGACTGAAGCATCCCTTGTAGCAGGGCTTACTTTTAATAGATGTTTAACAAAGATGCTTGGGATATGACAAACATTCTTAAAATGCAGTAATCAAAGCCTTACTTCCTCCTCCCTTGCCCCATATTTGCTCACTCATTTTATTCCCTTGCTATCTCCTAAGGGAAAATAACTCTTGCCTGATAAATAAAAAGAGATCCAGTTAATCTACATTGTAAAAAGTGACTCTAGGGAAAGACCACAGAAAAGTAGTAGTTGGTTATATATATATGTAAATCATTAGAGAAATGCAAATCAAAACTGCAATGAGATATCATCTCACACCGGTCAGAATGGCCATCATCAAAAAATATAGACACATTAAATGCTGTAGAGGGTGTGGAGAAAAGGGAACCCTCTTGCACTGCTGGTGGGAATGTAAATTGATACAGCCACTATGGAGAACAGTATGGAGGTTTCTTAAAAAACTACAAATAGAACTACCGTACAACCCAGCAGTCCCACGACTGGGCATATGCCCTGAGAAAACCATAATTCAAAAAGAGTCATGTACCAAAATGTTCATTGCAGCACTATTTACAATAGTCAGGACATGGAAGCAACCTAAATGTCCATCAACAAATGAATGGATAAAGAAGATGTGACACATATGTACAATTGAATATTACTCAGCCATAAAAAGACATGAAATTGAGTTATTTGTAGTGAGGTGGTTGGACCTAGAGTCTGTCATACAAAGTGAAGTAAATCAGAAAGAGAAAAACAAATGCTGTACACTAACACATATATATGGAATCTAAGAAAACAACAAACAAACAAACAGAAATGATCATGAAGAACTTAGGGGCAAGACGGGAATAAAGACGCAGACCTACTAGAGAATGGACTTGAGGATACGGGGAGGGGGAAGGGCAAGCTGGGACAAAGTGTGAGAGTTGTAGTGTATATATGGACATATAAACACTGCCAAATGTAAAATAGAGAGCTAGTGGGAAGCAGTTGCATAGCACAGAAAGATCAACTCGGTGCTTTGTGACCAGCTTGAAGGGTGGGATAGGGAGCGTGGGAGGGAGGGAGATGCAAGAAGGAAGAGATATGGGAACATATGTATATGTATAACTGATTCACTTTGTTATAAAGCAGAAACTAACACACCACTGTAAAGCAATTATACTCCAATAAAGATGTTACATATATATATATATGTATGTAATTTAAAACATGCCAGATAAGTGAATTCCAATGTGTTTGTTAATTTTGACTCCTCATGTAGATTCCTCACTTGGGAAAAGGCAAGTACATGGAGAAGTCCTGTCTTCCTGAATCATCCGATAGATGATGAAAATAAAGAACATAGAATTTTGAAGCTGAAGCAGTAGCCTTTTTTTTTTTTCTCCAAGAATTAAGTTTTAACTATTATCTAAGGGTGAGAAGCCAGAAATGAGTATAGAATCAGCAAAGAAGGCCTTTGTGCGAATTGATTTCTGCTTGATTCCCAAGCCCACAGAAGCAGTCTTGGAACATTCAGCCAGATGCAAGTAGAATTAACCTATATTCATCTCTGTGCTCCAAGGGGGAAAATATCATCCTTAAGTACCCAAAATAAAAATCACTGAAATAATAAATTTAGACAATCCTACCAAAGTATGCTAATTCTTAATAGTAACACTTATCTCTCTTAAATCATTTCCTACTTAGGTGCTCTTTTTCAATAATGCATTTTGTTGCTACCAGTTTTCTGCACATAAAACTATAATGTAGCATTTGGGGAAAGGGGCAGGGAGATTGCTTCCATCATAAGCCATCACATTTTTCTAGTGTTTTAACTACTTTTCCAAAGCACTTTCACATCTGTTATACCTATAGTTTTACTTTCAGAGCCGAGAAGAAATACTTTGTTTTGGTTTTTGGGAGAATCCTTGACTTACTATATAGTGTAAGTTTATTGAGGGATAAGTCTCCAGTCCGTCTTCGATCTAATTATTTAAGTACACACTTCAAGGTTAATCTCCTCTAGCACTTAGCTCTCCCTAGAGGCACCTACAAAAGCTAGGAAACAAGATGTTCCAAATTCCTTCACTACGCAGTTGTGAACAAATCAGCAACCTTCTTTTCCTGCTTGAGCAAATACTAAAAAGAGTAGAAGCTAAACATGAATCCCATTTCATGTGGAGTTGATTCAAAAATTGTAGAAGTGAGTAGATGCTTATCATTACCTCTCAAACAAAGCAGTCTCTCTTATAGATAGGCTCCTGTGGGATGCTTCCCAGAAAGTGTGTCACTAATTCCAAACTAGCTGTAAATGGTGGAATGCGTTACTCCATTCCCAGGTTAATTTTAATTTCTCATATCTTTTCAAACACAAAAGAGAAAGATGTGAGCTGCATAGTGGTAGAGGACTCATATTTGCTTACTTCCTTTCAATAGATGCAATATGCATGCAGTAGTTCTTAACTTTATGATTATTACTTTATTTTTTTGTCATAAACCCTTTAAGAATCTAATTAGCACAGAGAACTATATTCAATAGGATATTCAATATCCTATGATAAACCATAATGGAAAATAATATTTAAAGAAAAATGTTTATATATGTATAACTGAATCAGTTTGCTGTACAGCAGAAATTAACACAACATTGTAAATCAACTATTCTTCAACAAAAATGATATTGAAAAAAAAAGAATCTAATTAAACACCCAGACCACCTGCTCCCATCCAAACCTAAAAACAACATTTTGCCTATTATTTCAAGAGATTCATAAATTCCTTGAAGCTCCTTTCTGAGCCTCAGTTTAATAATTTCTGATAGTGACAAACGCACTAATCCTGAAGTTAAAATAAGTTCCAGCCTTAGCCATGTCATTTATTACCTCTTTAGCTTTATGCAATTTGAGCTTTGAAGTTTTCAGATTCTTCACTTGCAAAACTGACACCATAATGTGTGTCATACCTTCTTCATAGGAGAATAAATGTAGGAATATGCCTAGTATTTTAATTGTCATGGCAGCCACCACACCTGAAAGTTCCTGATCTTCCTGTGGGAAAATATCCTTCCCACCTGTGAAATGATCTTGGTGTTATGGTCAGCCAAGATGCTCCAATATTCCCTGGCCAAGTGGTGGGCACATGACAAAATGTCACACTGATAGGACACTCCCTTGAATCTTGAACGTAGTGACTTAAAGTCTAAAAGTGTTTGCTTGGCTCTTCCTAACAGCAGTCCTGTGATTATTATTCAAAATGCTACAGGTAAAAACTGGCAATTAGTTGGGAATAAAGTGGGGTTTTTTTCCCCTTTCCATAACATTTTACTGGAATAAATGCATGAAAAAGAAAGCATTCATTGACTTGCAAATCTAACTCTCCCTACTAGAAGGTTCACTCCATGAAAGCAAGTACACCTTGGTGCCTGTCTTTTCACTCTTAGATGCCCAGCACCTAGAAGAGTAACTAGTATACAAGCGGTATCGATAAATATTTATAGAATAAAAGGTAGGACAGAGTGAGGTGAGATCTGTGAGGTAGGCAGTGACCAGATTACATAGGCTGTTCCAGACCATGGTAGAGAGTGAATTTAATTGTCTCTAACCATTAGGCAATTTTAATCAGAGGTGACTGGATCAGTGCTTAAAGTTATACTCAATGTGTGTTCTCATACTTTTCAGATCCACACTTAATATTTATAGAAAGCACAAACACTATTCTAAAAATTAGAGCATGGAAAATTATGGAACTAGAGAAAGGACATAACCATGAGCTAAGAATTTTAAGATTAAAAATCCTATCTATTTCTTCATATAAAATATTGTATGATTTGCAAAAACATTGTTATTAATAAAGATAATTTTATTAAATCCTCACTGGAGAAGCAGGATATCTCATCTTGACAAATATCAATTCCATAAAGAAGCTTTACCTTTCTTGACACATTAATTACAGTTTGTTATTAACACCTTCTGGACTTATCTGATTCCACGGACTCCTTTGCTAATGAAAGGAAACATCATTTTCCATAGTGGATAGAGTTGCACACATTTCCTCTGCTAGACTTCTGTGCCTATGACATTGAAGCTACAATGGCCAGGTAGTCAGCGGTACTGTCCATTCCAGCTGGTAAGTACAAGGATAGGAGGACAATATTATAAGATTTCCAGTTCTTCCCCTCAAATAACTTGTCAATGTAATATGATGCTAATTAATTTTTTTTTCATTTTTAGGACTTCACAAAATAATTCTAATATTCATTTCAAAGAATACATACATTACCTAAGAGAGTTTTTTTTAAAGAGTAATAATGATTGGCTACTTGGCCTAAATAAATTAAAATAGGCTATAATAATTTTTTAACTTTTTTATTTTGAAATATAGATTCACAGTAATTTGAAAAAAGAGTAGAGAGTTTCCATGTACTTTTCTCCCTGTTTACCCCAATTGTCACATCTTAATCATAATCACTATCAAAACAAAGAAATTGGCACTGGTACAGTGTGTGCATTCCATTTTGTCATTTTATCACATTTAAATTTGTGTTAACACCACTGCTATCAAGAAACAGAACTGTTGTATAACAACAGAACATTGCCTCATGCTACCCTTTCAGATTTATGGTTTTTATCAGGTCAGTCAGCCTTCTGAGTCTGGTAAACCTGAGACCCTGACCAGAAGAATCCAAAGCCTTGGTCAACGATGAGGGATCCAATTGGTCAAACCTAGCCTTCCTGGAGTATACCTTCCATATGCAACTGTGAAACCAGTTATCAAAATTGTGGGTACAATTATGCATGCCTAAAAAAATAATTTGTAAATGAAAATGTTGAATCATAAATGAAATCAACTCAGAAGGAGATATTTTAGAGAATCCCATGAATTTGTTTTAAGTAAATAATCAGTCCTACCTATATTTTATTTAGAAGGTTTTTTTGAACTAAAGGTACAATTTGTTGAATTTGTTGTTTTTATAAGTTCTCTTTTTGTAGCTTAGCACAGTAGGTGAACCTAATACCTTATAACATGTGGCACAATTTGGTTATTTTTTTTTAACAACTTTATTGGAGTATAATTGCTTTACAATGGTGTGTTAGTTTCTGCTTTATAACAAAGTGAATCAGCTATACATATACATATATCCCCATATCTCCTCCCTCTTGCATCTCCCTCCCACCGTCCATATCCCACCCCTATATGTGGTCACAAAGCACTGTGCTGATCTCCCTATGCTATGCAGCTGCTTCCCACTAGCTACCTATTTTATATTTTGTAGTGTATATATGTCCATGCCACTCTCTCACTTCGTCACAGCTTACCCTTCCCCCTCCCCATATCCTCAAGTCAGTTCTCTACGTCTGCGTCTTTATTCCTGTCCTGCCTCTAGGTTCTTCAGAAACTTTTTTTTTTTTTTAGATTCCATATATGTTAACATGGTATTTGTTTTTCTCTTTCTGACTTACTTCACTCTGTATGACAGTCTCTAGGTCCATCTACTTCACTACAAATAACTCAATATCATTTCTTTTTATGGCTGAGTAATATTCCATTGTATATATGTGCCACATCTTCTTTATCCATTCATCTGTTGATGGACATTTAGGTTGGTTCTGTGTCCTGGCTATTGTAAATAGAGCTGCAATGAACATTGTGGTACATGACTCTTTTTGAATTATGGTTTTCTCAAGGGATATGTCCAGTAGTGAGATTGCTGGGTCATATGGTAGTTCTATTTTTAGTTTTTTTAAGGAACCTGCATACTGTTATCCATAGTAGCTGTATCAGTTTACATTCTCACCAACAGTGCAAGAGGGTTAACTTTCCTCCACACCGACTCCAGCATTATTGTTTGCAGATCCTTTGATGATAGCCATTCTGAGTGGTGTGATATGATACTTCATTGTCGTTTTCATTTGCATTTATGATTAGTGATGTTGAGCATCCTTTCATGTGTTTGTTGGCAATCTGTATATCTTCTTTATAGAAATGTCTGTTAGGTCGTTTGCCCATTTTTGGATTGGGTTGTTTGTTTTTTTGATATTGAGCTGCATGAGCTGCTTGTAAATTTTGGAGACTAATCTTTTGTCAGTTGCTTCATTTGCAAATATTTTCTCCCATTCTGAGGGTTGTCTTTTTGTCTTGTTTATGGTTTCCGTTGCTGTGCAAAACCTTTTAAGTTGCTTTTGGTCCCATTTGTTTATTTTTCTTTTTATTTCCATTTCTCTAAGAGGTGGGTCAAAAAGGATTTTGTTGTGCTTTATGTCATAGGGTAGCTGCTCTGCGGCATGTGGGATCTTCCCGGACCGGGGCACGAACCTGTGTCCCCTGCATTAGCAGGCAGACTCTCAACCACTGCGCCACCAGGAAAGCCCTCCATTGTATATTCTTACATCCTTTATCAAAAATAAGATGACCAGATGTATATGGGTATATCTCTGGGCTTTCTATCCTGTTCCATTGATCTATATTTCTGTTTTTGTACCAGGACCATAGTGTCATGATTACTGTAGCTTTGTAGTATAGTCTGAAGTCTGGGAGCCTGATTCCTCCAGCTCCGTTTTTCTTTCTTAAGATTGCTTGGCTATACGGGGTCTTTTGTGTTTCCATACAAATTGTGAAATTTTTTGTTTGAGTTCTGTGAAAAATGCCATTAGTAGTTTGATAAGGATTGCATTGAATCTGTAGATTGCTTTGGGTAGTATAGTCATTTTCACAATGTTGATTCCTCCAATCCAAGAATATGCTATATCTCTCCATCTGTTTGTAACATCTTTAATTCCTTTCATCAGTGTCTTATAGATTTCTGTATACAGGTCTTTTGTCTCCTTAGGTAGGTTTAT
>NC_041215.1:113848942-113850009 GCF_002837175.3 Physeter macrocephalus
TTTTTTTTTTTTTTTTTTTTTTTTGTGGTACACGGGCCTCTCACTGTTGTGGCCTCTCCCGTTGTGGAGCACAGGCTCCAGACACGCAGGCTTCACAGGCCTAGCTGCTCTGCGGCATGTGGGATCTTCCCGGACCGGGGCACGAACCTGTGTCCCCTGCATTAGCAGGCAGACTCTCAACCACTGCGCCACCAGGAAAGCCCTCCATTGTATATTCTTACATCCTTTATCAAAAATAAGATGACCAGATGTATATGGGTATATCTCTGGGCTTTCTATCCTGTTCCATTGATCTATATTTCTGTTTTTGTACCAGGACCATAGTGTCATGATTACTGTAGCTTTGTAGTATAGTCTGAAGTCTGGGAGCCTGATTCCTCCAGCTCCGTTTTTCTTTCTTAAGATTGCTTGGCTATACGGGGTCTTTTGTGTTTCCATACAAATTGTGAAATTTTTTGTTCTAGTTCTGTGAAAAATGCCATTAGTAGTTTGATAAGGATTGCATTGAATCTGTAGATTGCTTTGGGTAGTATAGTCATTTTCACAATGTTGATTCCTCCAATCCAAGAATATGCTATATCTCTCCATCTGTTTGTAACATCTTTAATTCCTTTCATCAGTGTCTTATAGATTTCTGTATACAGGTCTTTTGTCTCCTTAGGTAGGTTTATCCTAGGTATCTTACTCTTTTTGTTGCAATGGTAAATGGGTGTGTTTCCTTAATTTCTCTTTCAGATTTTTCCTCATTAGTGTATAGGAATGCAAGAGATTTCTGTGCATTAAATATGTATCTTGCTACTTTACCAAATTCATTGATTGGCTCTAGTAGTTTTCTGGTAGCACCTTTAGGATTCCCTATGTATAGTATCAGATCATCTGCAAACAGTGACAGCTTTACTTCTTCTTTTCTGATTTGTATTCCTTTTATTTCTTTTTCTTCTCTGATTGCTGTGGCTAAAACATAAAAAACTATGTTGAATAATAGTAGTGAGAGTGGGCAACCTTGTCTTGTTCCTGGTCTTAGTGGAAATGGTTTTAGTTTTTCACCATTGAGAACAATGCTGGCT
>NC_041215.1:113850110-113868310 GCF_002837175.3 Physeter macrocephalus
TTGGATTCTGTTTGCTAGTATTTTGTTGAAGATTTTTACATCTATGTTCATCAGTGATATTGGTCTGTAGAGTTTTTTTTTTGTGTGTGTGATATATTATCTGGTTTTGGTATCAGGGTGATGGTGGCCTCATGGAATGAGTTTCAAAGAATTCCTCCCTCTGCTATATTTTGGAAGAGTTTGAGAAGGATTGGTGTTAGCTCTTCTCTAAATGTTTGATAGAATTCACCTGTGAAGCCATCTGGTCCTGGGTTTTTGTCTGTTGCAAGATTTTTAATCATAGTCTCAATTTCAGAGCTTGTGATTGGTTTGTTCATATTTTCTATTTCTTCCTGTTTCAGTCTCGGAAGGTTGTTCTTTTCTAAGAATTTGTCCATTTCTTCCAGGTTGTCCATTTTATTGGCATATAGTTGCCTGTAGTAATCTCTCATGAGCCTTTATATTTCTGCAGTGTCAGATGTTACTTCTCCTTTTTCATTTGTAATTCTATTGATTTGAGTCTTCTCCCGTTATTTCTTGATGGGTCTGGCTAATGGTTTATCAATTTTGTTTATAAAAAGAACAGCTCAAAGAACCAGCTTTTAGTTTTAGTTTTCTTTGCTATTTTTTCCTCATTTCTTTTTCATTTATTTCTGATTCGATCTTTATGATTTCTTTTCTGCTAACTTTGGGTTTTTTTTGTTGTTTTTTCTCTAATTGCTTTAGGTGTAAAGTTAAGTTGTTTATTTGAGATGTTTCTTGTTTCTTGAGGTAGGATTATATTGCTATAAGCTTCTCTCTTAGAACTGCTTTTGCTGCATCCCATAGGCTTTGAGTTGTGTTTTCATGGTCATTTGCTTCTAGGTATGTTTTGATTTCCTCTTTGGTTTCTTCAGTTGTCTCTTGGTTATTTAGTAGTGTATTGTTTAGCCTACATGTATTTGTATTTTTACAGATTTTTCCTCTAATTGATATCTAATCTCATAGCATTGTGGTTGGAAAAGATACTTGATACAATTTCAATTTTCTTAAATTTACCAAGGCTTGATTTATGACCCAAGATATGATCTATCCTGGAGAATGTTCTATGGGCACTTGAAAAGAAATTGTATTCTGTTGTTTTTGGGTGGAATGTCCTATAAATATCAATTAAGTCCATCTTGTTTAATATATCATTTAAGCTTGTGTTTCCTTATGTATTTTCATTTTGGATGATCTGTCCATTGGTGAAAGTGGGGTGTTAAAGTCCCCTAATATGATTGTGTTACTGCCGATTTCCCTTTTATGGCTGTTAGTGTTTACCTTATGTATTGACGTGCTCCTATGTTAGGTGCCTAAATATTTACAATTGTTACATCTTCTTCTTGGATTGATCCCTTGACCATTACATAGTGTCCTTCTTTGTCTCTTATAATAGTCGTTATTTTAAAGTCATTTTTTCTGATAGGAGAATTGCTACTCCAGCTTTCTTTTGATTTCCATTTGCATGGAGTATCTTTTAGATCCCCTCATTGTCAGTCTGTATGTGTCCCTAGGTCTGAAGTGGGTCTCTAGTAGATAACATTTATACAGGTATTGTTTATATACCCATTCAGCCAGTCTATATCTTTTGGTTGGAGCATTTAATCCATTTACATTTAAGGTAGTTATTGGTATGTATGTTCATTTTACCATTTTCTTAACCGTTGTGGGTTTGTTATTGTAGGTCTTTTCCTTCTCTTGTGTTTCCTGCCTATGGAAGTTCTTTTAGCATTTGTTGTATAGCTGGTTTGGTGGTGCTGAATTCTGTTAGCTTTTGCTTGTCTGTAAAGTTTTTAATTTCTCGACTGAATCTGAATGAGATCCTTGCTGGATAGAGTAATCTTTGTTGTAGGTATTTCCCTTTCATCACTTTAAATATGTCCTGCCACTTCCTTCTGGCTTGCAGAGTTTCTGCTGAAAGATCAGCTGTTAATCTTTTGGGGATTTCCCTTGTATTTTATTGTTGTTTTCCCCTTGCTGCTTTTAATATTTTTTCCTTTTATTTAATTTTTGACAGTTTGTCTTGTAGTGTTTCTCCTTGGATTTGTACTGTATGGGACTCTGAACTTCCTGGACTTGATTGACTATTTCCTTTCTCATATTAGGGAAGTTTTCAACTTTAACCTCTTCAAATATTTTGTCAGTGCCTTTCTTTTTCTCTTCTTCTTCTGTGACCCTATATTTTGAATGCTGGTGCATTTATTGTTCCCAGAGGTCTCTGAGACTGTCCTCAATTCTTTGCATTCTTTATTTTGTTCTGTGGTAGTTATTTGCACTATTTTATCTTCCGGGTCACTTATCCATTCTTCTGTCTTAGTTATTCTGCTTTTGGTTCCTTGTAGAGTATTTTTAATTTCATTTATTATGTTGTTCATCATTGTTTGCTTGCTCTTTTGTTCTTCTATGTCCTTGTTAAATGTTTCCTGTATTTTCTCCATTCTATTTCCATGATTTTGAATCATCTTTACTATCATTACTCTGAATTCTTTTTCAGGTAGACTGCCTATTTCCTCTTCATTTGTTAGGTCTGGTGGGTTTTTCCCTTGCTCCTTCATCTGCTGTGTTTTTCTCTGTCTTCTTATTTTGCTTAAGTTACTGTGTTTGGGTTCTCCTTTTCGCAGGCTTCAGGTTTGTAGTTCCCGTTGTTTTTGGTGTCTGCTCCCAGTGGGTGAGGTTAATTCAGTGTATTGTGTAGGCTTTGTGGTGGAGGGTACTGGTGCCTCTGTTCTGGCGGATGAGGCTGGATCTTATCTTTTTGGTGGGCAGGACCATGTCCGGTTGTATGTTTTGGGGTGTCTGTGACCATATTATGATTTTAGGCAGCCTCTCTTCTAATGGGTGGGGCTGTGTTCCTTTCTTGCTAATTGTTTGGCATAAGGTTCCAGCACTGCATCTTTCTGGTTGTTGAGTGGAGCTGGGTCATACTGTTGAGATGGAGGTCTCTGGGAGAGCTTTCACCATTTGATATTATGTGGAGCCAGGAGGTCTCTGGTGGACCAATGTCCTGAACTCAGCTCTCCCCTCTCAGAGGCACAGGCCTGACACCTGGCTGGAGCACAAAGACCCTGTCAGCCACACAGCTCAGAAGAAAATGGAGAAAAAAAGAAAGAAAGGGTAAATAAAATAAAATAAAATAATTTGAATAAAAATTTAAAAAATTATTAAAAATAAGAAATTTTCAAAAGTAATAAGAAAGGGCTTCCCTGGTGGCACAGTGGTTGAGAATCCTCCTGCCGATGCAGGGGACACGGGCTCATGGCCCTGTCTGGGAAGATCCCACATGCCGCAGAGCAGCTGGACCCATGAGCCATGGCCGCTGAGCCTGCGCATCCGGAGCCTGTGCTCTGCAATGGGAGAGGCCACAATAGTGAGAGGCCTGCATACCGCAAAAAAAAAAAAAAAAAAAAAGTAATAAGAAAAACCAAAAAAAAAAAGAAAAACCCCCAAAACCAGACAGACAGAACCCTAGGACAGATGGTAAAGCAAAGCTATACAGACAAAATCACACAAAGAAGCATACACATACACACTCACTAAAAGAGATAAAGGAAAATATTATATATATATAGAGAGAGAGAGATTAAAAAAAAGGAAGAGAGCAACCAAATTAGTAAACAAAGCCACCAATGATAATAAGCTCTAGATACTAAACTAAATAAACATAAGATCAGAAACAAATTATATGCAGAAAACAAACCCAAGTCTACAGTTGCTGCCAAAGTCCACCACCTCAATTTGGGGATGATTCATTGTCTATTCAGGTATTCCACAGATGCAGGGTACATCAAGTTGATTGTCGTGATTTAATCCACTGTTCCTGAGGCTGTTGGGAGAGATTTCCCTTTCTCTTCTTTGTTCGAACAGCTCCTGGGGTTCAGCTTTGGATTTGGCCCCGTCTCTGCATGTACGTCACCTGGTGGCCACTGTTCCCTGCTCAGATGGGGGTTAAAGGAGCAGCTGATTCGCGGGCTCTGGTTACTCAGGCAGGCGGCAGGGAGGGGTACGGATGCAGGGCGAGCCTGCAGCAGCAGAGGCCAGCATGACGTTGCACCAGCCTGAGGTGCACCGTGCTTTCTCCTGGGGAAGCTGTCCTTGGATCATGGGACCCTGGCAGTGGTGGGCTGCACAGGCTCCCAGGAGGGGAGGTGTGGATAGTGACCTGTGCTTGCACACAGGCTTCTTGGTGGCTGCAGCAGCAGCCTCAGTGTTTCATGCCTGTCTCTGCTGTATGCACTGATAGCCATGGCTCATGCCCGTCTCTGGAGCTCATTTAGGCGATGCTCTGAATCCCCTCTCCTCATGCACCCTGAAACAATGGTCTCTTGTCTCTTAGACAGTTCCAGACTTTTTCCTGGACTCCCTCCCGGCTAGCTGTTGAGCACTCGCCTCCTTCAGGTGTGTTCATGCAGCCAACACCAGTCCTCTCCCTAGGATCTGACCTCTGAATCTGGAGCCTCAGCTCCTAGCCCCCACCTGCCCCAGCGGGTGAGCAGACAAGCTTCTCAGGCTGGTGAGTGCTGCTCAGCACTGATCCTCTGTGTGGGAATCTCTCCGCTTTGCCCCCTGTGTCCCTGTTGCTGCGCTCTCCTCCATGACTCCGAAGCTTCTCCCCTGCCACCCCCCATCTCTGCCAGTGAAGGGGCTTCCTAGTGTGTGGAAACTTTTCTTCCTTCACAGCTCCCTCCCAGAGGTACAGGTCCCGTCCCTATTCTTTTGTCTGTTTTTCCTTTTTTTTTTTTTCCTGCCCAGGTATGTGGGTAGTTTCTTGCCTTTTGGGAAGTCTGAGGTCTTCTGCCAGCATTCAGTAGGTGTTCTGTAGTAGTTGTTCCACCTGTAGATGTATTTCTGATGTAATTGTTGGAAGGAGGGTGAGGTCCATGCCTTACTCCTCAACCATCTTGAAGGTCTCCTCCCAATTTGGTTATTTTTGAGTACCACTATGATAAATATATATTAGCAAAATAAATATGTATAAATATATATAATGTTTATTTTTTTAATTTCCTCATGCCACAGTATTTTTTCCATGTTTTGATATTTTGTGTATATTCTCACTTATAGATTATATTCAGCTAAAATTATTGTGAAATTATATGATTCTTCTTATACTCTAAAAGGTATTTAAAATATTATGGTACAGACTTCTGGTCTGAGAAAGATTGTGTAGATTATTTTTCTCTGTTTCTCCTTACCAACTACAATTATAAACCCTGGAATAAAACAAGAAGTACTAAAAGAAGGCTTCTGAAAGTGTAAAGAGGAAAGCAGACTGGTTTGGGATGCCAAGACCTGAGACACATAGCAGCAGAACATTTTATATTCCCCCTACCCATCAGAGGAAAGTGTTCCACCCCCAGCATTTCTCAACCCCCAACCTAGAAAGTATAGGCAGCCCAGATAGGATCATTTCACCGTCATATCAAACAGGAGTCTCTCCAACAACACCAAGTGAGCTTGGCATCACCAAAAAGGGGAATCAATCAGGAGTCACACTAATAGTTAATGATCGGGGAGGTGCTCTCATGCTTTCTTAATAAGGCTTGAGACTCTCTTCCCCACCTAGAGACACTGGGCAACTAGGTAGCACCAGCAAGGAGATTCAGCCATAAAAACCAGTCCAGCATGTAAAGGCACTTTGTCCCTCTTGGCCAGACACTCCTTTCTCTGAACAAGAAACACCAGGTGCACTGGTTTAGGGAAGCTACTGCTGACACCTCAGGCGACAATAGCAGGGATGAATGGGAACTTAAAGAATACCCAATAAACCAAGTAGACCAAAAGTGCAAAGTCTTGGAAAATTAAATTTACTTTAGAACCACAGACTACAAAATTAGACCAGGACCTACATGCTAAATCTCATCAGGGTGATTTCCTTCTAAAAGAAAAAAAAAAAAAAAGAAAGAAAAAGGAACGATTTAAATAACCCTCAGACTCCTAGCATGATAGGCAAAATGTCCAGTATACAATAGAAAATAACCTATCATAGCAAGATTTAAGAAAATCACAAACGAAAAGAGAAAAGACAATCAACTGATTCTAACATGAACATGAATCAGATGTTGGTATTATCTGACAAGGATTTTAAAACAGTTGTCATAAAAATTCCTCAACAAGCAATTATGAATTCTCTTGGAAAAAAGAAAAATATCAACAAAGAAAAAAGTTATATGAAAAAACTAAATGGAAATTATTGAAATGAAAAATGCAATGACATAAACAAAAATCTTTCTGGATGGACTCAACAGTAAAGTGAAAATCACCAATACAGAATCAGTGAACTTGAGGGCAAATCAATAGGAATTACCCAACCTAAACAACAGAGAGAAAATAAATTTTTTAAAAAAGGGAAGACATCCACAGCCACCTCTGAGGTAATAAAAAAAGGAAGATATAATGATCCTAAATATGTATGCACCAACCAGGAGAGTCTCAAAATATGTGAAGTAAATATTGATAGAGAGGAAAGGAGAAATGAACAAATTCACAATTTTAATTGTGAACTTTAACACCTCCGCTTTTAGCAACTCAGAACTTCTATATAAAAATATCATCACGAAAAAGAAGATCTGAACAACACAACAGAATCTGATTGACATATAGACAATTTTAGCCAATAACAGCAGAACACACATTTTTTTCAAGTGTCCATGGAATATTTACCAAAATACATCATATCCTGGCCATATACACACCCCTCAAAATTTAAAAGAATCAAAATCATACAAAGTATGTTCTCTGACCATAATGAAATCAAAGCAGAAAACATTAACAGGAAGACAAGACAAAAACTTCTAAACACTAGGAAATTTAAAAATATACTTCTAAATAGTCCAGCAGTCAAAGAAGATGTCTCAAATGCAATAAAATATCTATATAAGTAAATGAAAATGAAAATAAAAGCATACCAAGATATGTGAGGTGCAGCTAAAGCAATGCTAGGATGCATACATTAGAAAAGAGAAAAATCCTCAGATCGATAAAGTAAATTCCACCTTAAAAAACTAGAAAAAGGAAAGTAAACCCAAGGCATGAAGAAGGAAGGATATAATAAAAATAGGAGCAGAAATCAATAACATTCAAAATACAAAGACAATATAGAAAAATCAATGAAACCAAAAAGCTGGCTCTTCAGAAAAAAATCAGTAAAGCTGGTAAACCTCTAGCAAGAGTGACAAAAATAAAAGGACATAAATGACCAATAGTAGGAATGAAGCAGGAGATATCACTATAGGATCTTGCAGCCAGTAAAATGATAATAAGAAAATAGAGTAAACAAATTTGTATTCATATATTTAAAAATGTAGAAGAAATGGACAAATTTCTTGAAAACAACTGACTCTTAAATCTCAACCAAAATGAAATAGATAGCCTAAATAGCCCAATAATGGTTAAAGAAATTTAAAACTCACAAGAAAGAAATCCTCAGGCCCAGATATTTTTACTGGGGAAATTTACAAATATTTAAAGAAGAATTAACACCAATTTTTCACAAAATCTTAAAAAAGATAGAAGAGGAGGAAATATTTCCGACCTCATTTTGTGAAGTCAGAATTATGCTGATACCAAAACCAGATAAAGACAATACAGAAAAAAAAGTAGAGAGAGAGAGAGAAAGAGAAAGAGAAAGAAAACTAGAGGAATATTTCTCATGATCTTAGACACAAAAATTCACAACAAAATATTAGCAAGTTGAATCCAGCAATATACAAAAATAATTATATACCATGACCATGTCTGGGATATAATCCAATTATGCAAGGCTGGTTCAACATTCAAAAATCAAATGTTGTAACTGAGCATAACAATAGGCTATAAAGAAAAAAATTGTATAATTATATCAGTTGGTCCAGAAAAAGCATTTGACAAAATCCAATGGCCATTTATGACAAAGGCTCTCAGTATGTTAAGGATAGAGAAGAATTATCTCAACTTGATAAAGAGCATCTACCAAAATTCTACTGCTATCATTATACGTTTTTGTGAAGACTGTTTTCTCCCTAAGATTGGTAGTAAGGCAAGGTGGTCACTCTCATCACTGTTATTCAACATAGTACTGAAAGTTCTAGCCACTGAAATAAGGCAAGAAAAAGAATTAAAGGCATAAAGCTTGGAAAGGAAAAATAAACTTTTCTGATTTGGAAATGACATAATTGTCTACACTAAAAAAAAAAAAAAAAGTCCCATGAAATCTATACACATACAAAAAAGTTGCTGGAACAAATAGATGAGTTCAGCCAAGTTGCAGGATACAAGTTCAACACATGGAAATCAATAACATTTCTATATGCTAACAATGAGCATGTAAAAAAATAAATGAAAAAAACAATACTATTACAATTGAAAAAGGTTTGCTCTTTGACCAAAGTTTAGTTATGCTCCTCTGAGGCCTCTTCTCTATTATATCTCAACCTTAGTCTGTTTTCAGCAAAGAATCCTGCTTAGTCAGTTTAACAAGAATCCTCCTACCCTTGCTAAGGATTGGTGTTAGCTCTTCTCTAAATGTTTGATAGAATTCACCTGTGAAGCCATCTGGTCCTGGGTTTTTGTCTGTTGCAAGATTTTTAATCATAGTCTCAATTTCAGAGCTTGTGATTGGTTTGTTCATATTTTCTATTTCTTCCTGTTTCAGTCTCGGAAGGTTGTTCTTTTCTAAGAATTTGTCCATTTCTTCCAGGTTGTCCATTTTATTGGCATATAGTTGCCTGTAGTAATCTCTCATGAGCCTTTATATTTCTGCAGTGTCAGATGTTACTTCTCCTTTTTCATTTGTAATTCTATTGATTTGAGTCTTCTCCCGTTATTTCTTGATGGGTCTGGCTAATGGTTTATCAATTTTGTTTATAAAAAGAACAGCTCAAAGAACCAGCTTTTAGTTTTAGTTTTCTTTGCTATTTTTTCCTCATTTCTTTTTCATTTATTTCTGATTCGATCTTTATGATTTCTTTTCTGCTAACTTTGGGTTTTTTTTGTTGTTTTTTCTCTAATTGCTTTAGGTGTAAAGTTAAGTTGTTTATTTGAGATGTTTCTTGTTTCTTGAGGTAGGATTATATTGCTATAAGCTTCTCTCTTAGAACTGCTTTTGCTGCATCCCATAGGCTTTGAGTTGTGTTTTCATGGTCATTTGCTTCTAGGTATGTTTTGATTTCCTCTTTGGTTTCTTCAGTTGTCTCTTGGTTATTTAGTAGTGTATTGTTTAGCCTACATGTATTTGTATTTTTACAGATTTTTCCTCTAATTGATATCTAATCTCATAGCATTGTGGTTGGAAAAGATACTTGATACAATTTCAATTTTCTTAAATTTACCAAGGCTTGATTTATGACCCAAGATATGATCTATCCTGGAGAATGTTCTATGGGCACTTGAAAAGAAATTGTATTCTGTTGTTTTTGGGTGGAATGTCCTATAAATATCAATTAAGTCCATCTTGTTTAATATATCATTTAAGCTTGTGTTTCCTTATGTATTTTCATTTTGGATGATCTGTCCATTGGTGAAAGTGGGGTGTTAAAGTCCCCTAATATGATTGTGTTACTGCCGATTTCCCTTTTATGGCTGTTAGTGTTTACCTTATGTATTGACGTGCTCCTATGTTAGGTGCCTAAATATTTACAATTGTTACATCTTCTTCTTGGATTGATCCCTTGACCATTACGTAGTGTCCTTCTTTGTCTCTTATAATAGTCGTTATTTTAAAGTCATTTTTTCTGATAGGAGAATTGCTACTCCAGCTTTCTTTTGATTTCCATTTGCATGGAGTATCTTTTAGATCCCCTCATTGTCAGTCTGTATGTGTCCCTAGGTCTGAAGTGGGTCTCTAGTAGATAACATTTATACAGGTATTGTTTATATACCCATTCAGCCAGTCTATATCTTTTGGTTGGAGCATTTAATCCATTTACATTTAAGGTAGTTATTGGTATGTATGTTCATTTTACCATTTTCTTAACCGTTGTGGGTTTGTTATTGTAGGTCTTTTCCTTCTCTTGTGTTTCCTGCCTATGGAAGTTCTTTTAGCATTTGTTGTATAGCTGGTTTGGTGGTGCTGAATTCTGTTAGCTTTTGCTTGTCTGTAAAGTTTTTAATTTCTCGACTGAATCTGAATGAGATCCTTGCTGGATAGAGTAATCTTTGTTGTAGGTATTTCCCTTTCATCACTTTAAATATGTCCTGCCACTTCCTTCTGGCTTGCAGAGTTTCTGCTGAAAGATCAGCTGTTAATCTTTTGGGGATTCCCTTGTATGTTATTTGTTGTTTTCCCCTTGCTGCTTTTAATATTTTTTCCTTTTATTTAATTTTTGACAGTTTGTCTTGTAGTGTTTCTCCTTGGATTTGTACTGTATGGGACTCTGAACTTCCTGGACTTGATTGACTATTTCCTTTCTCATATTAGGGAAGTTTTCAACTTTAACCTCTTCAAATATTTTGTCAGTGCCTTTCTTTTTCTCTTCTTCTTCTGTGACCCTATATTTTGAATGCTGGTGCATTTATTGTTCCCAGAGGTCTCTGAGACTGTCCTCAATTCTTTGCATTCTTTATTTTGTTCTGTGGTAGTTATTTGCACTATTTTATCTTCCGGGTCACTTATCCATTCTTCTGTCTTAGTTATTCTGCTTTTGGTTCCTTGTAGAGTATTTTTAATTTCATTTATTATGTTGTTCATCATTGTTTGCTTGCTCTTTTGTTCTTCTATGTCCTTGTTAAATGTTTCCTGTATTTTCTCCATTCTATTTCCATGATTTTGAATCATCTTTACTATCATTACTCTGAATTCTTTTTCAGGTAGACTGCCTATTTCCTCTTCATTTGTTAGGTCTGGTGGGTTTTTCCCTTGCTCCTTCATCTGCTGTGTTTTTCTCTGTCTTCTTATTTTGCTTAAGTTACTGTGTTTGGGTTCTCCTTTTCGCAGGCTTCAGGTTTGTAGTTCCCGTTGTTTTTGGTGTCTGCTCCCAGTGGGTGAGGTTAATTCAGTGTATTGTGTAGGCTTTGTGGTGGAGGGTACTGGTGCCTCTGTTCTGGCGGATGAGGCTGGATCTTATCTTTTTGGTGGGCAGGACCATGTCCGGTTGTATGTTTTGGGGTGTCTGTGACCATATTATGATTTTAGGCAGCCTCTCTTCTAATGGGTGGGGCTGTGTTCCTTTCTTGCTAATTGTTTGGCATAAGGTTCCAGCACTGCATCTTTCTGGTTGTTGAGTGGAGCTGGGTCATACTGTTGAGATGGAGGTCTCTGGGAGAGCTTTCACCATTTGATATTATGTGGAGCCAGGAGGTCTCTGGTGGACCAATGTCCTGAACTCAGCTCTCCCCTCTCAGAGGCACAGGCCTGACACCTGGCTGGAGCACAAAGACCCTGTCAGCCACACAGCTCAGAAGAAAATGGAGAAAAAAAGAAAGAAAGGGTAAATAAAATAAAATAAAATAATTTGAATAAAAATTTAAAAAATTATTAAAAATAAGAAATTTTCAAAAGTAATAAGAAAGGGCTTCCCTGGTGGCACAGTGGTTGAGAATCCTCCTGCCGATGCAGGGGACACGGGCTCATGGCCCTGTCTGGGAAGATCCCACATGCCGCAGAGCAGCTGGACCCATGAGCCATGGCCGCTGAGCCTGCGCATCCGGAGCCTGTGCTCTGCAATGGGAGAGGCCACAATAGTGAGAGGCCTGCATACCGCAAAAAAAAAAAAAAAAAAAAAGTAATAAGAAAAACCAAAAAAAAAAAGAAAAACCCCCAAAACCAGACAGACAGAACCCTAGGACAGATGGTAAAGCAAAGCTATACAGACAAAATCACACAAAGAAGCATACACATACACACTCACTAAAAGAGATAAAGGAAAATATTATATATATATATAGAGAGAGAGATTAAAAAAAAGGAAGAGAGCAACCAAATTAGTAAACAAAGCCACCAATGATAATAAGCTCTAGATACTAAACTAAATAAACATAAGATCAGAAACAAATTATATGCAGAAAACAAACCCAAGTCTACAGTTGCTGCCAAAGTCCACCACCTCAATTTGGGGATGATTCATTGTCTATTCAGGTATTCCACAGATGCAGGGTACATCAAGTTGATTGTCGTGATTTAATCCACTGTTCCTGAGGCTGTTGGGAGAGATTTCCCTTTCTCTTCTTTGTTCGAACAGCTCCTGGGGTTCAGCTTTGGATTTGGCCCCGTCTCTGCATGTACGTCACCTGGTGGCCACTGTTCCCTGCTCAGATGGGGGTTAAAGGAGCAGCTGATTCGCGGGCTCTGGTTACTCAGGCAGGCGGCAGGGAGGGGTACAGATGCAGGGCGAGCCTGCAGCAGCAGAGGCCAGCATGACGTTGCACCAGCCTGAGGTGCACCGTGCTTTCTCCTGGGGAAGCTGCATTGTCTATTCAGGTATTCCACAGATGCAGGGTACATCAAGTTGATTGTCGTGATTTAATCCACTGTTCCTGAGGCTGTTGGGAGAGATTTCCCTTTCTCTTCTTTGTTCGAACAGCTCCTGGGGTTCAGCTTTGGATTTGGCCCCGTCTCTGCATGTACGTCACCTGGTGGCCACTGTTCCCTGCTCAGATGGGGGTTAAAGGAGCAGCTGATTCGCGGGCTCTGGTTACTCAGGCAGGCGGCAGGGAGGGGTACGGATGCAGGGCGAGCCTGCAGCAGCAGAGGCCAGCATGACGTTGCACCAGCCTGAGGTGCACCGTGCTTTCTCCTGGGGAAGCTGTCCTTGGATCATGGGACCCTGGCAGTGGTGGGCTGCACAGGCTCCCAGGAGGGGAGGTGTGGATAGTGACCTGTGCTTGCACACAGGCTTCTTGGTGGCTGCAGCAGCAGCCTCAGTGTTTCATGCCTGTCTCTGCTGTATGCACTGATAGCCATGGCTCATGCCCGTCTCTGGAGCTCATTTAGGCGATGCTCTGAATCCCCTCTCCTCATGCACCCTGAAACAATGGTCTCTTGTCTCTTAGACAGTTCCAGACTTTTTCCTGGACTCCCTCCCGGCTAGCTGTTGAGCACTCGCCTCCTTCAGGTGTGTTCATGCAGCCAACACCAGTCCTCTCCCTAGGATCTGACCTCTGAATCTGGAGCCTCAGCTCCTAGCCCCCACCTGCCCCAGCGGGTGAGCAGACAAGCTTCTCAGGCTGGTGAGTGCTGCTCAGCACTGATCCTCTGTGTGGGAATCTCTCCGCTTTGCCCCCTGTGTCCCTGTTGCTGCGCTCTCCTCCATGACTCCGAAGCTTCTCCCCTGCCACCCCCCATCTCTGCCAGTGAAGGGGCTGGGACCCTGGCAGTGGTGGGCTGCACAGGCTCCCAGGAGGGGAGGTGTGGATAGTGACCTGTGCTTGCACACAGGCTTCTTGGTGGCTGCAGCAGCAGCCTCAGTGTTTCATGCCTGTCTCTGCTGTATGCACTGATAGCCATGGCTCATGCCCGTCTCTGGAGCTCATTTAGGCGATGCTCTGAATCCCCTCTCCTCATGCACCCTGAAACAATGGTCTCTTGTCTCTTAGACAGTTCCAGACTTTTTCCTGGACTCCCTCCCGGCTAGCTGTTGAGCACTCGCCTCCTTCAGGTGTGTTCATGCAGCCAACACCAGTCCTCTCCCTAGGATCTGACCTCTGAATCTGGAGCCTCAGCTCCTAGCCCCCACCTGCCCCAGCGGGTGAGCAGACAAGCTTCTCAGGCTGGTGAGTGCTGCTCAGCACTGATCCTCTGTGTGGGAATCTCTCCGCTTTGCCCCCTGTGTCCCTGTTGCTGCGCTCTCCTCCATGACTCCGAAGCTTCTCCCCTGCCACCCCCCATCTCTGCCAGTGAAGGGGCTTCCTAGTGTGTGGAAACTTTTCTTCCTTCACAGCTCCCTCCCAGAGGTACAGGTCCCGTCCCTATTCTTTTGTCTGTTTTTCCTTTTTTTTTTTTTCCTGCCCAGGTATGTGGGTAGTTTCTTGCCTTTTGGGAAGTCTGAGGTCTTCTGCCAGCATTCAGTAGGTGTTCTGTAGTAGTTGTTCCACCTGTAGATGTATTTCTGATGTAATTGTTGGAAGGAGGGTGAGGTCCATGCCTTACTCCTCAACCATCTTGAAGGTCTCCTCCCAATTTGGTTATTTTTGAGTACCACTATGATAAATATATATTAGCAAAATAAATATGTATAAATATATATAATGTTTATTTTTTTAATTTCCTCATGCCACAGTATTTTTTCCATGTTTTGATATTTTGTGTATATTCTCACTTATAGATTATATTCAGCTAAAATTATTGTGAAATTATATGATTCTTCTTATACTCTAAAAGGTATTTAAAATATTATGGTACAGACTTCTGGTCTGAGAAAGATTGTGTAGATTATTTTTCTCTGTTTCTCCTTACCAACTACAATTATAAACCCTGGAATAAAACAAGAAGTACTAAAAGAAGGCTTCTGAAAGTGTAAAGAGGAAAGCAGACTGGTTTGGGATGCCAAGACCTGAGACACATAGCAGCAGAACATTTTATATTCCCCCTACCCATCAGAGGAAAGTGTTCCACCCCCAGCATTTCTCAACCCCCAACCTAGAAAGTATAGGCAGCCCAGATAGGATCATTTCACCGTCATATCAAACAGGAGTCTCTCCAACAACACCAAGTGAGCTTGGCATCACCAAAAAGGGGAATCAATCAGGAGTCACACTAATAGTTAATGATCGGGGAGGTGCTCTCATGCTTTCTTAATAAGGCTTGAGACTCTCTTCCCCACCTAGAGACACTGGGCAACTAGGTAGCACCAGCAAGGAGATTCAGCCATAAAAACCAGTCCAGCATGTAAAGGCACTTTGTCCCTCTTGGCCAGACACTCCTTTCTCTGAACAAGAAACACCAGGTGCACTGGTTTAGGGAAGCTACTGCTGACACCTCAGGCGACAATAGCAGGGATGAATGGGAACTTAAAGAATACCCAATAAACCAAGTAGACCAAAAGTGCAAAGTCTTGGAAAATTAAATTTACTTTAGAACCACAGACTACAAAATTAGACCAGGACCTACATGCTAAATCTAATCAGGGTGATTTCCTTCTAAAAGAAAAAAAAAAAAAAAGAAAGAAAAAGGAACGATTTAAATAACCCTCAGACTCCTAGCATGATAGGCAAAATGTCCAGTATACAATAGAAAATAACCTATCATAGCAAGATTTAAGAAAATCACAAACGAAAAGAGAAAAGACAATCAACTGATTCTAACATGAACATGAATCAGATGTTGGTATTATCTGACAAGGATTTTAAAACAGTTGTCATAAAAATTCCTCAACAAGCAATTATGAATTCTCTTGGAAAAAAGAAAAATATCAACAAAGAAAAAAGTTATATGAAAAAACTAAATGGAAATTATTGAAATGAAAAATGCAATGACATAAACAAAAATCTTTCTGGATGGACTCAACAGTAAAGTGAAAATCACCAATACAGAATCAGTGAACTTGAGGGCAAATCAATAGGAATTACCCAACCTAAACAACAGAGAGAAAATAAATTTTTTAAAAAAGGGAAGACATCCACAGCCACCTCTGAGGTAATAAAAAAAGGAAGATATAATGATCCTAAATATGTATGCACCAACCAGGAGAGTCTCAAAATATGTGAAGTAAATATTGATAGAGAGGAAAGGAGAAATGAACAAATTCACAATTTTAATTGTGAACTTTAACACCTCCGCTTTTAGCAACTCAGAACTTCTATATAAAAATATCATCACGAAAAAGAAGATCTGAACAACACAACAGAATCTGATTGACATATAGACAATTTTAGCCAATAACAGCAGAACACACATTTTTTTCAAGTGTCCATGGAATATTTACCAAAATACATCATATCCTGGCCATATACACACCCCTCAAAATTTAAAAGAATCAAAATCATACAAAGTATGTTCTCTGACCATAATGAAATCAAAGCAGAAAACATTAACAGGAAGACAAGACAAAAACTTCTAAACACTAGGAAATTTAAAAATATACTTCTAAATAGTCCAGCAGTCAAAGAAGATGTCTCAAATGCAATAAAATATCTATATAAGTAAATGAAAATGAAAATAAAAGCATACCAAGATATGTGAGGTGCAGCTAAAGCAATGCTAGGATGCATACATTAGAAAAGAGAAAAATCCTCAGATCGATAAAGTAAATTCCACCTTAAAAAACTAGAAAAAGGAAAGTAAACCCAAGGCATGAAGAAGGAAGGATATAATAAAAATAGGAGCAGAAATCAATAACATTCAAAATACAAAGACAATATAGAAAAATCAATGAAACCAAAAAGCTGGCTCTTCAGAAAAAAATCAGTAAAGCTGGTAAACCTCTAGCAAGAGTGACAAAAATAAAAGGACATAAATGACCAATAGTAGGAATGAAGCAGGAGATATCACTATAGGATCTTGCAGCCAGTAAAATGATAATAAGAAAATAGAGTAAACAAATTTGTATTCATATATTTAAAAATGTAGAAGAAATGGACAAATTTCTTGAAAACAACTGACTCTTAAATCTCAACCAAAATGAAATAGATAGCCTAAATAGCCCAATAATGGTTAAAGAAATTTAAAACTCACAAGAAAGAAATCCTCAGGCCCAGATATTTTTACTGGGGAAATTTACAAATATTTAAAGAAGAATTAACACCAATTTTTCACAAAATCTTAAAAAAGATAGAAGAGGAGGAAATATTTCCGACCTCATTTTGTGAAGTCAGAATTATGCTGATACCAAAACCAGATAAAGACAATACAGAAAAAAAAGTAGAGAGAGAGAGAGAAAGAGAAAGAGAAAGAAAACTAGAGGAATATTTCTCATGATCTTAGACACAAAAATTCACAACAAAATATTAGCAAGTTGAATCCAGCAATATACAAAAATAATTATATACCATGACCATGTCTGGGATATAATCCAATTATGCAAGGCTGGTTCAACATTCAAAAATCAAATGTTGTAACTGAGCATAACAATAGGCTATAAAGAAAAAAATTGTATAATTATATCAGTTGGTCCAGAAAAAGCATTTGACAAAATCCAATGGCCATTTATGACAAAGGCTCTCAGTATGTTAAGGATAGAGAAGAATTATCTCAACTTGATAAAGAGCATCTACCAAAATTCTACTGCTATCATTATACGTTTTTGTGAAGACTGTTTTCTCCCTAAGATTGGTAGTAAGGCAAGGTGGTCACTCTCATCACTGTTATTCAACATAGTACTGAAAGTTCTAGCCACTGAAATAAGGCAAGAAAAAGAATTAAAGGCATAAAGCTTGGAAAGGAAAAATAAACTTTTCTGATTTGGAAATGACATAATTGTCTACACTAAAAAAAAAAAAAAGTCCCATGAAATCTATACACATACAAAAAAGTTGCTGGAACAAATAGATGAGTTCAGCCAAGTTGCAGGATACAAGTTCAACACATGGAAATCAATAACATTTCTATATGCTAACAATGAGCATGTAAAAAAATAAATGAAAAAAACAATACTATTACAATTGAAAAAGGTTTGCTCTTTGACCAAAGTTTAGTTATGCTCCTCTGAGGCCTCTTCTCTATTATATCTCAACCTTAGTCTGTTTTCAGCAAAGAATCCTGCTTAGTCAGTTTAACAAGAATCCTCCTACCCTTGCTGTCTGATGATGCTTAATATCTTACCAAGTTCATCATCCCTCACTCTTGATGTGTATGCCCTTTTTTCTGACTTTAGTAAAAATCTTGTTAAGCCAGTTTAGCAAGAATCCCCCTACCCTTGATTTCTCCTCTTAATAATTTTCCAGCCACTGTCTCCCTCACTCTGCTCATTGGCTATAAATCTCCACTTATTCCTGTATTTGGAGTTGAGCCCAGTCTTTCTCCCCAGTTGCAATAGAATTGACCCTTATTACAAGTTTTTTTTTTTTAACATCTTTATTGGAGTATAACTGTTTTACAATGGTGTGTTAGTTTCTGCTTAACAACAAAGTGAATCAGTTATACATATACATATGTTCCCATATCTCTTCCCTCTTGCAACATCCTCCCTCCCACCCTCCCTATCCCACCCCTCTAGGTGGTCACAAAGCACAGAGGTGATCTCCCTGTGCTATGAGGCAGCTTCCCACTAGCTATCCAATTTACATTTGGTAGTGTATATATCTCCATGCCACTCTCTCACTTCGTCACAGCTTACCCTTCCCCCTCACCATAT
>NC_041215.1:113868459-113870008 GCF_002837175.3 Physeter macrocephalus
TTATAAATAACTCAGTTTCATTTCTTTTTATGGCTAATATTCCATTGTATATATGTGCCACATCTTCTTTATCCATTCATCTGTTGATGGACATTTGGGTAGCTTCCATGTCCTGGCTATTGTTAATAGAGCTGCAATGAACATCTTGGTACATAACTCTTTTTGAATTATGGTTTTCTCAGGGTATATGCCCAGTAGTGGGATTGAGGGGTCGTATGGTAGTTCTATTTGTAGTTTTTTTAAGAAACCTCCATACTGTTCTCCATAGTGGCTGTATCAATTTACATTCCCACCAAAAGTGTAGAAGGGTTCCCTTTTCTCCACACCCTCTCCAGTATTTATTGTTTGTAGATTTTTTGATGATGGCCATTCTGACCGGTGTGAGGTGATACCTCGTTGTAGTTTTGATTTGCATTTCTCTAATGATTAGTGATGTTGAGCATCCTTTCATGTGTTTATTGGCAACCTGTATGTCTTCTTTGGAGAAAAGTCTATTTAGGTCTTCTGCCCATTTTGGATTGGGTTGTTTTTTTTCATATTGAGCTGCATGAGCTGCTTGTATATTTTGGAGATTAATCCTTTGTCAGTTGCTTTGTTTGCAAATATTTTCTCCCATTCTGAGGGTTGTCTTTTTGTCTGTTTATGTTTCCTTTGCTGTGCAAAAGCTTTTAAGTTTCATTAAGTCCAATTTTTTTTTTAATTTTTTATTTCCATTTCTCTAGGAGGTGGGTCAAAAAGAATCTTGCTGTGATTTATGTCATAGAGTGCTCTGCCTATGTTTTTCTCTAAGAGTTTGGTAGTGTCTGGCCTTACATTTAGGTCTTTAATCCATTTTGAGTTTATTTTTGTATATGGTGTTACGGAGTGTTCTAATTTCATTCTTTTACATGGATCTGTCCAGTTTTCCCAGTACCACTTTTTGAAGAGGCTGTTTTTCTCCATTGTATATCCTTGCCTCCTTTATCAAAGATAAGGTGACCATATGCATGTGGGTTTATCTCTGGGTTTCCTATCCTGCTCCATTGATCTATATTTCTGTTTTAGTGCCAGTACCATACTGTCTTGATTACTGTACCTTTGTAGTATAGTCTGAAGCCAGGGATCCTGATTCCTCCAGCTCAGTTTTTCTTTCTCAAGATTGCTTTGGCTATTCAGAGTCTTTTGTGTTTCCACACAAATTGTGAAATTTTTTGTTCTAGTTCTCAAGAAATGCCATTGGAAATTTGATAGGGATTGCATTGAATCTGTAGATTGCTTTTAGTAGTATGGCCATTTTCACAATGTTGATTTTTCCAATCCAAGAACATGGTATATCTCTCCATCTGTTTGTATCGTCTTTAATTTATTTCATCAGTGTCTTATAGTTTTCTGCATACAGGTCTTTTGTCTCCTTAGGTAAGTTTATTCCTAGGTATTTTATCCTTTTTGTTGCAATGGTAGATGGGAGTGTTTCCTTAATTTCTCTTTCAGATTTTTCATCATTAGTGTATAGGAATGCCAGAGATTTCTGTGCATTCATTTTGTATCCTGCTACTTTACCAAATTCATT
>NC_041215.1:113871095-113888857 GCF_002837175.3 Physeter macrocephalus
AGTGTTCCATGAGCACTTGAGAAGAATGTGTATTCTGTTGTTTTTGGATGGAATGTCCTATAAATATCAATTAAGTCCATCTTGTGTAATGTATCATTTAAAGCTTGTGTTTCCTTATTTATTTTCATTTTGGATGATCTGTCCATTGGTGAAAGTGGGGTGTTAAAGTCCCCTACTATGATTGTGTTACTGTCGATTTCCCCTTTTATGGCTGTTAGTATTTGCCTTATGTATTGAGGTGCTCCTATGTTGGGTGCATAAATATTTACAATTGTTATATCTTCTTCATGGATCGATCCCTTGATCATTATATAGTGTCCTTCTTTGTCTCTTGTTATAGTTTTTACTTTAAAGTCTATTTTGTCTGATATGAGAATTGCTACTCCAGCTTTCTTCTGATTTCCATTTGCATGGAATATCTTTTTCCATCCCCTCACTTTCAGTCTGTATGTGTCCCTAGGTCTGAAGTGGGTCTCTTGTAGACAGCATATATATGGGTCTTGTTTTTGTTTCCATTCAGCCAGTCTGTGTCTTTTGGTGGGAGCATTTAATCCATTTACATTTAAGGTAATTATCGATATGTATGGTTCTATTACCATTTACTGAATTGTTTCGGGTTGTTCTTGTAGGTCTTTTCCTTCTCTTGTGTTTCTTGCCTAGAGAAGTTCCTTTAGCATTTGTTGTAAAGCTGGTTTGGTGGTGCTGAACTCTCTCAGCTTTTGCTTGTCTGTAAAGGTTTTAATTTCTCCATCAAATCTGAATGAGATCCTTGCTGGGTAGAGTAATCTTGGTTGTAGGTTTTTTTCCTTCATCACTTTAAATATGTCCTGCCACTCCCTTCTGGCTTGGAGAGTTTCTGCTGAAAGATCCGATGTTAACCTTATGGGGATTCCTTTGTGTGTTATTTGTTGTTTTTCCCTTGCTGCTTTTAATATGTTTTCTTTGTATTTAATTTTTGACAGTTTGATTATTATGTGTCTTGGCGTGTTTCTCCTTGGGTTTATCCTGTATGGGACTCTCTGTGCTTCCTGGACTTGATTGACTATTTTCTTTCCTATATTAGGGAAGTTTTCAACTATAATCTCTTCAAATATTTTCTCAGTCCCTTTCTTTTTCTCTTCTTCTTCTGGGACCCCTATAATTCGAATGTTGGTGCGTTTAATGTTGTCCCAGAGGTCTCTGAGACTGTCGTCAGTTCTTTTCATTCTTTTTTCTTTTTTCTGCTCTGCAGTAGTTATTTCCACTATTTTATCTTCCAGGTCACTTATCTGTCCTTCTGCCTCAGTTATTCTGCTACTGAGCCCATCTAGAGTATTTTTCATTTCATTTATTGTGTTGCTCATCGTTGCTTGCTTCCTCTTTATTTCTTCTAGGTCCTTGTTAACTGTTTCTTGCAATTTGTCTATTCTATTTCCAAGATTTTGAATCATCTTTACTATCATTATTCTGATTTCTTTTTCAGGTAGACTGCCTATTTCCTCTTCATTTGTTAGGTCTGGTGTGATTTTATCTTGCTCCTTCATCTGCTGTGTGTTTTTCTGTCTTCTCATTTTGCTTATCTTACTGTGTTTGGGGTCTCCTTTTTGCAGGCTGCAGGTTCGTAGTTCCCGTTGGTTTTGGTGGCTGTCCCCAGTTGCTAAGGTTGGTTCAGTGGGTTGAGTAGGTTTCCTGGTTGGGGGGACTAGTGCCTCTGTTCTGGTGGATGAGGCTGGATCTTGTCTTTCTGGTGTGCAGGTCCACGTCTGGTGGTGTGTTTGGGGATGTTGGTAGCCTTATTATGATTTTAGGCAGCCTCTCTGTTAATGGATGAGGCTGTAGTCCTGTCTTGCTATTTGTTGGGCATAGGGTGTCCAGCAGTCTTCGTTGCTGGTCCTTGAGTGAAGCTGGGTCTTGGTGTTGAGATGGAGATCTCTGGGAGATTTTCGCCCACACAGCTCAAAATAAAAGGGAGAAAAAATAGAAAGTAAAGAAAAGGAAGGAAGGAAGGAAGGAAGGAAGGAAGAAATGAAGGAAGGAAGAAATCAAGAAAGGAAGGAAGGAAGGAGGAGAGGAAGAAAGGGAGGAAGGAAGAGAGGAAGGAAGGGAGGAAGGAAGGTATAAAGGAATGAAGGAGGGAAGAAAGGAAGGAAGAAAGAAAGGAAGAAGACAAAATAAAGTAGGATAAAATATAGTTATTAAAATAAAAAATAATTATTAAGAAGAAAAATTTCTATTAAAAAAAAAAACGGGTTGGTCGAACCCTAGGACAAATGCTGAAAGCAAAGCTATACAGACAAGATCTCACACAGCAGCACACACATACACACTCACAGAAAGAAAAAAAGGGGAAAATAATAGTATATCTTGCTCCCAAAGTCCACCTCCTCAACTTGGGATATTTCGCTGTCTATTCAGGTTTTCCACAGATGCAGGGCACTTCAAGTTGATTGTGGAGTTTTAATCCTCAGGTTTTCCACAGATGCAGGGCACTTCAAGTTGATTGTGGAGTTTTAATCCACTGCTTCTGAGGCTGCTGGGAGAGACCTCCCCGTCTCCTCTTTGTTCGCACAGCTCCTGGGGTTCAGCTTTGGACTTGGCCCCGCCTCTGCGTGTAGGTCATCCGAGGGCGTCTGCCCTTCGCTCAGACAGGACGGGGTTAAAGGAGCAGCTGATTCGGGGGCTCTGGCACAGGTTGGGGAGAGAGAGGGGCACGGATGCGGGGAGAGCCTGCGGCGGCAGAGGCCCGCGTGACGCTTCACCAGCCCGAGGCGCGCCACGCGTTCTCCCGGGGAAGTTATCCCTGGATCCCGGGACCCCGGCAGTGGCGGGCTGCACGAGCTCCCGGGAGGGGCGGTGTGGAGAGTGACCTGTGCTCTCACACAGGCCTCTTGGTGGCGGCAGCAGCAACCCTAGCGTCCCACGCCCGTCTCTGCTGTCCACGCCGACAGCCGCGGCTCGCGCCCATTTCTGGAGCTTCTTTACGCGGTGCCCTTAATCCCCTCTCCTCTCGAACCAGGAAACAAAGAGGCAAGAAAAAGTCTCTTGTCTCTTCGGTAGCTCCGCGCCTGTTTCTGGAGCTCCTTTAAGTGGCGCGCTTAAACCCCTCTCCTCACGCACCAGGAAGCAAAGAGGGAAGAAAAGGTCTCTTGCCTCTTCAGCAGCTCCAGACTTCTCCCGGACTCCCTCCCGGCTAGCCGTGGTGCACTAACCCCTTCAGGCTGTTTTCACTCTGCCAACTCCAGACCTTTCCTTGGGATCCAACTGAAGCCGAGGCTCAGCTCCCTGCCCACGCCCGCCCCGGCGGGTGAGCAGACAAGCCTCTCGGGCTGGTGAGTGCTGGTCGGCACTGATCCTCTGTGCGGGAATCTCTCTACTTTGCCCTCAGCACGCTGTTGCTGCGCTCTCCTCCGCGGCTCCGGAGCTCCCCCCTCCGCCACCTGCAGTCTCCGTCCGCGAAGGGGCTTCTAGTGTGTGGAAACCTTTCCTCCTTCACGGCTCCCTCCCACTGGTGCAGGTCCCGTCCCTATTCTTTGTCTCTGTTTATTCTTTTTTCTTTTGCCCTACCCAGGTACGTGGGGAGTTTCTTGCTTTTTGGGAGGTCTGAGGTCTTCTGCCAGCGTTCGGTGGGTGTTCTATAGGAGAAGTTCCACGTGTAGATGTATTTCTGATGTATCTGTGAGGAGGAAGGTGACCTCCACATCTTACTCTTCCACCATCTCCTCGCCCTATGTCATTACAAGTCTTAAATAGAGTCTTCCCTGTCATTTTAACAAGTGTCAGAATAATTTGTCTTCTACACAATCACTCCAAAGAAAATAAAATAGTTTGGTATATATTCTTAAAAAAATGTACAGGCTCTATATGCTAAAAAGTTGTATCTTTAATATGATTCCAAAAAGTGACTTATTACCCTACTAGAGCATTTTGCTAGATCCTCTTGTATTTGTTGAAGGAGGAAAAAATGACAGTTTTGCAGATGGGAGACTGCTGAGTCAACTGGAACACAATTCTGTACATGAATTATCCTTTGCAGAAGTGATGACTGATCCACAAGAATTCTTCTCTCTTAGCTCCCCATCCATCCTACCCTCAGTTTAATAATTGGACTTTGAAGAAGTTGGGTGAAAGTTGGCTGCAGCTTTGGTATTCCTCAAAATATTCCTCAGAACACATTTGAGAAATAATTGTCACTCTCATTGGGCCCTGAAACATATTTACACAGTGAACAGAAGTCATTGCTATCATATAATGCAACAAAAGCTGAAAGATTCTGATCAATATTATTCCACACACTAAGTCATAACAAACCTGCAGTTATACTAAACCTAAAAGATTAGAGACCTCTGAATAATGGAGTTTTATCCATATGTCAGACACACTGTATGTTTTCTGATTTCCGGTGAATGGTTTCTTTTCTTGGACTTTTACAAAGACATTTTGTCTTTTGGGATTCTGAAAAGTATAGAGAGAAAATATAGGAGCATAAATTCTCAGCTATTTCCTAGCTCTGCCAAAATCTCTCTATGGCTCTAAAATAAATCTGAGTTCTTTAAGGTTTTCTGTGTAACATGGAATTAATAATATGCATTATCTATAGTCTGAGTTCACTAGAAGAAACATGCATTATAGAAATAAATTATTGCTTTCCTGTGTGCGGTTATTTGACAGTACTATGTATCTTCTTCCAGTAGAATTTTTTGGGTAATAGAGGCTTGTACAACACTTTATATTAACCTTCACAAATAAGAGTAAGAGTGTCTGATAAGTTTGGTATTATAGGAAGCAGAGTGGGTTATTCTGAAAAAAGTCATTCAAGACTGACTTCTCTAAGCCGTGAAAATCAAGTCATTTCAGGATTATCTCTTAAGGAATGTTTTATCTGAAAAAATAATTCATAAACGATGATATTTAAGGATATTCTGTTTAATTTGTAAAGTTAGGTAATGTGACCATAGCAAATATTTTCAGCACTGTCCCTAATTTTCTTACTGACTTATCCTTCCTCCCAACCCTCTTCCCCTAACCTCTCTCTCTGTCTCTCTGTCTCTCTGTCTCTCTGTCTCTGTCTCTCTCACACACACACACACACACACACACACACACATACACAGAAAAGTGAAAGTTTGCTAGTTACAGTTTCCTGGCTCAATTCCTTAAACTCTATAAACCTAAACATAAAGGAAAACTTTTGTGCATTACCTCATCATCCTGTAAATCTTTTGTTCTTAGGATTCAGTCAGTATACAGAAAATAAGAGTTTATATAGAGTTTGTTTTCATTTTTCTGGACCCTGACAGTAAAATAAAAAAAAAAATTATCTGCCTGCATAAGGATGGTCAAAGACTCCAAACAATTAGGGAGATCAGAAATAATAATAATAGTAAAAGACCAGGCAACATAGACTGTCTGAGGTACATTTTTCTAGGCAATAGAATAAGGATTCTACCAGGGTGATCAGCGCTGGTTTATTTTATCCTAAATTCTTCTGAGAAGTTATTTTTTACTATCTGCTGTTTAACTCTTCTCTTTTTTATAGTTAAACTCACTTTGATGAGCAATATAGCAGTATTTCCAGTTTTACGTGTTTGTTTTTTTCCCTTTTTCATCCCTCTGTTTGTTCTGTGTGGGAACAAGTGAATGTGTTTGTGTTTTCTTTAAACCTGTCAATATTGCTTATTGTGACTCTAGTCATAAACAAGAAACACATAGTCTAAAATATTGATTTTCAACAGGCTGTGGAGAAAAAGATGTGTTGAATCACATGACAGTATTTCCTAATTACATGGAAAATCTCCCTTAAAGGTTCTGATGCCCATTTTGCTATAAGCAACAAGTAAACAGGGACCTTGCCTACCTTGATTATTTTTTGAACCAAATATTGCAATTTTTATCAAGTCAAAAATGATAGAAAATTAGCAACTTCATATAATGAATATATCCCAGAATATTATAGTTCTTTAAAAATAGAAGTTAATTTTCAAAACTTATTAGTAGAATTTAGAACATTTCATGAGATTTGGAAAAATCCATAATTTCACCACACAAATACAAATTCCGTAATTATTTCTGTACATTCCCTCTCATTATTAGTTTCTCTTGTGCGTATTTTTACATGCTTCTGCCTTGAGTTTTTGCCCAGAAATGTAATAGGCAAATGGAGAGTGGGGGAGAAAAAGGAAATCTCCCCTCTCCAAGAAATACCACTGTCATGATCCAGTGTTACTAAGCTGAATACATCTTATTCACAGGTGTATTAGGGCACAAGGAAGATTGAGAACTGTCAATGTACATACAACATGAATCCATTACCGTTTGCTTCTTTTAAGTTAGAGAGAAGTAAGTCATCACAAATAATCTTGCTACTAAACATAATATGAACTCACTGTCATAAAAGTTGCTTTAGAAATTAGACCATGTCATTCTCATCTCCATGTTACCTAGGCTTCCCAACTATGTGGTTCCCAATAGAAAACAGTAAAGATTCATTGAAGTAAACCAAATATAGCTTAGAATGCTTATTATCTCTGAAGAAAAATGGCTATTGTAAATGTGTCTGTGTTTTTATTTCTCAATCAAATTAGAATTCTTCAAATTTTCTAGCATAATATTAAAGAACACAAAAGCTGGAATTTCAGGCATGAGTTCAAATTTTTGATCCTCAACCAAATAGTGTGAGACTCCGGAAAATTTAGTTAAGCTCTCTAATAGAAAATCCATTTCCTCATCAGTAAAATTAGAACAATTATTTTAAATCAGAACAATTATTTTAAAGTGCTTATCACAGAAACTGTACAAATTAAACACTCAGTAAATGGTAGCTATCATTTTTATGTGAAATTAACTCTTCAGGATATTGACTAGTAAGTCAATATATATTTCAATATGTATTTGATTCAAGAAGAAAGTTGTTGATTTAATTACAAAGTTAATTCAATCTATAATAAACACAAATGCTTACGATTGAGATCTTTGGTAATTATGTATAGATTATTTTAGGTTTCTTGCTAAAGAAAGCTGAAACTAAGTGATAAAGGAATTAATTCTGATTAATTATGAATTTTCTTTATATTTTAGCACATGATAATGCAATAAAAAAGAGTAAAACCTTCACTTCTGCTCTTTAAAACATAATTTAATTCAATAATTATATTTAAAATTTTGGATTCACATTTAATCTTCTTGGGGGAAAATTTGTCAGGATATTACGTGAGTCAAATGATATTAATAACTATCACCTGCCCCAATCTGTCGAAGTTTATGAAATGTTAACATATTTCAGAGAATAGAGAAAAGGCAAGTGTAAAAAGTTAAAAGGAGACAAATGTGAAAGAAACAACTTTTTAGGGAAACAAAAAATCATTGTTTTGAAAGGATAAAGAAAACACAGAATTCATCATATATTGGAGTAGTGCTGTTACCATCGTCTGTCCATCGTTGTTTTTTCAAAATGCGTGGTTACAAAGAGAAAGAGAAGTGTAACTGCTCATTGATTACCAAGGATTCTTAAACAGAGACTCATGGTTGAGTTTTAGGCACAATGAAAAATTTCTATTCTTATCCTTAAATCACTCTAAGAACTCAATTTGCTTCCCCTAATTTAGCTGAATCCAGATTGAAAAAGGAAAAAAAAAATAAGAAAATTTAATTTTTCTGTTTGAAAAAATCCTCAGAATAGTAATTTAGAACTGAAAACCTACAGGGAGTATTTCATTTTGAGCGTCTTTACTTTTGAATCAATTTTAGAAATAGTAATAGGCAAAAAAAAAAAAAAACAAAAAACATGTTTTACTGTGCTCATGCTTATAAGCGACTGATTATGGAATAAACACATGGTACTGCATACGTATGTGTATTTACTGATAAAAGTATGAAAACAGAACCAGAGTTTAAAGTCTCCAGTTCAGCTTTAGAGTAGGAGAAAAAATTAAGAAAAGAAGAAAAAGTCCTGTATGGATGAAAGGGGGAAGGTAAATTATTTAACTGTTTTTAGATCTAATACCTCAAAAATATTTTTATGAAGGACCAGAGGAAATGATGTTGTCAAGAATTAGGCAAGCTTCAGGATCTTGGGTTGATTTATTTATTTATTTATTTTTGGCTGTGTTGGGTCTTTGTTGCTGCACGCGGGCTTTCTCTAGTTGCCGTGAGCAGGGGCTGCTCTTTGTTGTGGTGCGCAGACTTCTCATTATGGTGTCTTCTCTTGTTGTGGAGCACAGACTTTATGCACGCGGGCTTCGGTAGTTGTGGCTCACGGGCTCTAGAGCGCAGGCTCAGTAGTTGTGGCGCACAGGCTTAGTTGCTCCGGTATATGTGGGATCTTCTCAGACCAGAGCTCGAATCCGTGTCCCCTGCATTGGCAGGTGGATTCTTAACCACTGCGCCACCTGGAAAGTCCTTTGGGTTGATTTATTTTTAAGGTAACCCTTAGAATCTGTGAATTAAATTCATGAATATCTGTTTTTATTATCATTAATGTTATTTATTCTCTTATTCTAATTAATAAATAAAAATTATTTCTCCCAATAATATTCTTGCCAGCTTAGCTACAAGGTAGACAATTCTGGTACTGTCTTTTAACACAAAGGAAGCTGATCAATTTTTGTTAAAAAATGTGAACTTAACTAAATAACAGAATAATGAGGGATGAAAATAATCTCTCCAAACAAAAACATCTCCAAACATTTGTCTCCCTCAATTTGGGAATGAAATTTTACATGTCCATGTTTTCTTGATAATTCACTGTCAACAATTCAGAGTAGAAATGAGCCTTGATTAGAAGTCAGGAGACCTAGGAGTCCTTTCTTTGCTATTAATATGGCATAAGAGGAGGCACTACTTTATAAAACATCATAAAATTGTAATGTCAAAATGTCTGTTCTGTGGTCAGAATTACAAAGTAGACATAAGAAAAACATTGGAGGTCTTAGGTGGGATCCAAAACCAAAAACTAAACAAAACCTGTTTTGCTTTGGTCACCATATTTTGAGTTTCCATCTCCTTTTTATATATGCATATAAACAAGCTCTTCAGAGAGCACATCCAATACTGTTCTAGTGTAAAAATAATCAGGGAATATGATTTCATATCTATTTTTAGCCATTTAAGCCCCACAGCTGCATTTTCCTATGCCTTTGTTTTGGTGGAGGGGGGAAGAAAACTGATCTTAAATAGCAGTTATGCCATATCTATGTTCTTTAGACATGTAACTGCATCAGCAGCTCTTGGTGTCTGCATGTTTGGGGCGATCAAGTATCTATAGTCCTGGGTAACAATGCGCCTTCTCTTTATGACTTGAGAAGTTTCTACCTCTGTTTTTATCAGATCTCCACAATTGTGATATTCTTTTCTATGTATTCCTCTCATTACCAGTCGATGAAATACTCACCATTATATATTTCTTGTCAGATCTTTATTACTGAGTATCAGTTAATCGTTAAGCCCTTCCTTACATGTCTGTCTCAGAGCTTGTTGCTAAAATAGTTTTCTTTGAACTTCATCTGCACTTATAACAATAATCTACCCTGCTGCATTTCTCCCAGGCTCAGGTCCTCCTGCATAATTTCCTTAGAAGTAGATCTACTCTAGTCAGCCCTGTTCATATCAGAAACTAATTTTCATCTTTTATCTGCTTTATCCTAGACAGCAAGACAGTATAGGTGTGGCTTCACAATGTTTAGAGGGATCAATTATCTACCAAAGTCCGGATCCCTCTTGAGAGCACAAATATCTGTTATGATGGGGACTCCACAGCCTCACCAGAATTCTCATTCCAATTTTGGGCAGCCTTTGTTGGTGGGAAGACTTTCTTTTCATTGTGCCAAAATTTGCTTTTGTGAAACTCTTATTCACTGGTTCCCGTTTTGCTTCCTGTGTCCAACCAGAAATACATCTAATCTTGTTTCCACATGATAGCCCAAGAAAGCCAGCAAATCCTGGTGTCCCATTGTACCCTAAGAGGGATAGAGTAGCTTGTAAGGGCTGAAATCACATTACATACACAGCCTATGTTCCTTTGCCTTGTTATTTAACAAAGATATGTTAAGGAAGTGTCTGATTCATTGTTTATGCTATTGTTTATAGTTGGGACTGACTGAAATATAACCCGAGTGGGATACCTTTATTAGTCTGCCATAACTGCTGTGAGCAGAAACATTTTCCAAGTTTCTCTCCTAGGTTCTGGTGGTTTGCTGGCAATCTTTGATGTTCCTTGAACTGTAAACACATCACCTGAATCTCTATCTTCTTGTTCACATGATATTCTCTTTGTGTGTCTGTTATATGTTCAAATTTCCCCTTTTTATAAGGACATCAGTCATATTAGATTAAGGCCCAGCATAATAACCTCATCTTAACTTGATCATCTACAGAAATCTTGTTTCTAAATAGAGTTACATTCTGAGGTACTGGGGGGTTAGGATTTCAACATATGAATTTAACCTGTAACAATAACCAAATTTACAGGCTCATGAACTCTGACTCTGAGGAAGTTACTTTATGACTTACTTTCCTCTTTGACAAAAGGACTATAACAATAGTACTTAACTTCACAGAGTTGTGATGAGGTGTAATGAGTTAGTGTAGGCAAAATGTTAGATCAATGTCTAACAGATAGTAAATGTTTGTTAAATATGCTCTACTCTTGTCATCATTGCTGCTTAGAATTAGCAAAGTTAATATTATAAAGCTATTTGTGCAAGACAAGGACCTCTGACTATCTGCACTAGTGTGGGTTGCCATGCCTCTGGCTGCAGAAGTCCAGACACATTCTCCTGTTGGTACCTGCAAGTCCCATGCCTCAGGTAAGAGCTCGATATTCAAGCAGAGGACTGTAAGATGGGAGCCTTTCTTTTGAGAGGGAGTGGAAAGCTGGAATATGCACTTGTACAAACCACTAGTCTTGAATCATGTATATTTTTGTCATACTAGTTGCCTGGTCACCATGGATGACAATCCAAGTGGTTCCAGTAGTTCCTTTATATGGTTTAGTTTATTTTTTATCAGCCAGCTTGCTCTTCTCCAAACATGATCCACTTTGACCATAATTCTTTTAAAAAAGGTCCCCGAATTTGAAAATATGACAATAGAGACAAAATATGATTTTTCCTGGAAATTATATTTCTTAATGTTTATTAGTTGCTTTTCTTTCCTTTTTTTTAAAGCAGATACTTCATAGTGAACTCATGGTGCTCTCTGATGCTTGCCCAAAAATGTCCTGTGTTCATGATAATGAAAATATATGTGAGAGAGAAATGCAATATTTAGGAGAGAGATGATTGAGATAGATAGATAGATAGATGATAGATGCATAGATAGATGTATGGATAGATGTATGGATAGATAGATAGACAGACTGAGAGATTTATTGCAAGGAATTGGATTAAGTAATTGTGGGGTGTAGCCAGACAAGTTTGAAATCCATAGGACAGTCCATCAAGAAAGGCAGACTGGAAACTTCAGCAGGAGCAGATGTTATAATGGATAAGCAGAATTTCTTCTTCCTCAGGGAAATCTCAATTCTGTTCAAAATGTCTTTCAAAAGATTGAATCACATCCATCCAGATTATGAAAAATAATCTCCTTACATAAAATCAACTAAAATACCTTCACGGCACCACCAAAATCAGTGGTAGATTGAGTAACTGGGTACCATAACCTTGCCAAGTTGACACATAAAACTGACCATCACAGAGATTCATTCCCACTCTAAAAATTATTAATAGTTGCCTAGAGTGCCATATTCAGAGGGATTCTGAGATTGTGTCTAGGCTCAGCAGTAAGATTACTTGGTAATATCTGCCAAAGGCAAGGGGTGAGGGAACAGCCATTTATAGTATTTACTATTCCTAACCTAATAATAGATAAACAAAAATGTTAGTAATATATGGCCAACTGTGATTTATATAACAGTAGAGATTCAAACAAAGTACTATACTATCAAGAAAAATGCAGCTGTATATCATGATGTAAGCACAGTCTCTCTAGAGCAATACAATACATGCTTAAAATTTTTCCAGTAGCCAGTTTTTTAATTGAAGTATACAATTTAGTAAATTTGTTGAACAATACAAATAATATCTAAAGACGTCTAAGGTGGATTACATTTTCCTCCTTGGGAACTTAAGTCGTTCAAAGTGTTTAAAACATGCATCACATGTATATCATATTGTGTAGTTAGAATAAGTCAGTAGAAAATGTTTGTCAGAAGAGAGATTTCACCACCTCATCACTTCATTGAAATATTTAGAAAAATACTTGAAAATGTAATAAATATTTTAATCCTTTATTTTAGAAAGGGTTTTCTTAGAGATAACTCTTAGACAAAATACTTAAACTGCAATTAGCCTTCCATGCACAGTTGTTTCCAGATGTTAAATCCTGTGCTTTCAATATTTTTGAAGCCCATATTTTCCCATTCAGTTGGGTGTTGTGTCTCATATTTCCTTTAAAAAACAATATTGAGACCTGTAATTGTGGTTGAAATAATAGCTATTTATTTTCATAAAGATTTTTTTCCATGCAGAGAGATAGCAAAACTAATTAAAATAACTATGGTTGCAAACCTTTAAAAAAGAAAGAAAAAAGCAGAGAGAAATATTTCTGCTAGTAAATTATCTAGTTACTGAAAAGACTGAGAAAGTTTTTGTGCCTGGCAATGTGCTACAAGATGAATAGAACAACACAGAACTCATCACATGTAGCTACTCAAAACAATTGTGCATGAAGCTCTTTCTAGAATGCTGTCCTGTGAAGAGTAAGCCCAGGAGTGTGTCCTGGATCCATGACCATGATCCCGTGCTCAGTGAGATCCTTAACACTAGAGAAGGTTCTTCAGGCTTGCCCAGCCACTTTTCCCAATCTGTGTGTACACTCCCAATGTTCAGTCTCTTCTGACCCCAAACTTATCTCTTCAGTTCTCTTCTTTATGATTATGTACCTTGCTTTGTATCTTACATATAATTCCTTGTCAAACACCAGTAGTGCTCAAGGCCTCTGTCATATTCAGGACTCTAGAGTCCCAAAGAGCCCCACTTGGATCACTTGTACAGCTCTTTTTTCTCTGCTGGTGGATCAAACTGCCATTAAGAGCACCGATTCTGAAATCTTTGAATACTAGCAAAATTTTGCTGGGCCCCCAAATTTTGACCCTGCAATGTCTGTTAACAGAGCTTTATGCTGGCTTATATTCTCTTTAACTACACTTCCACATATCTTCCAGTGCTTTTATCTCCACATCCCAGAAACTCCCAAGCCTTGTTTCTCTTTAATGGTTAGTTTACTTGACAAATATATATTAAATGTCTACTCAGTGCATGACTGGAGGCTACTGATGATAAAATGCTTTATTGTCCTATATTCCTCAAACCACTGGCATCTTTCCAATTCCACATCTCTTTTACCCCATAAATTCTCCAAATGTAATGTCCCATGTTAATCTTAGATTCAATTAGTATAATGTGGTACCCATCTAATAGATGTATTGAGTTAGAGACAAGCTCGGAAAAGATAAACCAGTAGTTCTCAACTACAGGGATTTTGCCATCAGGGCACACTTGCTAATGTCTGGAGGCATATTTGGTTGTCTCAGCTGGAGGAGTGGATGCGACTGACATCTAGTCGGTGGAAGGCAGGGATGCTGTTGAACGTATTACAATGCACAGGACAGCCTTCCCCCTAGCCCAAAATGTCAGTAGTGGTGACGTTGAGAAATCTCGAGATAAACTAAAGGAGATTTAAAACTACTTTTTGGTATGGATGATTGCTAAAGACAGAGGTGAATTATCAATCTGTACTTTTACTGAAAAGAAAATAACCTTACATTTCTGAAACAGATCCTTTAGTTAAAAAAAAAAAAAACCTTTCTGATTCTTAATTGTTTTAGCAAAAGTCCAGAGTACGTGGGCATTTTTCTTGAATTGTTTCAAGTATATTCCTGCCTAAAGGCAGTGGAGAAAATATGAGCACATTTCAGGATTTTTACAACATTATTAGCATTCTGGGAACAACAAAAACCAGTTCACCAATAAACAAAACCCAAAAGGCATGTCACTCACTGCTCTGGGACGTTTCCTGATTTTCTTCTACTATTGTTAATTATGAAATTATCTTCTTTATATATCAATATTATATTTTAAGTCTCATCATTGATGGTTATAATAGTTGCTATTACCAGCAAAATAGCCTAATGATTGACATCAGAAATCTTGGTTCATTTTCTCAAGATCCATATTTGTGTCACCTCTATGGTAAATAGCTGCAATTGCTGTACTATTTGGAGTTCATTTGTACTCAACTGTTTGGAGTTGATTTGTGTTCTTCAACATTTGAGCAATAAATTGTCCTTTTAGTTGATAGCTATCTTAACGCAAAGTACACAGGAATGCAATTTTGTAATAGTTCATCCTTGTGACTATATAATTGTTCTATTCATTGTGTTGTCTTAGCTTGTTTTTACTAAAGATGAAATTTGAAAACCATTATAGGACTTCCCTGGTGATGCAGTGGTTAAGAATCCGCCTGCCAATGCAGGGGACACGGGTTCGAGCCCTGGTCTGGGAAGATCCCACATGTCACGGAGCAACTAAGCCTGTGAGCTGCAAGTATTGAGACTGTGCTCTAGAGCCCACGAAACACAACTACTGAGCCCGTGTGCTACAGCTGCTGAAGGCTGCGTGCCTAGAGCCCATGCTCTGCAACGAGAGAGGCCACCACAATGAGAAACCCGCGCACCACAACAAAGAGTAGCCTCCACTCTCCCCAACTAGAGAAAGCCCACACGCAGCAGCAAAGACCAAACACACCCAATAAATAAAAAAATTTATTTTTAAAAAATCATTTTAAATTTAAAAATTCAGGTCACTTACACCTGAAGTAAAAGGATTGATTTTTTTCATAATTATAATTTCTAATACTTTTAATTAAATTACAGAAAGTTCCTGCATTAAATGATATTTGGCATTCCTTGACTGTCTGGAGTGGCCATTTTGAGGGGGTTAGATTGATTTAATTTTTTCCCAAGTATTAGTAATCTCTACTTCCATTTACCTTGCTTCGGGAGAAAATGTCACTTTCAATCTTAGGTTATAGCTGTGTACGTACATGTCTTATCCTTCCTTTTAGATTACAAACTGCAGAAAAGGAATGTGCCCTTCTCAACCTTATATCTCCTGACACACTCAGCCAAATTTCTGGAAATGAGAGTTGCATATATAACCATATATATCTTCTATATCTGTAATTAAAGTGAAACTGAATTGATCCTCTAATGTATTCGAAAAAAACCACAGTAGTAAGTCAAGAGTTTGATATGGCCCTGGCATTAATGAGCATGAACTGTGTGACCTGAGGCAAGTTATCTGATCTCTTTGGGCATCAAGTCTTCCAGTCTGAGTTTTTTTTAGCCATCCACCTAGCTATAAAATGAGCAATGAGCTCTGTTCCCATTTTCCCTCAGAGATGAGTAGAAACAAACTTCCCTTATTCAGGCAAAAATACCTGCTCCTGCCAGCTTTAATAAGAGTCCAAAAGTCATGGTCTTCTGGCAGCTGCTCTTATAAGTGGAGAAAATAGTTGAAGACAGCTTCTGGCTTTGGAAGCCTCTGGCTGTTATAGGTCTTTTCAGTAGGGTCCCAGTGTCAATTCCTTTTCTACTGGGTATCCAATCTGGGGTATTACTAATGCTCACTATACCTCATACTAGGCAAGTCAGCAGGTGACCAGAAGAGATTCATATAGGTAAATGTAAATGCTGCATACCATGTAGGCAGAAAATCTGGGAGCAGTTAGTAATAAAACTATTGTTATTCTGCTCCAAACCTACCTTCCTATACTCTGCTTTGTGATACCGGGATTGGGACTGTGCAAACCACACTTCTCCTTTTCAGCTGAGTCCTGGTTAAGCTCTCCTAATAGCGGGCTTAGAGGAAGCCTGGAAGGGTGGATGAAAGAAAAAGAAGTTGTTCTTTCCTGTTTGCTTTCCCTTTCTGTTAGTATCACCCAGGCTGCAGTACCTGGCCCTGTTTCCAATTTTTTCTGTATTCGCAGTACCAGCCTCATCGTACCCCTCAGAGCTATCAGCCAGGTGGCAGATGCACCTTTTCAGAAGCCTCAGTATGAGCTCCAGAGCATCCCTACTCCAAGATTCTGTGTTCCGACAACCCCGGCCTTGTTCTTTTGTCCCCCCAGCTCCAGCAGTGGTAACTGCTTCCTGCAGTTGCTAGCTCAGTGTTACTTTGTTCATCCTTCTTGCCTTTACTGTCCTCCAGTAACTATAAACCCAATTCTTTATATTAAATGACATTTTCCTGGACTGGATTAAAACTAATACAACAGTTATATTCAAATATCCAAACAGGCAGATGCACTAGGCCAGTAGTCAATAATGGAAACCTAAACACAGGTCTGGGGTTTAAACGTGGAACTCTAGTACCACACTGTGTATATATGAGAGTGTATGTGTGTATGCAGGACCTGGAGAGTAAGAAAAAGCCTAGACCCAGTTTATCTAAAGAGCTAAAGAACTTGGGAAACCAAGGCAGTTACTATCACTTTAAAAACTTAAGGATTCTTAAAATAGCAAAATAGCCCAACTGCTGACTTCATCCAGCAACATCTACCCTAAACTACAGCAATAAAAAGAAACTTGGAGTCCACTAGCAAAACAAAATAAAATAAAACTTATAAGAGAACCATGGAAAGAACAAAGGCTGTCTCCATCTGCCATGTGTGCAAGAGGCAAAGGCTAAGGCCCAAGATGAAAGGTAGCCACAGGAAGATGTGGAAGAAAAGAGTTCTAATTTGTGTCTAGTATCCGTCCCTTATCTCCACCATTGCTTTTTAACAAACAGTGCCTTCTCCTGTACCTCAGAAATGGGATGTGATGGTCCAGACCACTATGGCCTCTGAATAATATCAGGAAAGCAGAAGAATATCAGGGAAATAGGAAGAGGTAAAGAAAATACATGCAGACTGAGATGCCAGCTTCCAGCATTCATTTCCACTCCCTCCCCTTACCTCTAGGCTTAATGAATTACAAATCTAAGGGGACGGCCTTATCCCAATGCTGGTGTTTTGAAAGGAGAAAAAATTAAAGATGAAAACTTGAGGAGAGTAATTGCCTTGGGAAGTGGGAGCAAATAAGCATAATAAACAGTGGTTCTCTCATTCCTGGGACTCTCCATCCTAGAAAATAAATAAATATGAAGATAAATAGGAAGATTTACAATAACTGTAGAATAAATAGATATTGGATATAAGAATTCTCCCAGAAAGCAGTAGAAAATAAGAAAAGATAGAAAATGTAATTAAAAAGATAAAAGATTAGAATACAATAAAAGTAGAAGTAACAGCCTCAGAAGTTTCAGTGTACAAAGATCCACACTGAACACACTTTTGGAGAAACAACTTTAACAATTTAAGAGTTGCTACAGGAGATTATAAGAAATAAAATGATCAAAGACTCAGTCATCTTAATGTTATTTTAGGGGAAGAAAGCTAAGACAAAAAAAAAAGGAGGATAAAGTATATCCTTAGTAAACTGATACTAAGATTTAAGACAGTATCAACATATTGAGACGTAAAGGATATAAGAGCCTGTTATAATACTCAGAGTATGTTAGGGGAAAGATATATATTCTCCTAGGGAGCAGCAGAAGAGAGTAAAAAGATAGAAAATATAAAAGAAAAGGTAAAATCATTAGAGGATAAATGTAAAAGTAGTCTATATGGGCCTTCCCTGGTGGCACAGTGGTTGAGAGTCCGCCTGCCGATGCAGGGGACGCGCGTTC
>NC_041215.1:113888957-113896309 GCF_002837175.3 Physeter macrocephalus
CACATGCCGTGGAGCAGCTGGGCCCGTGAGCCATGGCCACTGAGCCTGCATGTCCGGAACCTGTGCTCCGCAATGGGAGAGTCCACAACAGTGAGAGGCCCATGTACCGCAAAAAAAAAAAAAAAAAAAAAAAAAGTAGTCTATATATTCAAGAAATCCATAAGGATTAAAATCATGAGTAGGGGTCTTAACTTATAGTTATTCATAATAAGAACAAAAATAATGTATAACTTAAACCAAAGAAGAAAACTCTGTCTCCAGAAGGCAGGGGAAGGAAACAAAATGTACAGTATGTGGAAATATGAAATAAGCTGACAAAAATAAATCATAACAACTACAATATATAAATGGGTTATTTCACCAATTAACAGTTATTAAAAGCACAATAAAATCTAAAATACCAAAATTACATATATAGTTGACACTTGAATAACATGGGTTTGAACTATGCTGGTTCCCTTATAGGTCAATTTTGTTTTTCAATATATATGCACTACAGTACTACATGATCCCAGGTTGGTTGAATCAGCAGATGAGAAATAGGAGACACAGAGGGCTGACTACAAAGTCATGCATGAGTATTCGTCTGCTGTCCAACCCACTCTCTGTTCAAGGGTCAACTGTACCATGTTCTTGATCATGATGCAATAAAATTAGACATTAAAACAGATTAATAACAAAAATCCAATATATTGAAACTAAACAATATCTCAGTGAAGAATCCTTGTATTTAAAGGGAAATTAAGAAATATTTAAAGCTGAATAATGAGAACACTACATGTTAAACTTGTGAGACACAGCTAAAGCTGTAGTTAGACGAAAATTTAGAGATTTAAATACTTTTATCATAAAACAAGGAAGGTTAAAATAAATCAGCAAAAGTTTCAACTTCTTTCAGAAACTGGAACAAAAGCAATCAAATTACCCAGAGACTTAGGCAGTTATGAATGGGCATCTCTAGCTAGGAGAACTGGTAACTCTAGTTAGGGTTTCAAAGTTGGAGATTTGGTCTCAGGAGGCTTAGTGATCAGAAATGAGATGAAAAATCAGTGATGGAGTCAGAGTCACAATGGCCAGGAGAGAAATTTCTATAGTATGAAAAGAGACATCTTTAAGTTTTTCATATGCACAAGATTTTGGTCTGATTAAGGTAGGGGCTGAGCACACAATGCAGCAAGAACAGTGCTAGGAGCATTTTATTGTTTTAAAAATTAAAAACTTCTGGAGTCACATATATTTGGTCTATATCTCACCACCATTTCTACCACTAGCCATGCGTGACCTTGGGCAAAATAGTTCACCCCTCAGACTCAGTTTCCTTCTTTATAAAATAAGACTGATAGAAGTACCTAACAGGGTTTTTGCAAGGAACAATGAAATATATATATATATATATATATATATATATATATATATATATATACACACACATATATATTGTTATAAGTGTTAACTGCTGTTACTTTTAGCAAGAAAACAAGGACAAATGCTCCTCACTCTGCAACACCCCTAGTAGCAAACTCGTAACACTCTACTGGTGAGCTCACCTTTTTAGTAGCAACTACTTTGTGCTATCACTTTTTATAAAAATACATTCTTTGGGGGCTTCCCTGGTGGTACAGTAGTTGAGAGTCCGCCTGCCGATGCAGGGGACACAGGTTCGTGCTCCAGTCCGGGAGGATCCCATGTGTCACGGAGCGGCTAGGCCTGTGAGCCATGGCTGCTGGGCCTGTGCATCCGGAGCCTGTGCTCCACAACGGGAGAGGCCACAGCGGTGAGAGGCCCACCGACGGCAAAAAAAAAAAAAAAAAAAAACATTCTTTGAATATATTTCCTTAAGGTATGGAAGCCAGACACATCCAAACTCCACATTATTGAATCTCAGATTGTGTTGCCTCATAGCCCAGCTATTCTTCTCTGAGGCCTGGAAGAAGGCTACCAACATTACTTTGTCTCAATTTTACGTTTTTTCCCTCAAGATCTGACACTTCCCCTTTCCCCCACCACAAGCACCCTGTCTTAGAGTGTAAATCCTGTCACTCACCCTGAGATATGACTGAATATGGTTATTATCATGGAAAGTGAACTATCACCCCAAGGTCTACCTTATGCCTGCCCCAAGAGCAGAAAGAAATATATGCACCAAAAAACATGGAAATGACTATTGCCCCCTATTTAACATGCAAACATAACTCAAATAACTAGTCATGCTATGATAATTTCTCATTTGGGAACAATAAAAACTTGAATGGGTCAAGTATTGAGTACTGAAATTTGCAGTGTAAACACATCCCATTGGAAAGTTCAGTCTACAAAGTTCTTGAGAAATTTCCTTCTATATTAAGTCATCACTTAGTTCTGAAGATTAGCTTTTACCTGTCATATTTTGGATATATGACTCCTCCAGTAATTTGAATAGTATGAACAATTGCTTTGAAACAATGAGGACAGTTTTGGCATATACTCAAAGCTCATTTTCTCTGTAAACTTCAGATTAATATTTACCTCTTAAAATTTTTGAGGTCATTGCAAGACGTGTGATGACAATGATTCAGTGCAATCAAAGTAGCTGAGCAAAGGGGCTAAGAGAACAGTTTACCTAGTTTACCTAGGTAGAATCAAAGCTCCACAATTTTCTTGGTTGACCTTTGGTGAGTTACTTCTCTGTGCATCTGTTTCTTCAACTGTAAACAGGAGATAATGACAGGTTCTCTCTCACAGCATTGTTGTGAGGATTGAATACACTAATTCATGTAACTCACTTATAATGATAGCATGTTAGCAGTTCCTATTATTACTATTACAATATATTTATTTTTAGAGTATTTTTAGAGTATGTATATACATGCAAAGGAGTCTTATACATTCAATGTATAATCCAGGTATTGTACTAAGTAGTACTTTATATTGATTTTCTCACCTAATCCTCACACCAGTCATTTGTGATTATTTTTAGCCCCATTTTATAGGTTGCAAAGGTTATGTAGTTAACCTAACCAAACCAAACCAAACCTAACCTAACCAAAGTGATATAATTACAAAGAGGTGTTTCAAGGTGAGTGTTGTGATTGTTTATAGCTTAGAGAGACCACATCGAGTTTGGGACAATTAGCATTATTGACCCCGATTACTACACATATTTGTAACCTCTTACCACTAAGATAATTTTCCTAAGGTCTTAGCCTGAGTTAGTGTGTGCAAAGCAGACTGTTCTTTATTACTAGCTTTGTTTAGCTTAGAATATTTTCATTAGTTTACATTTCTCAGGTATCATTCCCATGAGAAAGCATTTTCCTGGAAGATGGTAAAGGATGTGGCTCCATTTAATTAAGGCCAAAAGAGCTCAAAGGGATCACCTCTGTAAGACCTAATATTTAAAGGAAGTAGTCCTTGGGAGCTCACTAAGGAAAAGGGCTTTAAACTAAGTTTGAAGGAACTTTCATTGAGAACTATAAGGGCAAAGAGGAGAAGACTTTTTGAACCTCCCCGAATAAAATAAGGTCTGGTCAGAAAGGGTAAGAATACAAATTTAATGTTGTTTTTCATCACAGGAGACCTACGAAAATGAAAGGACATTTTTTTATATTTTTAATTTGAAAATTGCTTAAAAGTTGCAATACAGAAGTGATGGGACCTCAAAAATGTAGGGGAACATGTGCCAGCACCAGAGAATGTCCTTCCACAGAATTGTGTCAATGGAGGAAAAAGGCTTTCATGCCTCTTGGGTCTCATCTAAAAGAAGTTTATCTCTGTTGACCACTTGTGCCCTGTACAGTATAAATCTGGACTATCATAAAGTCAAACCAGAGCATTTTGCAATGATTTTCCAAAAAGAGAGTACATGCTACATTTCAGAGCCTATTTCCTTAAGTTGTGATTTGAGTGATAAGAGACCCTCAAGGTCTTGAGAGTAAGGATCACTGACATTTTCAAATAGAGAAAAATATCATAGTCCACACAATCTTTTCCATTCATTCAGAAAGCTTGTACTCTTTGGCAGTAAAAAAAAAAACTATAAATAAGCTTTAGGAATATGCTTTTCTTAATATTTCACAGTTCTTAATTTAATACATACTGAAAATAGTTGCATTTTTTCTCTATCATCATGAAAAAAGGGCAGAAAATCTTGTTTTATGATGAGGTATGAATTTGTTTAAGTAGTTAATCTAGTTCAAGATTGGGTGGAACATCCTATTCATTCAAGCAGCTATATGTTCTTTATTTAAAAAGGCACAAACAGTTAAACTTACATATTTTTGATCTAAAAAGTGTGGGTTGGCACAAAAAAATCACCTATTAATTAATGTTTTATTTTTATGTGGGCTAATATCCAGATTTTCTTCTTTCTTTAGTCTTGCTTTGCAGAGTGTATCAAAAGTTAATTAAAATATCTCATTACTAAAGAACAAATTCATATTATATCTGAATGACCTACCCTATATTGCTTTTTTATTTCATCTGTTAAGACCAAATCTATCCAAATAGTTCTCAATAAGAAGTCCAAATCAGGATCCTTTGAAGGACAACAGAAAAATAAAAAGAGTTATTGTTAGAGGGTGAGTGAGGTAAATAAGAGGAGCAGGACTACATGTAAAAATTGAAACCACTTCAAATTTCAATATGATTCCAAAATCAAAAAACATTTCCTTGCAGATGAAAATAAATGTTAATTCAAAAATAGGGGGGGCCTTCAAGATGGCAGAGGAGTAAGGTGGAGCTCAACTTCTACCCCACAGATACATCAAAAATACATCTACATGTGGAACAACTCCTACAGAACACGTACTCAACGCTGGCAGAGGACCTCAGACTTCCCAAAAGGCAAGAAACTCCCCATGTACCTGGGTAAAGCAAAAGAAAAAACAGAGACAAAAAAATAGGGATGGGACCTACACCTCAGGGAGGGAGCTGTGAAGGAGAAAAAGTTTCCACACACTAGGAGGTCACTTCACTGGTGGAGACGTCGGGGGGCTGGGGAAGATTCGGAGCCACGGAGGAGAGCACAGCTACAGCAGTTCAGAGGGCAAAGTGGAGAGAATCCCGCACAGAGGATCTGTGCTGACCAGCACTCACCAGCCTGAGAGGCTTGTCTGCTCACCTGCCAGGACTGGGAGCTGAGGCCAGGCTTCGGAGGTCAGATTCCAGGGAGAGGACTGGGGCTGGCTGCATGAACACAGCCTGAAGGGGGGCTAGTGTGCCACAGCTAGCCAGGAGGGAGTCCAGGAAAAAGTCTGGACCTGCCTAAGAGGTAAGAGACCATTGTTTTGGGGTGCGCAAGGAGAGGGGATTCAGAGCACTGCCTAAACGAGCTCCAGAGATGGGAGCAAGCTGCGGCCATCAGCACGCATTAAACGCTAAGGCTGCTGCTGCTGCCACCAAGAAGCCTGTGGGCAAGCACAGGTCACTATTCACACCTCCCCTTCTGGGAGCCTGTGCAGCCCACAACTGCCAGTGTCCCGTGGTCCTGGAACAACTTCCCTGGGAGAATACACAGCATGCCGCAGGCTGTTGCAACGTCATGCCAGCCTCTGCCACTGCAGGGTCACCCCACATTCCGTACCCCTCCCTCACTCCCTCCCACCTGAGTGAGCCAGAGCCCCTTAATCAGTTGCTACTTTAACCCCATCCTGTCTGGGTGGGGAACAGACACCCTCAGGTGACCTACACGCAGAGGAGGGGCCAAATCCAAAGCTGAACCCCAGGAGCTGTGCAAACAAAGAAGAGAAAGAGAAATTTCTCCCAGCAGCCTCAGGAGCAGCAGATTAAATCGCCACAATCAACACGATGTACCCTGCACCATGGAATACCTGAATAGATAACGAATCATCCCCAAGATGAGGCAGTGGATTTTGGGAGCAACTGTAGACTTGGGTTTTACTTTCTGCATCTAATTTGTTTCTGGTTTTATGTTTATCTAGTTTAGTATTTAGAGCTTATTATGATTGATAGATTTGTTTTTTTGTTTGTTTGGTTTTTTTGTTGTTGTTTGTTTTTTTGGGGTTTTTTTGCGTTATGTGGACCTCTCACTGCTGTGGCCTCTCCCGTTGCGGAGCACAGGCTCCGGATGTGCAGGCTCAGCAGCTATGGCTCATGGGCCCAGCCTCTCCGCGGCATGCGGGATCCTCCTGGACTGGGGCACAAACCCGTGTCCCCTGCATCGACAGGCGGACTCTCAACCACTGCACCACCAGGGAAGCCCAAATTTGTTTATTGATTTGGTTGCTCTTTTCCTTTTTTTTTAAATACACATTTTTTTCTTTTTCTCCTTTTGTGAGTGCGTATGTGTATGCTTCTTTGTGTGATTTTGTCTGTAGAGTTTTGCTTCTACCATTTTTCTGTCTGTCCAATTTTTTTTTTCTTTTTTTAGTATAGTTTTTTGCATTTGTTATCATTGGTGGATTTGTTTTTTGGTTTGGTTGCTCTCTTCTTTCTTTCCTTCTTTTTTATATTACTTTTTAATTTTTCTATTTTTACCAAATTTTTATTTTAATAACTTTTTAATTTAACTTTATTTTATTTTTTTCCTTCTTTCTTTCTTTCCTTTTCTCCCTTTTCTTCTGAGCCATGTGGTTGACAGGGTCTTAGTGCTCCTGCTGGGTGTCAGGCCTGAGACTCTTAGGTGGGAGAGTCAAGTGTAAGACATTGGTCCACCAGAGATGTCCCGGCCCCATGTAATATCAAATGACGAAAGTCCACTCAGAGATCTCCCTCTCAAAGCAAAGACCCAGCTCCACTCAACGACCAGCAACGACTACAGTGCTGAATCCCCCATACCAAACAACTAGCAAGACAGGAACATATCCTAAAATATTAGCAAAAGGCTGCCTAAAATCATAATAAGTGCACAGACACCTGAAAACACACCACCAGACACAGTTCTGCCCACCAGAAAGAAAATATCCAGCCTCATCCACCAGAACACAGGCACCAGTCCCCTCCACCAGGAAGCCTGCACAACACACTAAACCAACCTTACCCACTGGGGGCAGACACTGAAAACAATGGGAAATATGAACCTGCAGACTGCGAAAAGGAGATCCCAAACACAGTAAGCTAAGCAAAATGAGAAGACAAGGAAAAACACAGCAGATAAAGGAGCAAGGTAAAAACCCACCAGACCAAACAAATGAAGAGGAAAAATGCAGTCTATATGAAAAAGAATTAAGAGGAATGATAGTAAAGATGATCCAAAATCTTGGAAGTAGAATGGAGAAAATACAAGAAACATTTAACAAGGACCTAGAAGAACAAAAGAGCAAAGAATGATGAACAACACAATAAATGAAATTAAAAATTCTCTAGAAGGAATCAACAGCAGAATAACTGAGGCAGAAGAATGGATAAGTAACCTG
>NC_041215.1:113896618-113915900 GCF_002837175.3 Physeter macrocephalus
TCAGCAGAAACTCTGTGAGCCAGAAGGGAGTGGCAGGACATATTTAAAGTGATAAAATGGAAAAATCTACAACCAAGATTAATCTATCCAGCAAGGATCTCATTCAGACTCAGTGGAGAAATTAAAACCTTTACAGACAAGCAAAAGCTAAGAGAATTTAGCACCACCAAACCAGCTTTACAACAAATGCTAAAGGAATTTCTCTAGGCAGGAAACACAAGAGAAGGAAAAGACCTACAATAACAAACTCATAACAATTAAGAAAATGGTAATAGGAACATACATATCCATAACTACCTTAAGTGTAAATGGATTAAATGCTCCAACTAAAAGACATAGACTGGAGGAATGGATACAAAAAGAAGACCTGTATATATGCTGTCTACAAGAGACCCACTTCAGACCTAGGGACGCATATAGACTGAATGTGAGGGGATCTAAAAGAAATTCCATGCAAATGGAAATCAAAAGAAAGTTGGAGTAGAAATTCTCATATCAGGAAAAACAGACTTTAAAATAAACACTATTACAAGAGACAAAGAAGGACACTACATAATGATCAAGGGACCAATCCAATAAGAATATTTAACAATTGTAATTATTTATGCACCCAACATAGGAGCAATGCAATATAAAAGTCAAATGCTAACAGCAATAAAAGGGGAAATCAACAGTAACACAGTCATAGTAGGGGACTTTAAAGCCACACTTTCCCCAATGGACAGATGATCCAAAATGAAAATAAATAAGGAAACACAAGCTTTAAATGATACATTAAACAAGATGGACTTAATTGATGTTTATAGGACATTCCATCTGAAAACAACAGAATACACTTTCTTCTCAAGTACTCATGGAATATTCTTCAGGATAGATCATATCTTGGGGCACAAATCAAACCTTGGTAAATTTAAGAAAATTGAAATTGTATCAAATATCTTTTCCAACCACAACACTATAAGACTAGATATCAATTAGAGGAAAAAAAAACTTTAAAAAATACATAAACATGGAGGCTTCACAATACACTACTAAATAACCAAGAGATAACTGAAGAAATCAGAGAGGAAATCAAAAAATACCTAGAAACAAATGACAATGAAAACACAATGACCCAAAACCTATGGGATGCCGCAAAAGCAGTTCTAAGAGGGAAGTTTATAGCAATACAATCCTACCTCAAGAAACAAGAAACATCTCAAATAAACAACGTAACCTTACACCTAAAGCAATTAGAGAACGAAGAACAAAATAAACCCAAAGTTAGAAGAAGGAAAGAAATCATAAAGATCAGATCAGAAATAAATGAAAAAAGAAATGAAGGAAATGATAGCAAAGATCAATAATACTAAAAGCGGGTTCTATGAGAAGATAAGCAAAATTGATAAACTGTTAGCCAGACTCATCAAGGAAAAAGGGAGCAGTCTCAAATCAACAGAATTAGCAATGAAAAAGGAGAAGTAACAACTGACACTGCAGAAATAAAAAGGATCATGAGAGATTATTACAAGCAACTCTATGCCAATAAAATGGACAACCTGGAAGAAATGGACACATTCTTAGAAAAGCACAACCTTCTAAGACTGAACCAAGAAGAAATAGAAAATATAAAAGAGCCATCACAAGCACTCAAATTGAAACTGTGATTAGAAATCTTCCAACAAACAAAAGCCCAGGACCAGATGGCTTCAGAGACAAATTCTATCAAACATTTAGAGAAGAGCTAACACCTATCCTTCTTAAACTCTTCCAAAATAAAGCAGAGGGAGGAACACTCCCAAACTCATTCTGTGAGGCCACCATCACCCTGATACCAAAACCAGACAAAGATGTCACAAACAAAGAAAACTACAAGCCAATATCACTGATGAACAATGCAAAATCCTCAACAAATACTAGCCAACAGAATCCAACAGCACATTACAAGGATTGTACACCATGATCAAGTGGGGTTTATCCCAGTAATGCAATGATTATTCAATATACACAGATCAATCAATATGATACACCATATTAACAAATTGAAGGAGAAAAACCATATGATCATCTCAATTGATGCAGAAAAAGGTTTTGACAAAATTCAACACCCATTTATGATAAAAACCCTCCAGAAAGTAGGCATAGAGGGAACTTACTTCAACATAATAAAGGCCATATATGACCAGCCCACAGGCAACATCGTTCTTAATGGTGAAAAACTGAAACCATTTCCACTAAGATCAGGAACAAGACAAGTTTGCCCACTCTCACCACTAATATTCAACATAGTTTTGGATGTTTTAGCCACAGCAATCAGAGAAGAAAAGGAAATAAAAGGAATCCAAATCAGAAAAGAAGAAGTAAAACTGTCACTGTTTGCAGATGACATGATACTATACATAGAGAATCCTAAAGATGCTACCAGAAAACTACTAGAGCTAATCAATGAATTTGGTAAAGTAGCAGGATACAAAATTAATGCATGGGGCTTCCCTGGTGGCGCAGTTGTTGAAAATCTGCCTGCTAATGTAGGGGACACGGGTTCAAGCCCTGGTCTGGGAAGATCCCACATGCCGCAGAGCAACTAGGCCCATGAGCCACAACTACCACTGAGCCTGCGCGTCTGGAGCCTGTGCTCCGCAACAAGAGAGGCTGTGATAGTGAGAAGCACATGCACCGTGACGAACTGTGGCCCCCGCTTGCCACAACTACAGAAAGCCCTCGTACAGATACGAAGACCCAACACAGCCAAAAATAAATAAATAAACAAAATGTGGGGTTAAAAAAAATTAATGCATAGAAATCTCTTGCATTCCTATACACTAATGATGAAATATCTGAAAGAGAAATTAAGGAAACACTCCCATTTAACATTGCAACAAAAAGAATAAAATACCTAGGAATAAACCTACCTAAGGAGACAAAGACCCATATGCAGAAAACTATAAGACACTGATGAAAGAAATTAAAGATGACACAAACAGATGGAGAGCTATACCATGTTCTTGGATTAGAAAAATCAATATTGTGAAAATGACTATACTCCCCAAAGCAATCTACAGGTTCAATGAAATCCCTATCAAAATACCAATGACATTTTTCACAGAACTAGAAGAAAAACTTTCACATTTGTATGGAAACAAAAAGACCCCAAATGGCCAAAGCAATCTTGAGAAAGAGAAACGAAGCTGGAGGAATCAGGCTCCCTGACCTCAGACTATACTATAAAGCTACAGTAATCGAGACAGTATGGTACTGGCACAAAAACAGAAATATAGATCAAAGGAACAGGATTAAAAACCCAGAGATCAACCCACACACATATGGTCACCTTATCTTTGATAAAGGAAGCAAGAATATACAATGGAGAAAAGACAGCCTCTTCAATAAGTGGTGCTGGGAAAACTGGACAGCTACATGTAAAAGAATGAAATTAGAACACTCTATAACACCATACACAAAAGTAAGCTCAAAATGGATTAAAGACCTAAATGTAAGGTCAGACACTATAAAACACTTAGAGGAAAACATAGGCAGAACACCCTATGACGTAAATCACAGCAAGATCCTTTTTGACCCACCTCCTAGAGAAATGGAAAAAAAATAAATAAATAAACAAATGGGACCTAAGGAAACTTAAAATCTTTTGCACTACAAAGGAAACAATAAACAAGATGAAAATACAACACTGTATTTTGTACAAGATGGGAGAAAATATTTGCAAATGAAGCAACTGACAAAATATTACTCTCCATGATATACAGGCAGCTCATGCAGCTCAATATCAAAAACAAAACAACCCAATCCAATAATGGACAGAAGACCTAAATAGACTATTCTCCAAAGAAGATATACAGATTGCCAACTAAAACATGAAGGCATGCTCAACATCACTAATCATTAGAGAAATACAAGTCAAAACTAACATGAGGTGTCACCTCATACCAGTCAGAATGGCCATCGTCAAAAAGTCTACAAACAATAAATGTTGGAGTGGGTATGGAGAAAAGGGAACCCTCCTGCCCTGTTGGTGGGAATGTAAATGATACAGCCACTTTGGAGAACAGTATGGAGGTTCCTTACAAACTAAATATAGAACTACCATACGATCCAGCAATCCCACTACTGGGCATATGCCCTGAGAAAACCATAATTCAAAAAGTGTTATGTACCATAATGTTCATTGTAGCTCTATTTACAATAGCCAGGACATGAAAGCAACCTAGCTGTCCATCAACAGATGAATGGATAAAGAAGATGTGACACATATATACAATGGAATATTACTCAGCCATAAAAAGAAATGAAATTGAGTTATTTGTCGTGAGGTGGATGGACCTAGAGCCTGTCATACAGAGTGAAGTAAGTCAGAAAGAGAAAAACAAATACCATATTCTAACACATATATACGGAATCAACGAAAAAAAATGTTTTGAAGAACCTAAGGGCAGGACAGGAATAAAGACACAGACGTCGAGAATGGACCTGAGGACATGGGGAGGGGGAAGGGTAATCTGGAATGAAGTGAGATAGTAGCATGGACATATATACACTACCAAATGTAAAATAGTTAGCTAGTGGGAAGCAGCCACATAACACAGGGAGATCAGCTCGGTGCTTTGTGTCCACCTAGAGGGGTGGGATAGGGATGGTGGGAGGGAGGTGCAAGAGGGAGGAGATTTGGGGATACATGTATATGTATAGCTGATTCACTTTGTTATAAAGCAGAAACTAACATACCATTGTAAAGCAATTATACTCCAATAAAGTTTAAAACAAAAAAGAAAATGTGTCAGCGAGAGATGAGAGGCATTCAAAGGAAATAGGTTACTGCTTTATAATAAGTCACAGCAGACATAGCTGATTGCTCAGTAGATCCAATACTTAAGATCACAGGATGCTTTTGGACAGAGAAGCTGTTCCTTGGAATGGTACCTTGGAGGGATAAAAGATAAGAGAATTTGTCTCCTGATTCCTTCTCCTCTTCCATCTTCTGTCTCTCATTGGTCAACGTTTGTCTTATTGGGAGTTAATGCGTCCAGACTTCTGGGTTGCTTTTTTAAATCTCAGGCATTATAGAAGCCAGTTGGTGTGGCACTTTGGGTCCAAACTGATATGATAGGCAGAAATGACTTTTACGATTAGCAATTTTGCATTCTATTTGTAATATTTTTACTTACTCCAAGGTCATGAAGATATTTTCTTATTTTTTTCTAGGAGCATACTGTTTTATTATTCACTTTTAGAGCTACAATTCATATAAAATTGATTTTTATTATGGTGTGAAGTAGGAGGTCAATTTTTCAATTTGATTTTCAATTGGCCCAGCATCAATTATTATAAAGGCTATTTTTTCTGATCATTTTATTGCAATTTCACTTCTGGACTTAAAAAAGAAAAATCTTTCTTTGGTCTTTTAGTCTTTCCTTGTACCAATATCCAACAGTCTAAATTGTTGTAATTTCATTATTAAGTTTTGATGTCTAGTAGTGTAAGTGCACAGCTTTGATCTTCAAAACAAAGTTTGGACTATTCTTTGCATTGCTATAAAATGTTAGTATTGACATCAATTTGCACGCACAAACTCCCTTGAAATTTTTATTGGAGTTGCATAAGATCTACAGATCAATTTAGGGGAAATTGATAACTTTAAATCATTGAGTTTTGCATCTTTAAACATGACTTTTCTTTCCATCTTTTGTTCCATCTTTTTCTTCTTTAAAATATTTTTTCTCATTAATAGTTTTTAATTTTAACTACAAAAGTCTTGTACATTGTTCTTAGATATATTTCTGGGTAATAGATTTTTTTGGATGATATTTTGATAAATTTTTTTTGGAAAATGATTTTTTTTTGTTTCTGGTGTTTATTAATACAACTGGTTTTTGTATATGGACATTGTCATTAGGAATTCTTGCTAAAGTCACTATTATATCTAATATATTGTCCACAGAGTATTGAAATTTTTATGTACACAACCATATATTCAATAGTTTGTAAGTAATCACTCTTTTAGTTTTTCTTTTCAAAATTTATTATTTTTTTCTTAATCCTAAAGCCTTGACTAGGCACTTTTTCATTATTACATGTTGAATCAAATTGGTAAGCACTGAAAAAATTTAAAAATAAATAAATAAATTTTGCAGGTTAACAACAAATCACTTGCTATTTATATTAAAGGAAGACATTTTTAAAGCTAAAGAGAAAATTACACTTCCAGCACTGAAAGATGCTTATCAGAATGTGATAGGACAGGGGTTACACATTCAAATGTAACAAGATTAGGCTTTTGAGTCTCAAAGTAGAAAAAAAACGTGTTCAGCAGGAATAGTTTTTACGTTGCCTATTGGGCTGCTATTGAATCAGTTCTGTTTATCTTTGGCATCAGCTGTGGCTCTGTGATTGGAAATTTTTAGTTCAAAAAAAAAAAGAAGTACTGGATTCTAAAATTTTCTTGTTGGTAAAATGCAATGTAATATGGTTTTTATTATACACAGATGACCTAATTTTAATTAATTTTAATATAATTATGATTTAATTTTAAGCTTGACTTTTAATGTTTGTGTTAAATGTAAAAATCCTATTAAGAATAATTTTTTTTAAAAAGCTATTAATTATTTTTAAAAATCTATTTTATTTTCTATTATTTCCTAATACCTAATACGTAATTTTTGTTTAGTAAAAGAAACTTAAGGAAAAATTTTAAATCTAAATGGCTTTTTTTTCTGGGCAATATTTTAATATTGCATTTTATCAAGCAAAACATATGAAAATATACAATTAAAATGTATATTTACACTAGGGTCATATTTCTCTCTTTCTTTAATAATTTGACTAGTTCCACTTGAAGTACAGTTGACCCTTGAGCAACTCCAGTTTGAACTGCATGGGTCTACTTATGCATGGATATTTTTATTAGTAAATACTACAGTACTACATAGTTCCTGGTTGGTTGAATCCTTGGATGCAGAGGAACTGCAGACTTGGAGGATCGACTATACGTTATACACTGATTAATCCCCATATTGTAAAATAACATCATCAAGAGTGGGCCCTGCCTTCTCCTTGGAATTAAATATCTTCAAAGAAACTCTATTTCATTAAAGTTTTATATCTGGAGTACATCAGTATATATGTCACAATGGACTGTTTGTGTTCCCACAAAATTCATATGTCAAAATCCTACCCCGCAATGGGGTAGCATTAGGAGGACGGGCCTTTAGGAGGCGATTAGGTCATAAGACTGGTGCCCTCATAAATGAGATTAGTGCCCTTATAAAAGAGACATCAGAGAGCTCTCTCACTCCTCTGCCATGTGAGGACACAGGAAGAAGACAGCCCTTTATGAGTCAGTAAGTGGACCCTTACCTAACAGAGAATCTGCCTGCACCTTAATTGTGTGTGGACTTTCTGTCTCCAGAACTATGAGAAATAAATATTTGTTATTTAAACTGCCAGGTTATGGTATTTTCATTATAACAGCCCTGATGGACTAAGACAAGTGTATGTTTGTGGTTTTTTGTTTTAACTGTTGTAGGTTTTAATACACATTATCACTCAACATCTACTATTCTCTGTAAGGAAGTTTTTTATAATGATGATACAGTGGAAATAGTATAAAGCTGATCCATGCAAAATCCCAACAGATTTACAAGATAAAATCTAAGAATGCCAGAATCTCAGAGACAACTGTGGTTAAAGACTGACTTGCTGAAACAATTTCAATGGTGCTGAAAATGAAGAAAAATAATGCAGGAATTATAGAATATTTGTCCTTTTGTGTCTAGCTTAGTTCACTTAGCATAATATTTCCAAGGTTCATCCATGTGGTAGCATCTATCAGAGATTTATTCCTTTTTATGAATGAATATTTCATTGTACACTATACTGCATTTTTATTATCCATTCATCTGTTGATGTATACTTGAGTTGTTTCCACCTTATGGCTATTGTGAATAATATTCTACTGAACATTGGTATACAAGCATGGGTTTGAGTCCCTGTTTTCAATTCTTTGGGGTATATACTTGGGTGGGATTTCTGGGTCATGTGGTACTTTTGTTTAGCTTTTTGAGGAAACACCAAACTGTTTACCACAGTGGATATACAATTTTTCCTTTCCACCACAAATGTACTGGGTCCCAATTTCTCCACATCCTCACCAACATTTGTTATTTTAAATTTTTCTTAATTATAGCTATCTTAGTAAGTGTGAAGTGTTATCTCATTGTAGTTTCAATTTACATTTCCCTAATGACTAAAGCTATTGAGTATCTTTTCATTTGTTTTTGACCACTTTTATATCTTCTTTGGAGAAAAGTCTATTCAAGTTCTTTATTTTTTTAACTGAGTTTTTTGTTTTTTGTTGTTGAGTTGTAGGAATTGTTTATATATTTTGGATATTAAACTCATCAGAAATATGATTTCCAAATATTTTCTCTTATACTATAAGTTGTCTTTTTACTCTATTGACAGTGTCCATGATGCACAAAAGTTTTTAATTTTGATAAAGTTCAATTATCTGTTTTATTTTATTTTCTTGCTTTTACTTTATCAAATATCTAGTATAGGCAAAGTTATAGAGAAAGAAAGTAATTAGAGGTTACCAGGAACTGAGGAGAGGGTATATGGGATGTTATTGATGAATGGTTAGAGAGCTACTGTTTGGAGTGATGAAAGTTTTGGAAATAGATGGTGATGATGACTGTACAATGTTGTGATTGTAACTAATGCCTCTGAATTATACATTTAAAATAGTTAAAATGGTAAGTCTTTAGGGTTTTCTACATATAAAATCACATGATGTGCAAACAGAGACAACTTTACTTCTTCCTTTCCAATTCAGATGCCTGTTATTTCTTTTTTGTGCTTATTTGCTTTGACTAGGACTTTCCCGTACTATGTCGAATAGGAGCAGTGAGTAAGCTCTTTTGTCTTTTTCCATATCTTAGAGAAAAAGCTTTCAACCTTTCGCCATTTAGTATAATGTTGCCTGTGTGTTAGACATATACAGCCATTATTATGCAGCGGTATATTCCTTCTATACCCAGTCTTTTGAGAGTTTATATCTTGAAAGAGTGTTGAATTATGTCAAAACCTTTTTCCTTTATTTATTGAGATGATCAGAGAATGTTTACCCTTAATTCTATCATTGTGGTGTATCACATTTATTAATTTGCATATGTCAAATCACCCTTGCATCGCAGGTATAAACCTCACTTGATCATAGTATATGATATTTTTATTGTGCTATTGAGTTTAGTTTGTTAGAATTTTTGCATATACATTTTTCAGATATATTTGCCTGTAGTTTTCTTTACTTGTAGTGTCCTCATCTAGTTTTGGTATAGGATAATGCTGGCCTGGTAAAATAAGTTTGGGAGTGTTCCTTCCTCTTCAGCTTTTTGGAAGAGTTTGAGACGGATTGGCATTCATTATTCTTTGAATGTTTGGTAGCCCACTGATCCTGAGCTTTTCTTTTTTGGGAAATTTTTGATTACTGCTTCAATCTCCTCCATGATTTGTGGTCTGTTCAGATTTTCTATTTCTTCAGACCCAGTCTTGGTACGTTGTATGTTTCTAGGAATTTATCCATTTTCTTTAGGTTGTCCAGCTTGTTGGTGTATGATTGTTCATACTAGCCTCTTTGACCTAACAGACATATAGAGGGCATTCCATCCAACAGTACCAGAATACACATTCTTCTCAAGCATACATGGAACATTCTCCAGAATAAATCATATGTTGAGCCACAAAGTCTTAACAAACTTAAGATTGAAATCCTATCAAGTATCTCTTCCAATCACAATGGTACAAAACTAGAAATCAAATTACAGGAGGAAAATTAGAAAATTCACTAATACTTAGAAATTATACAACACACTCCTGAACAATCAAAGGGTTGAAGAAGAAACCAAAAGGTGAATCAGAAAGTATCTTGAGACAAATGAAAATGAATACACATATGCAAAACTTATGGGATGCAACAAATCTTTTCTAAGAGGGAAATTTATGGAGGTAAATACCCACATAAGAAAAAAATATCTCAGATATACAACCTAACTTTACACCTCAAGGAATTAGAAAAATAAATTAAGCCTAAGGTTAGCAGAGGGAAGAAAATAACAAAGATTAGAGCAAAAATTTTAAAAATTGAGCCTAGAAAGACAATAGGAAAAAGTCAATAAAACTAAGAGTTTTTTGAAAACATGAACAGAATTGACAAACCTTCAGCTACACTAATCAAGAAATAAAAGTGAGGACTCAAAAAATGAAACTATAAATAAAAAGGAAAAGATTACAACAGAAATACATGGGGTCATAAAGAGGCTACATTGAACAATTATATGCATGATCTCTCTGTGACAGTGTTCTGTCTTTATTGGTTCTTTTAAGAAAACTTAAAGCCTCAGTGTTGTGCTGAAAACAGTTGTTTGGATGACAATGGCATAACCCCTTGCATTCTAAGTTTCTGCCAGATTCAGCTATTTCATTGCCTTATATGACATTTTTCTTCCCTCTACTCTGGGCTATAACACTTCTGCTCTCTTTGCTTAGATGGGATACACTTTCTCCTTTTAATATCCTCATCCCTTTGTCCCCTTCACTTGGTCAATTTCTTCTTTACTTTAAGTACTCATGTTAGAACTTATAGCCCAGGATGCCTTTTTCTTCCAGTTTGTTTAGAGGACCATCTTGAACACTCCTGTTAAACTACTTACTTCATTGTATTATAATTTCACTTTTAAAATAATTTTGTCTCTCCATTGCACCAAATTTAGAAGAACTTGAAAGATAGACTACTGGACATTTCTCAAGCATATCTCTTGTCATTGCTTCATTGATCAAACAAATAATTTCACTTTCTCTAAGTGGCAAGTTATAATTTCAGCATGAGCCCATCTAATACAAAGGCCCACTGTCTTTTCACCACTTTATGCTACCTCGTGAATGAATGAATGAACAAATGAATGAAAATTAAACTATACTGAAATAGGTAAGATGGACTGACTCACTCTCATAGAGTACAATACAAATAACATATTTATAGACTAGCTTCCAAAATTTTAAAAATTATTCTAAATTGTCCATTCACACTTGTATAAGACACATTGCTCTCCAAAGGTGTCCTAGTATTTTGCCAGGTGGAGATGGGGACAGAAAGAATTTCTCCTTTCTAGTAGAAATTTAGATGGTTTTAGAGTTTATCAAAAGTAAACTTACATAGGAAAAAAAGCTAAAAACCTAATGAATTTCACTTACTAACTGTAATGAGAAAAACTGCTAAGAATGTGTTCATTCTAATCTGCCCGCTTTACCGTTCTCCAGATTGAGAGTCTATAATTTATAGTTCTGAACCTATAAATTAACTGTAAAAAAATCATATCTATGGAAGTATCTCCATAGTTCAAAAATGACTTTAAGTTTGAGAAAGAGTATGTTGCTAGGGTTTCATTTTTTGTTATAATTTTGGGGGCATATCAACTCTGCTAGGTATTGCTTAGTATCCTGCATTCTTTGCAAATATAGAGCCCCCAAATCAACTTTGGATTCTGTCTAATAAGAAGCTCAAATCCCTCTGTCTCCAATAAAAAGCTTTCTATATGAATAACAACACTAGTTCTCCCATACCACCAGTGTCATGATATAGAGATGACACCAGGAAGCTGGAGCAATTGCAGAAAAGCAGTAGGGGACACTGCCACAGAAAGTATTGATATTAGGATGCTATGACTTGATTTTTCTATCTATGTTGTATAAAATTATCTAAGGTAAATCAACTGAGTGGCTGTCTATAATCATGCTGAATATGTGAAGAGAAAGAGGACAGCAAATTTCATTTTTGAAAGTAGAAATTGACAAGTAGAAGAATTATCCAACTTCTTTCAAAAATAGCACTAGAGGACTGATGCTCGATTATACTAATCATCGTTGATTTTTCTTGTTTTGAAATGGATTTAGAAATAACACTAAGAGTGATTTGCACATTCGTCATCTTTGGAAAATCAGCCAGACTCCTTAGGCTGACATTCAAGGCTCTCTATAATCTGATGAAAATCGATGTTTGATTTTGACCTATTCCTCCTAGCATACAGCATTTTGTTGGCGATGGTGGCTTAACTTTTTGCTACTTAAAGCTGCCTTCACATTATAGCACCACTTGAGTTGCTCTCCCATTCCCAGTTCATACAAACCTGTCCATCCTGCAGAGTGAGGGCTTGCTGAATAGGTTATACATACAGAATCTATACACAGCAAGGGCCCAATCAATATTTGTTGAAGGGCTGAATAGAAGTATTGTTGAATAAGCACTTGTTGGTTATCCTTTTCTTGGAATTCAGTTTTGTTAAAGACACCTTATGTCTAGAATATTATGGGGTACAGCCAAAGAAATCACAATCCTAGGAGATTGCTTTGCTTGAGGGAATTAAGAGATTAAATTGTATTAAAGGAATTTCACTGGAGCATTCTTTGCACTAATATTCTACTTATGTGTGAATATTTTTTTCTGAGATAGAGCTTCAGAAAGATATCCTAGCCTATTCCAAAAGTGGATAAAATCACTGAATGGAGATGGGGACTTTTCTGATTGATAAGAATGCCAGTTTACCCTCTTTTACTTGACTTAGATTCTGTGTATCAAGGAACTGAATGCTACAGCATTGGCTTTGGAGTCAGACCGACTGATGTATGCTGCCTTTCAGGCTTGTGACCCTGATGAAGGATTTGATGTCTTTGAGCCTTAGTTTTTCATTTATAAGATACAAATGATACACATATACCTCACTGAGTTTGTAAAATTGTTTGAATAGTGTCTAGCACATAACAGGCATCCAGTAAATGTCTAAAAGATGCATACTTTTTAGGGCTATATAGTAAAATATTTAGTTTAAATACTGTAGTATTATGATATGACATGTTTAAAGTTTAAAATTTAAACTTTCAAATAACAGAAATTGTACAGTTCAACAAATTTTATTTTAGAAAGAAGGCTCAGAGAGTTGAAGTAACACAGATTAACCAATGGCAGTTTAGTGTGATAGGCCACATTTCCATTTTTATTTTATTTTTTATTATTTACTTGAAAAGCACACATACACACACGTAAGTTTTTGACTCTGGGTAACCCTCACTAAAATTTCACAAAGAAAATTATTTAAGCACATCTGGTTAAGAGTACCTATGGTGTTTGACTTAGAGCTTAGCTGGCTATTTAAGACATTACAGAACCAAACATAAAATATAGTTACAACTTAAAACAGAAACAGCCAAGCATAGAATCCTTAGGTGTCAATAAATATTGGAGAGTTCATAGGGAAAAATAAATGAAATTGTAGTGGATATTGGCCAATTTTTATTGATTCTGGCGTGTAGGATTGTTAAAAATTTGCAGAGCAACCAAAGTTCAAGTAGAATGAAATTTAATGCTATGTCTAGTTAAAACTTCTGATAACAGAACTTTTCTACCACCCCTTAAATGCTAAAGCCCTACACATTATGGCTAACCCAGAGAAGACAGATCAGAGTGATTTGTTGTGGAATCTTAAGAGATTTTACTGACCTCTTGTAACCCTCAACCTCATTGCAACAGGTCATGGAAATCTCAAACCTATTTCAGATGGATACATTTAGAGCAAATCTTACATAAGTTAAAAAACCTTATCCAGTTGGAATAATTATAATAGCTAATGCTTATTGTTTTTTCTCTGACAAAATATTTTATATAAACTAACAACTTTCCCCATAAGGTAGGCACTATTGTTCTCAGTTATAGATGAAGAAATTTAGGCTTGAGAGCTTAAGTTGCTCAAGGTCATATAGCTAATGAGAAGTGGAACCAGGACTTGAACCAAGGCACTCTGCCTCCAGAGTCTGAACTCTCAGCTATTTTACAAGACTGAACCAAGTCACAGCCCTGTTCCAATTCTCACATCTGTATAACACATCAGTTTAACAAAGAGCATCGTATGTGTCTTCTCACATCAGTATAACAACCAGCATCCCCTGACAAACAGTAGGTGGCATGAGCAGGAGAAACCAGTCCAGAACACTGTTCATGTGCTATTTGATCCTTCACAATTTAGAGAATTGTCCTGGAAAGACATTTTATTTTTTGTGTGTCATCAACACCTGCCCATGAGCACCAGAGAGAATATGATCCACATACCAAAAGTGGCAATAACATTCGTTATTTCACCCATGTTCACTGCAATAGATCAGACAAATGCCTAAATCACATAACACCATATCTCATTTGTGGGATTGGAAGTGAGGGGGTGTTGGAGAGAATAGACAGCATATATTATGACAAAGTGAGTTGTAAAAAAAAAAAAAAATTACCACAAGTTGACCCTAGTTAACTATTAGGAAAATGCAAGAGGTAGATAAGCCTAAAAAGAGCTAATTGGGCCCTCTTCTCTATAGTTAGGAAACCCAAAAAAGAAATGCCAATTCCAACTGAAACCCCAGTTAGTGTGAGAAGGTCAATAAGTATTTATTAACATTTGGAGAAAATAGGTAGGACAAGCCAACCCAGAAAGATAAATTCCCAGGAGTGAACAGGAAGGCACCTTATAACAGTTACAGGTGAGGGGAGCAAAAGGGATTGTCAACCTGCTAGGAAAATGGATATAGGGGAAAACTGGAGACCTTGATGACACCCAACTAACTTTCTGTTAATATAGCTCCCAGAGTAAGATTCTTAATATCTCTCAATTAAAGAAATCTGTTTTCAATTTCCTTAGAAATGATCCAGGCCCAGGTTTGCTGAGGACATATAGGATTATAAAATTGTGAATAGTGGATTTTGGGGAAAAGAGGAAAGCTTATGCATGGAATTAATGGATTAACCTGGTTCCTGATGAATGGCAGGTGTTAAAGGTAGCTGGATAGTCCATAGTAGAATATTGCAAAGGTAAATCATGCTTTACTGTTGTTCACCAAGGAATCACAGACATAGAGAAATCTTAGTCCAATGACATTTCTTGGTTTTACTTCAAGTTATTCCCCTGGGTCTCAGGAGACAGGCTGCGATCACGAAGTTAGTGGTGAGCTGTGATTTTACATTTTTCATTCTTAATAAGTCTCTTGAAATGATTGGGACATATGAGGATCAGGAGAAAAATTCTAGCAGCGTATTGAGTTGCAAACGAGGTGGTTGAAGTTCAGGGTATGATCCCTGCTTAATGGTTAAAAGGAGGAACCAGATATGTTTATAGGATAGTGGTTAAATGTCCAGTCTTTGGGGTCAGATTTCATAGGTTCAAATTCTTACGGGGTCACTTACTAGCTGATTAACTTCAGTAAAGTTAATTTTCTCATCTGTAAGACATGAATAATAAGAGTACTTCTCTCACAGGGATAGTGTGCTGATTAAGTAAGAGATTATATGTAAAGTTCTTAAAACTCTTATTTGTACATCAAATATCAGCTATTATTATATAGGCTAACCAAGTCAACCATGGGTGGGAAGAAGGCTGCATCCCTCTGGGAAAAGCCTACATAAGAGGAAGGTGGAATTATTTCATAGGACATGACCTGAGTCTAGCTTCCCTTGCCAGACCACAGAGACAGATGAGCAGTCCCATTCCATCTCTCTGGAGCACATACCATTTTTCCATCTAACCCAATTTCTCTTCACTTGGTTAACTCCTTACCATTCAAGTTCCCCTGACCCTCAAAGACTAGATCAAGTCCCAAGTAGGTTGCGCTCCGGAAACTGAGGTGAAGTCTTCTGTTGTAATTTTTACTTCCCAATCTGTTCTCCCCATTGCAGTTAGAGGAATCTTTACAAAACCCAAATCTGATCATATTACTCCTTTTGTTAAATGCTTTAATGGCAGTGATTTTATTCTTATAATAACCACCCAAATCATAACATGGTCTCTAAGTAGGTGATCATATAATTTATCATTCAAACCAGGATGCTTTATGAGTGAAAGGGGTCACTGTTAATACTTATACCAGGACAACTGTAACACAGGACTGCCCAGGCAAACAGAATCATCTATAATGTACTGTGTGATCTGGTCCCTGCCTTTTCCATGTCAACCTTATTTCATGTTGCTTTCCCTCTTGAGCCTTGTGTTCCAGCCACATCGTCTTTTTTCAGTTTTACTAGCATATTCTCCCTGCCTTAGGGCCTTTGCACTTGCCATTCCATCTAACCCAATCCCCCTTCACTTGGTTAACTCTTTACCCTTCAAATGTCTGCTCAAATTTTCCTGACACTAACAAGCTAGCTCATGACCCAAGGATGATCTCTTTTCTTCATTTACTTTTCCTATCTCATTTAACAGTGTTTAAGAATATGCTTGTATCTTTATTTAATCATTATTTATTTTTCCAACTAAGCTATAAGCTCCATGGGGGTGGGGCTCATGTCTGCTTTGCTCACTCTGCTTCATACCTCAGCCTGGTATCTAGCACAATGGAGGTATGCAATGTTGAGTGGAGGAATAATGTGTTTGCTTTGGCAACTAATGTGGAACAAAACTGGGATGTGATTCTCAACCTTAGATCCAACACTGTAGAGACGGAAAACAGAGACAAGGGATTACCCAGAATTAAAGTTAAAGTAGTGACTGAATATCTATTGCTATTATGATGGGTAACGACAACTGCTTTTCTTATTAAAACATGGTGGCAGCTGATGGTCATATGTTAGACCACAATGGGCTTAAAGACCATTTTAATTTGACTGAGGCCTTGCCGCAAACCAGAGTAAGGTTGAGCACATTATTTAGGTATTATCAGACTCAGTTTCCTCATCTATAAAGTTAGGATGCTAGTACATCATTATTATTGTTTTAATTAGTAATAATAATGGTAATGATATTTACCTAAATTGGCATTTAAGAATGATATTTCTCACCTGTTCCATCCAGACTAAAATAATATATTCATTAATCTCTTTATATACTGTTTCATTCAACAAATGGAGTAAAACCTGCTTCCTGCCCTCCAAATGCTTGCTGGATAAACAGACATTTTGAACTCATTAGGAGCACTCTTTCAGACTCAATTTTACAGAACTAAGAAATACTGGACCTTCTGTTCTCCCTCAAGCCCCTATACTCTATTTATTTAGCTTCCTATCCCCTCTTTCTTTTTAAAAGTTTGAAATGTCCTTGTTCAATCCTGAATTATTTTTCTCTCTTTCCCAAAAAGATTGTTGTCTTCACATCCTCTTGTCTTTATCCTCATGTATATACTAGCTAAATTGAAAGCTCTCCCCATAGGTAAGGAATATAAGCTGGATGTGTCTTCTGAGTAGGTGCAGGCACATTTCCAGGCAAGGTGTAGGACAAAGGCATACTGTAAACTTCCATTAGAACAATTTGGAATGTCTTATAGTCCAGAACTTTAAGATAGTTTGCTTAGCATGTGTCGGGGGATAAGAAAAAGGAGAGACAGAGCAAACAAGGAAAAAGGGTGTTGTACATAAGTAATTCTTCTCAATCTCACTTCCAAACACATGGAGAACAACCAAAAGCCATGTAACCTGGAGCTGCATGCTAATGGTATGCCTTCCTAAAGTTGGAGAGGCAACATTTCACTGGGAGCTCACTAAAAAGATTTTGCATATTGAAAGTCAAAAGCCAAAGAAATTTTTGTTAAAATTCTGATCCCTTTAGTTCAATCCGTAGTTGCAATGCATAAAGCAATCTTAAGATTTAAATGCCATTATAAATATTGTAAATGATATTGGCAATTATCTCTATAAGAAAAGTATAAAAAATAAGTATATTTATAAATAGGAGTTATATGTACTCAGGAAGAAGAGGCTATCTTAAAATATCCATATTGCTTTTTATATAAAAGATTAAAATTTAAATATTTGAATTTATATGGCATAGTATATTAACATGGTATATGCCATATATGCCATAACATGGTATATGCCATATAAGGGCCAGTATTCACATGCACTCTGTCTTCTGAGAAACTCAAACTAAAAAGATTATAATAGTAAATAAGGTTGTGTCTAGGATATGCATTACCTTCCTCTATTGTTAAAGCATAATTCCTCCTGCTTTGCCATCATATGTCACTTTGCTGTCTTTCTAGTGCATTTTTCTGTTGAGAAACCAGTTGGAGCTGGTGAATGCTTCCCCATAGAGAAATTGCAAGTGAAATCATTACAGGAGAACTTTTGTACATTAACCTAAAATTATTTCATCTTTTAAGGAAATTGAGCCCGAAAATTATTAGTCTTTGCTTTGTGATGACTACAGTGAATGCTTTTTATTTAATTTTCTCTTAAGTGGAAGTTTGTTCTTGAATTTCAATATGATTCCTGAAGACGGGAAGAAAGAAGCAATTCTAGTACTCTGACTTCACTGAAAGTGTCTATATTTTACTAAGAAATCAAGCCAAGATAATTACTTCAAATTTTTTGTCACTAAAAAGTGAAAGTTGAATACTATCACACAATGCTGCAAATGTAGTATTTCTGGTAAGTCTGTGCAGAGTTATTTATTAAAGAGATCTACCTTGACTTCTGGGAGATGTACAAAAGTATTCCTTTCCTTAATTATTCTTGACTTCTCACCTATTATACCATAAGCTTCCTCAGAGGGTAGCCGTTCAATTATAAGTTCCCTTTGAAAAGCAACAGGTGAGTAGAATAAGTGGAGGAAATAAAAACAAAAAAACAAAAGACAAAAACACCACCACTTTGCTAAGGCAGCAAAGTTTTCAGATGCTGGAGAAAGGGTGGTGGAGCTAGAAGCCTACTCACTGCTGTTGGTCCAGTTGTCCCAGAACAGTTATGTTTGGGGACTGCTTTCTGCACTTTTTTTCTTATAGATTCCATTATAGTGTTTCTAAACAGTCACACTCTTCTCAAGAGTCACCTCTCAGGATGCACAAATCTTGTTTCAAGCAGTGGCTGCCTTTTTCTGCCAGAAATTTTTTTTAGCATCTTTATTGGAGTATAATTGCTTTACAATGGTGTGTTAATTTCTGCTTTATAACAAAGTAAACCAGTTATACATATACACATGTTCCCATATCTCCTCCCTCCTGTGTCTCCCTCCCTCCCACCCTCCCTATCCCACCCCTCCACGTGGCCACAAAGCACTGAACCGATCTCTCTGTGCCATGCGGCTGCTTCTCACTAGCTATCTATTCTACGTTTGGTAGTGTATATATGTCCATGCCACTCTCTCACTTTGTCACAGCTTACTCTTCCCCCTCCCCACATCTTTAAGTCCATTCCCTAGTAGGTCTGCGTCTCCATTCCTGTCTTACCCCTAGGTTCTTCATGAACTTTTTTTTTTCTTAGATTCCATATATATGT
>NC_041215.1:113917231-113962149 GCF_002837175.3 Physeter macrocephalus
ATATATGCAAATCAATCAATGTGATACACCATATTAACAAATTGAAGGAGAAAAACCATATTATCATCTCAATAGATGCACAGAAAGCTTTCGACAGAATTTTTTTTTTTTTTTTTTTTTTTTGCAGTATACAGGCCTCTCACTGTTGTGGCCTCTCCCGTTGTGGAGCACAGGCTCTGGACGCGCAGGCTTAGCAGCCATGGCTCACAGGTCCAGCTGCTCTGCGGCATGTGGGATATTCCCAGACCGGGGCACGAACCGGTGTCCCCTACATCGGCAGGCGGACTCTCAACCACTGCACCACTAGGGAAGCCCTCAACAGAATATTTTTTACATACATTTGTAAATAGTCTGATGAAAACTCCCTTTGTTATATCTCTTGATCTTCCTGAATCTTGGAGGTCACACCTCTGCTTTAGTTTTTTGGTTTGTTTCTTTTTTTTCATTTTATCCCAAATTCTTTCTCATAATAGGTTAAAGTAGGAACATGATAGTACCTGCATAGACCAGAAGTATAGGCCTATATATAATATAATGTTTTGCTTTTGAAATAAACTCCAAATTCTTGATAAATTTAGCTAATTCTAATGTTTCCATGTTAGTGTTTTTGTTTGTTTGTTTGTTTTGCTTTACGCAGGCCTCTCACTGTTGTGGCCTCTCCCACTGTGGAGCACAGGCTCCCGATGTGCAAGCTCAGCGGCCATGGCTCACAGACCCAGCCACTCCGTGGCATGTGGGATCTTCTCAGACCGGGGCATGACCTTCTGTCCTCTGCATTGGCAGGCGGACTCTCAACCACTGCGCTACCAGGGAAGCACCCATGTTAGTTTTTTATAAAGACTAAATATGGTTTTCTACTAATAACACATTTGTTTAGAAATATTGATGTATATTGGAGAGAAAAATGATTCATCTTATGTTTTCTCCATTGCTCTCCTTTATGAATATACAGATCAAAGAGAATCATGACCAAGTCTCTATTTTCATCAATAGAAGTCACCAGCAGCATGTACATTGACAACAGCATCGCCCAATTAATATTGAATGACAAATTGACTTTCAGTTCCCATGAGAACATTTTCTCTTTCCTGAAATTAGAATGATTCACTCTATTTATTGATATCATGTAAAATGCATAAAAGATATATAATGATTATTAGTTGAAAGGAGTTTCAGATTTCTTTAAAGTTCGACTTAAATAAATCAAGATAAATCTATTTACCTATAAGAGGGACCTATTCTGAGTTAAGTAATAATTTTAAAAGTCCTAAAATTGGTGCAGGTCTTTTTAGATTACAAAGATTTTTTTACAGACAATAGCACATATTATCATCATCTTCATAATCTTCATAGTCATAGCAAACATTAATTGAAACTTTCTTTGTGACAAGCATTGCTTTAAGCAGTTTACATGAGTTAATATATTTAATCTCTCAGCAATGTCATAAGTTGAGTTCTATTACTGTCTCTCTTCTAAAGATAAGAAAGCCGAGGCACAGAACAAGTAAACTAATTTTCTAAGGTGATTTGGTTACTAAGAGGTATAGCTGAGATTGCAACTGAGGCAGTCTGACTCTAGAGCCTGCATGTTTGTCCATCATTTCAGCTGAGAAGCTGGTAATGATGGAACCAAAAAGACCTTCTAACACTGAGGGAATCTTATAAAAATGGAATAGGAATTATAACCATAACATGAAGCTAACTAATCTAGTTTGTTGGGATTGTATTTGCAAAAACAATGCTTAAAGAAATGAAAGAAATCAAGACAAAAACTGATGTTTTTGAGGAGGTACATAAACGCATAGTTCTTTGCAAAAAAAAATAGTGATATAGCTGTGTATATATATTTCACATATATAGAACTTAGCAAAAATGAAAATATACTTAAGTATACATTTGTTTAAAATTTATTGAGTGTTTTTATTATACATAATCTGTGGAAAGTACAGAAGTGCACAAACATGATCTCTACCCTCAAGGGCTTTACCTTTCAGAGAAGAGGCTAAAAATTATGAGCAGCTTACACTTGCATGACAATTCATATTTTTTGGAGATTTTCTGTAAATTATTTCACATTAAGCCTGTTAAATAGGTATGTGATTATCTCTCTGACAGATGACTAAACTGAATTTCAAAGTGGTGACATGGCTCATCTAAATTAACAGTTGTCAATGAATGCCTTAAGGAGCACACAAAAAAGATCATGAGAGAGGTATGAACAAGGTGATATGGAATTATCAAAAGATGCAGATGGAGATATTACAGAAGACTTTATGGAAGACAGAATAGAAAATCGGGCATTGCAAGTTACATTAGTATGGGTAGGGTAGGAATACAAGCAGTAGGAGTAGGACAAAGGAGGCCAGAAAGTGCCAGTATATTCATACAACAACAATCAGTGTAATTTCACTGAAGCTTTGGTAAAGGAAAGATGGATGGGAGAATATAGAGATAGTAGGATAGAATCAGATTTTGGAGTACTTAGAATGCCTTAAAACTTGTTTTAATTTAATAAAAGACTTTTGAAGTTTTTTTTTAATGAAAGATATGAAATGAAAAGTGTCCTAAGTTAAGAAAATTAATCTGGGACTCTTGAATAGTATAAACGGAAAATGAAAAGACTGGAGTCAAGGTCCATTTTCATCTACTCTAATTAATAGCTTCTCAAATTTTAAGTACCTATGAATCACCTGGGAATATTGTTAAAAATACAGATATTTGAATCAGTAAGGTTGGGGGTGAGAGTTGAGATTTTGTATTTTTAATAAAGCTCACAGTAAATGCTGATGATCCCACTGCTGGTGTGCAGACATTGAGTAGCAAAGGTTTAGGTCATCCTCTATCCATGTCTCTGAAAACAAGAAAAGCTGTAGAGGTTTCCTTCTTCTCAATTGCAATGCACTTCAATTAGCTATGTCCTCCATGGCCAACAGGGGTCCAACACTATCACACCCAACTCTCTGCCCCCCAATTAGACTCAACTTGTCTCAGTGTCAACCAATATAACCTTTTTCTCAGGTCCTGTACTAGCTCCTCTTTCCTATCTCCTTGATTTCTTCAGTTCAGGTTCAAAATAGACAATATCAAAATCATCATCATTATCAAAACATCATTAATACCAACTCTGCCTGCATGTGACTTCCTCTATTCCATTTACTGAAACTCCATACTTCTGATAAAGAAGGCAATTCATTTTTCCTCTAAAATGTGTGCTTCTGATGCCCTACCAAAGAGGTGTTATCATTATCATGTTTTATATTTTCTAGATTTGCCATTTTCATTTTTTTAACTTTTATTATAGTTGATTTACAATGTTGTGTTAGTTTCTGCTGTACAGCAATGTGAATCAGTTATACATATACATATGTCTGCTCTTTTTTAGATTATTTTCCCATATAAGTCCTTACAGAGTATTGAGACGAGTTCCTTGTGCTATACAGTAGGTCCTCATTAGTTATCTATTTTATATACAGTAGTATGTATTTGTCAATCCTAATCTCCCAATTTATTCCTCCCCCCACCCTGCTTTTCCCCCTGGTAACCATAAGTTTGTTTTCTATACCCATGACCCTACTTCTGTTTTGTAAATAAGTTCATTTGTACCATTTTTTTAGATTCCACATATAAGCGATATCATATGATATTTGTCTTTCTCTGTGTGACTTACTTCACTCAGTATTATTCAAATATCTGTTCCTTGGATTTACCTGTCCTATTTTTAATAACATTAGATCTGTTCATACCAAACTGGACTAAGGACATAAACTAGAACCAGGACATTCTAAGACCCCAAAGAAAACTTTAATAATATCCCATGGCATCTCAGAGGGTTGCTATGGTACATGACAGTTGTTTAAAGATTTTAACATTCCTAAAAATCACCTGGGATCTTGTTAATAGAACAAACTGATAAGCTGAACCCCAGAGATTCCAATTCACTAGTTATAAAAAAGGACTTTGTATTTGAAGCATCACCCCAGCTTACTCTAATTCACACAGCCTTGGATCTCCCTCTAAGAAGCACAAATGCAGTCTAAGGAATTCAGAGATATGTGTTTTTCATCTGGCTTCCATAAAAATCATCCATGTGACATTAGACACATCATTGGTCTTGTTTGGGTCTCAGTTCCACATGTGATTGATTTTTCAGTGTCCATTCCTGTTCTGTTTATTCTATGAATGTGTGTCTAATCATCCAACATATATTGAATGCAAACGGAAAGCATTGCAGATTAACATAGAATAAAACTAATACAGGACCCAGGAGAGAATTGGTAAGTAAATAGAAAGAAGAAATAACAGTGGGATATAAACTTTTCCTTATTCATCAGCTAAGGTTAAATACAGCATCCTGAACAATTAATGTAACTGTATTTTGCAGCTTCTTATAAACCTGAGCTATCACGTGGTTTTTAAAAATTTTTTTTAACATCTTTATTGGTGTATAATTAACTCTCACATGTTTTTGCTTCTCTGATACTCTTTTCTTCAAGTTGTTTCTAGATGTAAGAGCCAACATGCCATATGCGAAGAATGTCCTTGACTCTGGATGCATAATCCAAATTAGATAATGTGAATTGGTTAATTCTAGAACAGGAAAAGTTAGGGGCATTGCTTCAGAGTTACAGATTCCTTTGGCAAAATAGGCCAAGTTTCTCTGGCCTAAATTCTCATCTTGTTCAGTATCCCTGGACATGAATTTAAAAGGATTGCTCTCATCAGTGAGCCTTCTTCCCTGATAACTTTCATAGTATGTAGAAGCCACCTCTGAATTATGATAATGAGGTATTAGCATTCACCCTGAATTGCATGCACACGTCTCCCATTGTCTTGTCTTCAGTGCAGCTGCTTGCATGTGGTAGAAATGAGAAATTTTTATAAAATAATTATCTTCAGAATAACTTTGAACACTTATGAAATTAAATGCTATTTATTCATTAACATTTGAAAAAACAGAAATATCTTTCCATCTGCCTTTGATGAAATCAGCTCTTTATTCAGTTTGATATTACCACAAATTAGTCAGCTTGCTTTCATAGCTTTTTCACTCTCTTCATTTCCTTTAACTCTTAAAAGTGATGTGCACTATAGCTTAAAGACAATGCTTTCTGCTGATGAAACAGCCACAAATTACAGAGACACAATATGGGAACCTTTAATAAGCTGAATAGAAGTATTTACAATATGCATCTATGCATGCTGTCTGAACAGTTTTGCTTAGATTTCATATTTCACTTTCTATGGCTGGTCTGATGGAAGTCTTAAGAGAATAATACCATTTTGTAGCTTTTCATGATTGCTATTGTACTCTGTTATAAACTGTATATTCTTCATTTAGATATGCTAAATAGTTTTTTCTTTTTTAATAATGGGAAAAATCTCTTTTTATACAGTGTTAAGAATGAAAATTAATATTGTTTTCCTCTGGGATAGTAAAATGAATTTCAATAACTTCAACCAACTGTGGAAGAAAAAAGATGTTGAAATAAATGGACAAGATTTGGGTGTAAGTTCTAAAAGTGTTTAGTTGATAGTGATCTACAATGAAAGTTGTTTTTATTAATTTACAAATAAAAAATACTTTCATCATGAGAAAAACAAATCTGTAAAATCAAGTAAGGAGAGTTATTTCTATTAGTCTTACATGTTGAAAGATTTGGATCAGAATGGACCTCTATGGAGGCAGTTCTCCATTTCCAATAAGTGACAGGGTTGATTTCATTTCCTATGTTGTTTCTTTTTTTCTTTATTCTTTTTTCCAGCAGGTTCATATCAAAACTACTAGAGCTAGTGAAGCACGTTCCATGGTTTGCTTCCTTTTCTTTCTCTGTATGCCATTTGTAAGATGTAATATTTTAGCAACACTTCCCAGCTAAATGTAAGCCCCTTAAGCAATCCTAATTGTTAGTAGTTCTCTATCTTAACAAAAGGTTAAGTCTGAGAAAGGCATTAGATATCTTGAAATTATGTATTTATTCTGTCCAAGACTTTGAACTTAGGTTTTTATAAATGTCATTCTCATTTTGCTAGGCATGTCTATCAGATTCCTTTATTCTCACCTATTTTCACAAGCTTTGTCCTATAATACATTTGTGGAATATATATGTGTGATCAGCAATAAAAATGAATGCCTTATAACCTCCAAGAATGTGAGCCAGCAATGATATCTATAGCTGCCAGACATTATGAGTAACAGACAAAGTCTAGTGGAAAAATCATATACCTGGTTTCAAGGCAATTTGATGTTTTAAATTTCCCTATCTTAACAATAAGGATAATTACTGTTAATCTGTCACTGTTTTATATTTAAATACATATATTATAGTGTAAATGTTGAGATTTTCAACATACTATTACCCATCCATCTGTTGATCATCCATCTGTTTGTTGACATAATCTTAGCTTTGGACTGAGTTTGAATATGTATTGAGTATGTATTGATGTTAGAATATATTGAATGGAAGTTACAGAAGTTAACACAGACCAGCTTAAGCAGGAAGAGGAAACTTATGATAAGGAGGTTGATGGTTTCTGAAATGGAAAAGAAAAAAAAAACACAGACCTTATTTTTTAATTTCAAATTTCTAGGAGAGAGTATTTCCTCGGCCCAGAGTGGCCAGGTGGCCTCTATCCAATCACTTGTGGCTAAGCGCAGTGATCACAGTGCAAAATGTTGCCAGGAGAGGCCCATCTGTGCGAATGAGGTGAGGGAGATAAGGTGTATATTTTCTGTTGAGCAGACACCCTAAGAGTTTTCTAGTATGGTGTAATTGGTTGGGTTGTTACCATAGGACCTCAAGTGTATGTCTGGTGAATTATTATTTCTAATTATCCACTTAACAATTTGAAATTCCACCATTAATTCTTTTCAATGAAACAAGATTTTCCTGCTATTCATGGAGTCTAGAGTTAATTCCATACCAATGTGAGAAATGTCTATTGCTTAGCTAATAACTAAGAGAGAAGATCCCAGGTCAGGGTGAATGGAGAGATTTTGGGAGTTGCATCTTTGTATTGTCAAGGTAGAAAGGTAATAATTATAGCTAATATTTGCTGAATACTTATTAAGTGGCAGGCACCATGCAAAGAACTTTACATTAATTATTTCATTTGCCCCTGTGCAGTAGGATTTTATTATTACAGTTATCTTTGAGAAAGGGAAACAGTGGCACAGAGTTTACATAACTTGCCGAAATTCGTATAGCTAGGAAGTGGTGAAGGAAAACCATATATCAGTCATCTCTAAAACTAGATGACACCTGAAAGCTAAATGTTACCTGATGAGAGAAAAATATGTATTTATGTTAGAACAAAAAAATGAAGATCAGTAAAATTCTTTGCTTCTTTTACTGTGATTCTCAGGATCAGATTCCAGTGTTTTGGAGATTATAGTATGGTTCTTTGGATTTAGCTTATTTATTCCTCCATTTTATTTTCCTCAGTGTAGACCTTTTTGACTTAGCTTTTCCCCTCTCTAACCTACCCCAAGGACAGTGCTGTTACTTATTCCTCTTCCCAAGGCCCCCACTGGTCAGGTTGACAACAACCATGTCTGTCTTGCAAACAGCAGCTGGCACAAGGTGAGCCTGCATGGGTACTCAGAGAGTGTTTGTTGAATGAATGCATGGATAAAAATTGTTCTTTACTGCTTTAGGGAGCTCTGCTCAATGTTATGTGGTAGCCTGGCTGGGAGCAGTGTTCAGGGGAGAATGAATATATATGGCTCAGTTGATTTGCTGTGCACCTGAAACTACCACAACATTATTAATTGGCTATACTCCAATATAAAATAAAAAGTTTTAAAAAAATCAGTGGTTTTACATATTTTATAGAATAAAATTCAAGTTTGTTACCGTGGCCTTCAAGGTCTTTTTCAACTGGTTGTGAAACTATCTTATCTCTCACTGTTCACTTTTTCTCCTATCTTTTTTATAATATATGTCAGATAATCTCAACTTACCTTTCTCCAACAGTTGACATTCATGGGCATGGCATATTTCCATGAGCACAATCACTGGCCTAGATACAGAGAGAGTGATTTATCAGACACCAATCACAACTCCACCTCTTTGCCTCCCACACAGGAAATCGTATTAGAATGCTAATGGGTAGAACTGACATTCTTTCAGGGAACACCTTCAATCCACTCTATTTTACAAAAAAAAAAAAAAAAAAAAAAAAAAAATTAGGAAACTTCAGTTTACTTTAATTATTACTTTTAAGATATAGTTTGCAAAATATCATCCCATCAAGATCCAATGGTTTAGCACCATTTTTAATAATAGTAGTTAACATTTAATTGCTTGTTTTTCCAAGTATCGGACACCATATTATGTACTATAGGTATTAAACTTCCCAACAACCTTGTGAAGTAAATACCATTAATCTTCTTATTTTATAGAAGAGAAAACGGAAGTGCAGAGACCCTAAGTAATCTAACCAACATCACACAACTAGTCAAATTTATGTGCTTTTCAATTTAAAAAATTGTTTTAATTCCCACCAACAGTGCAAGAGGTTTCCCTTTTCTCCACACCCTCTCCAGCATTTGTTGTTTGTAGATTTTCTGATGATGCCCATTCTAACCGGTGTGAGGTGATACATCATTGTAGTTTTGATTTGCATTTCTCTAATAATTAGTGATGTTGAGCAGCTTTTCATGTGCCTCTTGGCCATCTGTATGTCTTCTTTGGAGAAATGCCTATTTAGGTCTTCTGCCCACTTTTTGATTGGGTTTTTTTTTTTTTAATATCTGAAAACTGTTTTAAGGTGCTGACAATTGTTGTCAAGCTACTCACTTTCCCTGTCTGCCACACCCATTTCTTGCCTTGAGGACTAACACCCAATTCACGCGTGCACACACACACAACACACACGCGCACACACACACACTAAATTTTAGAGTTTTCAGTACAAATTATATGTTTTCAAATTCTGTGGTATTGTTAAAAGTGAAAAAAGTTAGGTACCTCTTTGGTAGAGCAGATATCATTGTACCAGGCACATTTGATACTAGTACGTGAAAGTTCAGACTTGATATCATTTTTGGAGTTGTTGCTTCAAGCATTGCCTTATGCCAAGGTTCAAAGGGAATATCTTCATTTTTTATTAGTTCCTGTCAAGTTGAATTTCCTATTCACCAAATTGATTAGACCAAAGCTTGTTGTGTTTGTTTCACATGGGGATGTGCTTCCTTCAACCTTTGCTCTGTGAGCAAACTTTGCTCTAACCCAATATATATTATGTGGTTAAATACTTTTTTGCATCAAAGATTGTATATAAAATTTGGTGAGAGAATTCCCTGGCAGTCAAGTGCCTAGGACCCTGGGCTTTCACTATGGAGGGTGCAGGTTCAAACCCTGGTTGGGGAACTAAGATTCCATAAGCCATGCAACGCAGCCAAAAAAACCAAAAAATTTGGTGATATCTCTCTGAATACACAGTTATAATTCCTCTAAAATGTTTTTTTAAATGATTCCACTCTTAATCTTTCATATAACAGAAAATTAACTTGCATGTACACAAGTGTACACACTACACACCACACACACATACATATACACACAAATTATTTCTTTACAAGTATAGCTCTGTGATCCTTTCCTTAGTGAGGATATTTGGTGTAGCCTCCAAATTTTTCCTGAGATGCTATGGAAAGTAAACATCTTCTGGGTAAGCCTCTTGCTGAATCAGATGCTCTACTTCAAAAACTTAGTAGCTGTCCTCTGCATCTCAATGAAAGTAGCTAAAGCACCATAGTTGATAGCAAACACTTCTGTGGAAACATTTACTTCTTTATTTCTTCCTTATTACAACAAAACCCAATATTTGTTAGTTGGTACAAATGACCAATATATTAAGGAGAGGCTAAAAACAAAGTTTCAGTTAATCTATAGCATTTAGAATGCCTTTTCTTCTTAACCTGTGGTAATGTTGAAAAATAAAAGAAAGAAAATGGACACTTAATATTATGACTTTGTTACTTTGCTAAAAAAAATTCAAAAAGAAGAAGTTAATGAGGGAATGTTATTATTTGATAGGATGGTGAAAGTGGACAAGTAGATAACAGTGGAGAGCAGATAAATGGCCTTAAAGTCAAGGTAACACTGGTGTCCAGAAGGACACAAGCAAACAAACTACTGAGGCAACTTTGAAAATGCAGCCAGCATTGGGAGATAAATAAAAAAGAAGGAGGTGAGATAAAAAGAATTTCCTTTCAAAAGGCAAGCCAGATTCTTGTTAGAATACCATGATCATTTTTTTGAGATGTGGAGAGCTTGAACACGATTAAGAAGAAAAGAATCAAATGCCTAAATATTTGGAAGAGGAGAGTGTTTATGGCAGGGATTCTTAACCTCAGCACTACTGACATTTTAGACCAGATAACTCTTTGTCATGGGAGCTGTGACTTGTAGGATGTTTCCCAGCATTCGTGGCTTCTACGCTCTAGCTGCTCATAGCACCACACGTCGCCAGTTATGATAATGAAAGATGTCTTAAGACATTGATGAACATGACTGAGGGGACAAAAATCACTCCTGACTGAGGACCACTGGATTAAAGTAATTACAGTCATTAGTTTAGGCTGGAGGAGAAGGAGAGACTGTAGATTATAATTAATTATTGTATAGAAGGTACTCTTAACTGGTTTACCATTCCGCCAAAACACAAATGAGAAGCAAAATATTTTACAAATTGGAAAAGTAGATCTTTGGGAGATGTACAAAGAAACTCAATTGTTAGATTTCTAATAGGTATCTATAGTAAGTATAATTCTGAGGTTGAAATATTGCCCAATAGCGAAGGAGAATTTTTTTAACTGTGGCATTATACCAATAATATTTTATTAATTATTTTATTTAGCTTAATATTTTATAAAGTTATTAAATATTAAGTTATTCAAAAGTATACTCAATCAGAAAACATATAATATATATGTACCACCCATTCAGAGTCAATAACATTTGGTCATATTTACTTCAAATATATTTCTTGGGTTTTTGTTTTTTTGTTTTTTTTTTTTTCCTTTATGGTGTTGTAATTACATCTACAGGGTCCTCTTGCTCCATTCTCACATGGTCCCTTCTTGCCCAGGGGTAGGTAACCAATAACCTAAAGATGATAGATATTCTTTCTGGGTGTGTTTTAATTTTACACTTTGACTATGTATATTTTTAGCCATGGCAGCATACGGTGTTGAGTTCTTGGTGTTTTTATATGCTTTTACATAAATAGCATCTCCGTGTAAATCTTTTTATTTTATTTTTCATTCATTTTAATGTTTGCAAGATTTATTCATGTTGGCATATATAGTTATTTGTAGGTACAATGTAGGTACAATGAAATACTGTAAGAGCAATTAAAATGAATGAGCTAGTTTATATAAATAGCACAGCTACAGACAAAATAAGGAAAATGTGCAGGGATGTTTAGTTCACTTATTTATTAAATTTGGCAGCTAGACAAGGCATAACAATTCTAGAGTTGAAAATATTTGATCTGCCCATGACCATGACATATACAGGAAGAAGGACTGAAACATAGGGAAATATCCTGCCTCTTTTTTTTTTGTCCAGGAGAAAAAACAATATTAGCTTCCTAGAATATAAAAAGAAATAGCAGTCAGAAGGCCATAGTACCTGGGTGGGCAAAAAAGCCAGACTGTCTTGTGGGAGAAGAGGCCTGGAGAGCCTTTCCAGTGGTCTAGCCAGCTGTGCAAAAGAAATACATGGAAAAGCTGCTGGGAAGGAACCCCACACATAACAGCAGCTTGTGTGTGAGTCTGAGCAGCAGTGTAGCCCTGAGCTGGTCTGTCTTTGCTGGGTAGAGCCTCAATGTGAAGCCTGGGGACAGGAGGAATTACAGGGTGTCTGAGAGCTAGAGACCTTTGGGAGTGGAAGGGGCAGCACCCAGAGTTTAGCCTTGGCCTTAGAGGGACTTAGCATAATGACCATAGTGATACTGGCCACTACAAGAGGTAGAAATAACAGAGAGGGAGTAAATAAGCCCCATGGTAATGACAGAAGTCCCTACCAGTTCAGGTCAGGGGTCCAGGTTAACAGACATGGACAACTGCCCAACCTCTTCTTCTTCTTTTTTTTTTTTCCTTTGGCTGCTCTGCGTGGCATGTGGGATCTTAGTCTTCCTACCAGGGATTGAACCCGAGCCCCCTGCAGTGGAAGCATGGAGTTTTAACCACTGAACCACCAGGGAGGTCCAAGCCCAGCCTCTTCCTGAGCCACTTCAAGACCATGCTCAGAGTGGATGATGCCTAGAGGAGCGCGAAGGGTCCAGCGTGTCCACTGATTTGTGCCTAAGTGGCTGTTGTTTTAGTGCCACTAGTTTGGTCCATGCTCCTTGATTTAAAGCTTCAGGCTGGAGGGACCTGCAAAATCACCTCCAACTCTCAAAAACAAGGTGTATTCCTCTAACTTTTGATGGGCACTTCTTTAAACTTAGCAACTTTCTTGTCTCATATTAAAGTTCTTTGAAAAATAAAGCTTTGCTTTGAAGCTCAGTATAACTGATAGGTCCAAAAAGATTCCCCTAGCGATTTCCCTTATGCTGAATAGATAACCCTTTGTTAATATTTTAGTGGCAATAAGGAGCACGATCTCATAATTCCCAATTTAAGACTTGGATCTTGTAAAATGAAATGAGGATGCTCTGTTACTTTGGATGCTCTATAAAAGCAGAATCTGAGGAATGGCTTTCATGCTAGTGGTTTATTTACGAGGTGGTTTCAAGGAACAGGAAGGAAGGAATGGAGAGAATAGTAAAGAGAAGGAGGAAAGGTCAAAACAAATGTGCACTATCAAGCTGGACACCAGCTCAGTTCTGCCAAGACATCCCAGGTCCATTATTGGATGGTCCACAGAAGAGATCAACTGATGGGTTCGTCCTCCATGAGTGAAGGGTGGTTAGCTTCATCCCACTGCCAGGTGGTGCATGCATGAGGTCTGGGAAGTTTCCTGCAAGAGTGTCATGCACAAGAGAAGACCTGGATGAAAAGCTTGAGATGCCTAGTATGACTGAAATAAAGAGTTCTCTAGTTACTCCTACACCAAGCAGCTTTGCCACAGCAGTGGCAGGAGTAAGAGGTGGACTGAGGGGAAATGAGGAATTTTAAAAATCAAATTTATAGGTCAATTGCAAGTTATAAAAATGTGATTATTGATTTTGGTCAAAAGCCAAATGTCAATAAGTGTCTTCAAATTTTTAATATGAAAAAGACCTTTACCTTCAGGTGGAACATTTTTAATCTTGTTTAGTCTAAAATAGTCTCTGCAAAAGAGATCAGCAGCAAATCACGTTTGGTTGGAGACACATTCTTAAATGGCAGTGATTTTTATTTTGGAGAGAGCAGAGAGTAGCAGTAGTATTACATTAATTAAGATAGATATTATAGAAGATAGCATTTACAGGAAATATCTGAATAGGTTTATCATTAATAATTTCTTGTGTAGCTGACAATTAGACTCCAGACAAATAGAGTAGATCTTATCTTGAACCAATAGCATTTAGAAGCTGAATCTATCAAATTATTATCAGGAGTGTTAAGGGTGAAATAAAATTCTGTAACTATGAAGATAAACTCTTACAGTTTTATTTTGCAAATTCAACTTTTAACAGGTACAGTGAAAGAACCACACTGTTCATTTTCTTTCCATAAGGCACATGTGATCCAAGAGATGTAGTTTCAACATACAGATGGATGTACCCCAATGTACCCCAATGTATCACCTGCTGTCCTGTCTAATTTAAAAATGACCCAGTGCAATTCATCAGGGGAGAAAAGAAAAACCAGGAAAAGAAATAAAATGAATTCCTTTGGCTACATTTAAATTGTGCCAATAAATGATGCTAAGCTTTGTCACTAACCCAACAAATATGTTGATCAATATGGTGCAGAAGCAAATGTAGTAGACTCTAAGTCAAATGCCATTTCAGAATACATCATCATTTTTGCCAGCCTTGTGCAGCACTCAAAATGGGAAATATCTCATATGATCTCAGATATAGCAAAGTTCTTCTTCAGCTTTGAGTATAACTGAGAATTCTGGGAAATTAATCCCAAATACGGGATCATTAAAGACAAGAGTAGTTATCTACTTTTTCTTCTATATCTATTTCTGTGATTCTCAATAAAGTAGAAATTAACCAGTATTTAAATAATTTTATGCTTTTACTGGTTTTAAAGGAATGATTGCATACAATCATGTATTAAAAGAGCCCCGATTAAAACTCTTGTTTTAGTAAACTTTGTAGTAGATTAATCACAGGCATTTCTAACATAGTACTTTAACTACACTTGTTAAGCCATCGGTAGTCAAAATGCGTCATGCCAGTGATGAAGTAAATCTATTCTTAAGATGAAGAGCGCAGACCTTTCTCATTTTGTGTATTTTATCACAACAATAAACGCCAGTACCATATTGTCATGATTACTGTAGCTTTGTAGTATAGTCTGAAGTCAGGGAGTCTGATTCCTCCAGCTCCGTTTTTTTCCGCCAAGACTACTTTGAATTTTGAGGATCTTTTGTGTCTTTTCTGATCTTTCGTTGTTAATGTATAGGAATGAAAGATATTTCTGTGCATTATTTTGTATCCTGCAACGTTACCAAATTCATTGATTAGCTCTAGTAGTTTTCTGGTAGCATCTTTAGGATACTCTATGTATAGTAACATGTCATCTGCAAACAGTGACAGTTTTTACTTCTTTTCCAATTTGTATTCCTTTTATTTCTTTTTCTTCTCTGATTGCCGTGGCAAGGACTTCCAAACTTCAGACTATACTACAAAGCTACTGTAATCAAGACAATATTGTACTGGCACAAAAACAGAAATATAGATCAATGGAACCAGAAAGAAAGCCCAGAGATAAACCCACGCACCTATGGTCAACTAATCTATGACAAAGGAGGCAAGGATATGCAATGGAAAAAAAGACAGCCTCCTCAATAAGAGGTGCTGGGAAAACTGGACAGCTACATGTAAAAGAAAGAAATTAGAACACTCCCTAACACCATACACAAACATAAACTCAAAATGGATTAGAGACCTAAATGTAAGACCAGACACCATAAAACTCTTAGAGGAAAACATAGGAGGAACACTCTTCAACATAAATCACAGCAAGATATTTTTTGATCCACCTCCTAGAGTAATGGAAATAAAAACAAAAATAAACAAATGGGACCTAATGAAACTTAAAACCTTCTGTAAAACAAAGGAAACTACAAACAAGACGAAAAGACAACCCTCAGAATAGGAGAAAATATTTGCAAACAAATCAATGGACAAAGGCTTAATCTCCAAGACATTTAAACAGCTCATGCAGCTCAATATTAAAAATACAGACAACCCAATCCAAAAATGGGCAGAAGACTTAAATAGACATTTCTCTAAAGAAGATTTACAGATAGCCAAGAAGCACATGAAAACCTTCTCAACTTCACTAATTATTAGAGAAATGCAAATCAAAACTACAATGAGGTATCATCTCACACCAGTTAGAATGGGCATCATCAGAAAATCTACAAACAACAAATGCTGGAGAAGTTGTAGAGAAAAGGGAACCCTCTTGCACTGTTGTTGGGAATGTAAATTGATACAGCCACTGTGGAGAACAGTATGGAGGTTCCTTAAAAACTAAAAATAGAATTACCATATAACCCAGCCATCCCACTACTGGGCATATACCCAGAGAAAACTATAATTCAGAAAGACACATGCAGGGCTTCCCTGGTGACGCAGCGGTTGAGAATCTGCCTGCTAATTCAGGGGACACGGGTTCGAACCCTGGTCTGGGAGGATCCCACATGTTGCGGATCGACTAGGCCTGTGAGCCACAACTACTGAGCCTGTGCGCCTGGAGCTTGTGCTCCACAAAAAAACAGGTCACGATAGTGAGAGGCCTGTGCACCATGATGAAGAGTGGCCCCCGCTTGCCACAACTAGAGAAAGCCCTCACATAGAAACGAAGACCCAACACAGCAAAAATTTTAAAAAAATAAATAAAAATAAATTAATTAATTAATAAACTCCTACCCCCAACATCTTCTTTAAAAAAAAAAAATACATGCACCCCAATGTTCATTGAAGCACTATTTATAATAGCCAGGTCATGGAAATAACCTAAATGCCCATCAACAGAGGAATGGATAAAGAAGATGTGGTGCATATATACAATGGAATATTACTCAGCCATAAAAAGGAACGAACTTGGGTCATTTGTAGAGACGTGGATGGATCTAGAGACTGTCATACAGAGTGAAGTAAGTCAGAAAAAGAAAAATAAATATCATATATTAACGCATCTATGTGGAACCTAGTAAAATGGTACAGATGTACCGGTTCGCAGGGCAGAAATAGAGACACAGTTGTAGAGAACAAACGTATGGACACCAACGGGGGAAAGTGGCGGGGCGCATGGTGGTGGTGGGATGAATTGGGAGATTGGAATTTGTATATATACACTAATATGTATAGAATAGATAACTAATAAGAACCTGCTGTATAAAAAATGAATAAAATAAAATTCAAAAAAAAAGACAAAACCCCAAAAAACAATAAATGCCAGCATATATTGTCTAGGATACAATTCACCTCTTTTGCATTATAATATAATTCTAATTATACTTGTCTCACCATTAACTTCTTTTTCTCTGTGATGACATTCCATCTGACTTTGGACAGAATTTTTTTAAGTTGATATTTAGTTGAAAAAATAAAAACACGACCTTCAAAACATTGAATGAACGTCAGTAATTTTGAGAGACTGAAAATCTATGGCAGAGATATTTTTCAGTTGAATGGCTAATGTCAGGTAGAAATATTCAGTCAGAATTTCTTATAACTTTTTGATATAGATCTTTTCTCCTTGGATGATCCTACCCATTTAGAAGTTTCTTTAATTTGGGGCATTCAATATGTTTTCTCCCTCAAGGAAAATAGGCATGATTTAATTCTGAAGGATTGAAGTAATATTATTTTATACAAATAGGTAGATTTATTTATTTTTTTGCTTTGCTTTTAAGTAGGTGCTTTATCCCAGTGGCATCACCATTAACTTAATATTCTGTTGGAAATTCTATGAAAATTTTCTAGATTGCTAAAAAAATCAAGAATGTTAGGATAGGATATTTAAGAAAACAAAATATTTTTTAAAAACATAAGAATAGATAAAATGCCATTCTATGTAAGTGTCATTTTCCATCCAGCTTAACATTCATACAGAGGAAGGCATCAAAGAATTGGAGTTTGTTTTTCCAAATATCAAACTAAAAATTCACAGGTGTACTTTAAAATATCCACAGCATTCTAAGTGAATCACGACTGTTCTTCAAAAATATTTTCTAAAGTCATTTACATCCTAGTAGTTATTATTACTATTATTATTATTCCACATATTCTGGCTGGCAGCAATTTCCATGTATTCCCTTCCTTCACTGCTAAAAATCAAGTATCTTTGTCAACAAGTCCTCTAGTATATACTCCAGTGCCGAATATAGTGAAGAGTTGACCTTAGTTTCCTTCTGTGGTGTGTGCTTAAGAGACAGATTTTTTGTGTGTTTTGTTATTGTTTAATGGGGATTGGGGGAGGGAGAAAAGGTTGTGCTTAAAGAGTTTATGTAAAGAGCCCCCTGAACACCAATCAGGTCCTATTGAACTGGGATCTGGAAGGGCTGCTCCTAAAATTTATACCTAAACCTTTCGCTAATCTCCCAAGTCTCTGCTCCAGGTATATAAGGCTCCACAAATCAGTGAGTATCAACAAGTATATGTATGTTGGAGAATTTCCCAGAAGAAAGACAAATTTAGTTTTCTTTGGCTACTCCCTGTCAAGGTAAAAAGAATTGACAGCAAGCAGTTTTAACACATTTGCTGGAAAGATGCGCTATATACAGAGAGAATATATCCAAAACCTTATGAAGAATTTTCAAAAACTTATGGAAACCTACTGATTACTGATTTATTACTGGAAGGAGCAAATGCAAGAATAAATCTAAAATCTATTTCTGCTGTTATATGAAAGTTCTTTATTGAAGGTTTAATAAATTGCAATAATTAATGTCCAAAGTGTCAGTTTTATCACCATCATCATCATCATCATCATCGTAATGTCTCACATTTATTGAGGATTTATTACATATTAAGCACAGTCCTAAGCATTCTATTCATTACCTTTTTTAATACTTATAAAACCTTTATGAGGTTCTCAACTTCATAAAGAATGTGCCATTCTGGTGAGTGATATTGATAATAGAGGAGGCTATGCATATGTAGTTGCAGGGGGTATATGGGAAAATATCTGGACCTCCCTCTCAGTTATATTGCAAACTTCTTTTAAAAAATGAAAAAAAAATCTTGAACAAAACCCCACTGTGAGTTAAGTTCTTTTACATCTCCAATATGCAGATGGTATTCTTGAAAATATTTGCAATTAAAAACATAAATGGTAGAGTGATAGATCAATAAATATATAGGTAGATGTTAGATAAAGAATTATTGAAAGTAAACAACTTTGTAAGTTATGTTACACGATAGATCTTTTTTTAGGCTATTAACCATGATAACAAAGAGCTTCTGATTATAGACAATGTTTCTACAACAAACAGTATTTTCACGATATGTAGAGTGATGAAGTGAACACAAGAAAGGGATTTGCAAAACTAATATCAATGACTTTTATGTGAAACAATTCCTCTCTCTCCTTCCGTTACAACATCCATCCACTAAACTCCTTTGGAGTCTCAAGACCCAAGACCAAGAGGTAAATAAACTTATAAGGCTTAGAGGACATTTGAATTTCAAAATTAACTCCTGCAATGATTCTCAGAAAGATTTATCACTAAGACCTGATGAAATAACATGTGTATTTGCTTAGAATATGATAACATCTGAATTTATTTTAATAGTACAAGATCAAACAATTCAAAAGTAGTGCCGTGTGTCAAGAAGGTCTGTGCCTCCATTAAAATGAAAGGAAAGTTTTATGAAGAAAATTTGAGTGAGAATAAATGGATTAAAAATATTGACATTTATTTTACAGACCACCCATTCATGTGTGACTTTGAAAAATGCTTTCAAAATATACATTGAAAGGTGCACTCAGGGGCAAAATGCAGTAGAGATAGACAGTTGGATATCCATGTCAAAACATCACTGGAAGGACTTCACTGGTGGTGCAGTGGTTAAGAATCTGCCTGCCAATGCAGGGGACACAGGTTCAATCCCTGGTATGGGAAGATCCCACATGCTGCAGAGCAACTAATCTCGTGTGACACAACTACTGAGCCTGCACTCTAGAGCCAGCGAGCCACAACTACTGAGCCCACATGCCACAGCTACTGAAGCCCATGTACCTAGAGCCTGTGTTCTGCAACAGGAGAGGCCACTGCAATGAGAATCCCGTGCACCGCAGGGAGGAGTAGTCCCGTTTGACACAAATAGAGAAAGCCTGAGCGCAGCAACGAAGACCCAAAGCAGCCAAAAATAAATAAATAAATAAATAAATAAATAAATCTTAAAAAAAAAAAATCACTGGACAAATGGCCTACTGCAAAAAGACTTGACTGTCTTTGCTAACAGTTTCATCTTTTATGAAATTAACAAAGCAATGAGTGCATTTACTATTCCAAACTTAACTGTGGTCAATAATTACATGGTTGGTGAACTATCAGTGTTCTTAGAAAAAAGTAATTGTTGTCATGGTGAGATTATTTGAGATGCAAAAGGGAATCTAGCAGAATTCTTAGTTTACAAAATTCTTCTTAAGGACATGATTTAATGAGAGCTTCTGACCTCTGCTAGCTAACTTCAGCAAATTGTAGTTCTCACTTACCTAATGTCATTTTTATTACAATTTGACTGGTTATGTAAACAAACAAAGAAAACAGGAAGCATGTTGAATAATTGTCTTCTCTTTGAGCCCAAATTATACTTACACTGTCTCAGATCAGGTGATTAAACAAATTTTCAAAACCTTCTCAATTTTAAAATCCAGTAAAAATAGGAGGACAAGTTGGAGGTTTCTTTCATATCAAGCAAGTAACAAATTACCAAGCATTTCTTAAGTTTCTACTTTTTGCTAAGAAATTAATGTAGCCTAAAACATTTATTTGATTATTTCCCATCCTTCTTTTTCCAACTGAATAATAGTTCTTTAACATTTTCATTTAAATAACTTAAACATATACAATGAAATATTGTACTCTACATGTATATTTGCTTCCAATCCTGAGTTTTACATTTAACCATAGTTAATCATTTTGCCTTTAAATGCTTTTTAGATGGTGCAATTTGTTCTTAATGCCTTAGCTTTCCTCTTCGGTCACACAGCTGGAGTGGAACGTGAAGGCTCCGTGTAGCACGTCTCTCTGGGTGAACATTTTAAAAAAATCACAACTAGTAGGCAAAAACCCATTTCCTCTAGTCAGGCTGTAGTTATCTTGATCTAGCATGACAAATTAGTGTTCCCAGAGTAGCTGCAAAGTAATCAGACTGTGACAAATGGTTTACTTATAGCAATTTGTTTCCATTTTACTGAAAATTTCCACAGTCTTAAAAAAATAAAAAGATTTTTAATGGTACTTGAACATTGTTGAAAGTGAACTGCATGAAATGCCAAAGCTGGAATCTAGAATCATTGTGATCTCCCATGAGATGTGACCACAAACAGGGCTTCCTGGGTCATGGATTCTCTAAGGAAGTCATACTTCTGTCCACTGGTGACAGCACTGAGTGACCCTTTACCCCAGATGGAGTCCTTTAAGATTCCATACTCATCCTAGACTAGAGGGTCCATGGTATTTTCTTTGGCACAATTTATACCTTTAAGGGTCTTCTTTAAGCCTGGCAAGATCCACCTTTGTTGCAGTAAAGGAACATTCATTTGAGTTTGGATTCTCTAAAGCCTGACCCCCTCTTTCAGGAATGCTAGGTAGTCCCATATAGCTGCCTACTTATGCTGATCTTTCAGCAAGTTCTCTGTTTGTCCTTGGTTGGAGACTCCAAGGTGACTCTTAAACTGATTTGTCCTACTCTCTGACTGATCTCCTTCCTGGCTAATGTCTTCTGTCTCTTTCTCACTTCAGTGAATTTATGGATGGTCTTCAAGTGGTGCTTTTTTTGGAAAGAAGACCTCTCTCTTCTACCCTACTTTCCTAAGGTAAGGGAGGGATTAGGGCATAGAAAGGGCAAGGTTTTAGTATTAAGAGTTAGCTCTGTGCCTGGCCCAAGTGCACATGGAGGCCTCGAGTAAGGTGATTGGCCTATGTTATCCCATTTCACTCTGTAAAGTCTGCATTATTCTCCCCGCTTCATAAGTACGTGTGATTTGGAAAGATGAAAACAACTGTTAGAGATGAATTGTCTCTGAAGTCTTCTTCCTGTCAACTTCCTCAATACCACGCCTTATTTTTATTTCTCAAATTGTAGGTAGTATGAGGCATTCTTCTTTTTCCCATTGGTCTGTATTGTAAGTTAATGCAAAAAAAAAAAAAAAAGGTAAGAAAAACTACCTATGCTTTAGCAGAGAAATAGTTAATAATCTAGAGACTCAATTAAATAGAAAGGAAATGATTTCTTAAAGCCATGCATTGTTAAGCTTCAATTCATACATATCCCATTTAAAGCCATTTGCTTTACTCTCTACCTACGTGCAATTTTTACATTATATTACTCCTTCAATTTCGTTGTTCCTACTCTTATCTAAATGTGTACCAAAAAAGAAAAATCTCTAAACAAAAAGTGCTGTTTTTTATTCTTTATGATATGTCTTCATAGCTGTAGTTATAATACATAGATAGTAATTTCCATATGCTAACAGTATTTCCTAATAATTATTGGAAATTCTGTGCACTACCATAGCACTTCATGTAACTAAAAAATAAATTAGTTACAACTCAAGATCTACTTCTGATGTTCAGTTTTATTTTGGAGTCTCTTCTTTTTCTTAAACTGTTTTGTTTCCTCCCTTAGTGATAGATTATTTTTTGGGCACAATGCATGTGACTCCTCTTGTGTTCTTTACGTCTTGTGTTCTTTAAATTCTAAGAAAGGCTTTGAGATATATACAATTCTTTGTTTTGTCAACAGAAGAAAAAAGGAGGGTTTATTTGGTTTTATTTAAATAAAAATTGTACTTTATATTTTTCTCCCTCTTAAATGAAGTGAAAATCAGTATAAATGTTTCACACAAGATATGGTTTAAACAACCCATGGTCTATTTAATAACAGCCCCCTTGCTCAAATACTATAGCTAAACAGATTATATTTGCATTTTTCTCATACTATTTAAAATTTTAAAAATAATTTTTTATTCTAAAATAATAAATATAGTTTAATTGTTTTAAGAAAGTAGGGCAATATGCCTTAAACATATACAGTGATGCATGTCAATTATTTCACAATAAAGTGGGTAAAAAAAGAAAGTAGGGCAAATAATTAAAGATGCAGATTGATGAAAATGTATAAGCAGTGTGTAAAGGAAAATAATGATCTTCTTAATCTGCCAGGACTTAAATAATAATCCAAAAATAGTCTTCAAGGATTTGTTTTTTCTTGACTTTTAATGTAGTATCAGATATGGGCTTCATATTTATCAGTATAGTGCAAATCTGAAATCTACTTTTATTTTCATTTATACCTAAGAAAATGCTTCTGTACTATATTACATGCCTAAATTTTGGAGAAATTCTCTGGTTATTAAAAAATTAGGAAGGATTCATTCATGCCTAAAGTCCATTGTGTTCTTTATTGATTTAACTTGATTCTGGGTTTAATGGCAAAGTTATAGTGGGAAAAATTTATTCTATGTCTTGTCCTTTTATTGATTTGGGGAATTTGATTTGACAGAAGGGGTTTGGAGGGGAAGAATTTTGGCTTTGCTTCCAAATTTTAACATGATATCAGGTCACATTATAAGCATTAATAAAATGATATAAAATGTCATTCCTTTTTCCCCAGAAAATGACATCCTGGTCATGACAATGCAGGGTGATGGATACTTTGAGCAGGGTAAAGAGAATTTCCTAGGTTTCTCCCCTTCCAGTAAAGATTAGGTGGGTATTTATAAGGTCCTCAACCCTTTGTGATGACCCCATAGACCTTCTATTCACCTTGAACCTTATAATTTCATTAAGAGATGGGTATTGATGTAAAGATCTTATCACATATAATCCTCCATATTGCTAATTAATTACTAGACTCAAAGGGTACCTCCCATCCTCTACCAGCATGTTCCAAGTGAATCCAGTAAAAGTGAACTAATTAGAAATAAAAGGTCCAAACTCAATTAGAGTATGACCTTCTGAGGATCTAATCTATATTCTTCCCAAAGATCTTAAAGTTTGTTAAAGAGCCATTCCATTAGCCTGACGATGTCTCTTAAGGAATACTTCTGGATTAAATTATTGCTATAGTTCTTCCTCCCTGAGTATCCAGAGAGAATTCTCTTGAAACATAAATGCCCAGTATCAATCCACTTGAATACTCACCAAATACTGCTGCCTACTATTTTATAAGAGCAGTAACATGAGGATAATTACTTCAATTATACCTCTCTTCCTTCTCATGGTTAGCCACCAACACATATTCAAGGCCCTTTTTTTAAAGATCCCCTTACTTATTATCACGTTGCATAATTATCTTTTCCAGTTCAATTCCTTCTTTCACAGTTGGCTTCTCTTTTTCAACAGTAGCTGCTTGAACCCTCATGATCTTACATTCTGTTCTGTATCCTTAATATTTTCACAGAAAATTCTGCTACGTGGTTATTGATTTGAAACCTGCATCTCCCTTGAAAATGTCTCTTCCTTTGTTCCCAGTAGAGTGAAAGCTTTTTGTACGTTCACATCCAAAGATCATAATAGCCTACTGTTAATAACTTCCTACCTTTCAAATTTTTTTATCCTACACAAAAATCACTTTTTCTTTAAGGGTCATGATAACTGAGTATGCCATCATTTACCATTTTGATTCATGTCATCCTCTGTAGTCTTGACTACTCATATTCATTCACTGTGGACTTTGAAACCTAGTTCTCAGACATCTTTACTCCCACACTAAAATCAACCATCATCAATTGGGTAATTTCTACATGTAGATAATCTTTCCAACAAATAGTGTCAAAGATGCTTGACTTCAATATCAACATCCTTACCCCAACCCCACGCCTCTAAACCACTACCTCTCAAACTCTTGTATGAAATCATAAAATCCAAAGTATCATCATCCTACAAAATCTCCTGCCCATTTTGGTCTCTCAGTTCTGTTCTTTTTATTCATGAAGAACAATGCATTCTCTTCCCCTTCACTTACTCACAGGCTGTCACCCACCCTTCACAGTTTTATGTCATTTTCTCTCTTTGCTTGACACCTTGATAGTTTTTTTTTAATAACCTTTTTGCTAGTACCCTAACATTTTCATTCCTTCACGATCATGAAAATTTTCAGATTATCTATCTTTTGCTGTTCACAGACTTCTGAATAGTTAGACAAAATAATCCAATTATATGAATTGCTGCTAATTATTTGGTTTCCAGATGGGTTTTCGGCAGGCTCAGCAACCCTTTTTCTAGTCCCTGGTTCTGTTCTCTCCCCAATTTCCCAAAAATGCCATTTCTAAACAAAACTAATAAATTTATACTTCTTATTCCACAACTATTTTCTTCAATCTCAATCAGATAACTTGCCTCTTAATTCACAGAGAAATTTTCAGGCTATTTTGTATGATACTTCAAACATCCATATTCACAAACATGATATTTTCATCTTCTGAGATAATAAATTTGTTCTTTTTCCTTTTATTTCCTGGTCCTGCTCCATCAGAAATAACCAGGTCTTTTCTAGTAACTTACTTCAGGAGTGATTTCAGTTAGAGGGCTAAAAGGAGGAGTTGCCTTTATTTTTGTTTGTCTGATTTTAAAGTTGAGATGAATGAAGAAATTGTGATAAATGATGTTGAAGACACAATGAGATTGAGAAAGATTCTTAGGAAGGGAAGAGGAATACTATATCCAAATTAATAATAAAAGAATACTTTTGGGGCTTCCCTGGTGATGCAGTAGTTAAAAGTCCGCCTGCCAGTGCAGGGGACATGGGTTTGAGGCCTGGTCTGGGAGGATCCCACATGCCACGGAGAAACAAAGCCCATGCACCACAGCTGCTGAGCCTGTGCTCTGGAGCCTGCGAGCCACAACTGCTGAGTCCTGCACACTTGGAGCCCATGCTCTGCAACAGGAGAGGCCACCGCAATGAGAAGTTCCCGCACCATAATGAAGAGTGACCCCCGCTCACCACAACTGGAGAAGGCCCACACACAGCAACGAAGACCCAAAACAGCCAAAAATAAATAAATAAAATTAATTAATTAATTTTAAAAAGGAATACTTTTGGTCAAGTCAAAAGAAAGCAGAAAAGTGGAAGAACAAAATGAATGTGGAACAAATAGAAAATAAATACAATAACAAGATTTTATAGTTAAATAAATCAATAATTACATTAAGTGGACCTAAATTAAAAGATTAGATAATAAAACAATATCCATCTATAAGCTTTTTACAAAATAGAATTTGAAAAAATAAACATAAAGTTTGAAAGGAAGAGAATAAAAAAAGGTATACCAGAAAAAACTATTCTACTTACAGATAAATACAATTGAAAACAAGAAGCATATTAAAGATATAAGGGAAATTTTCAAAATTTTAAAGGCAACTCAATAATAATGTAACAATTTTAAATTTATATATACCTAACAACATAGTTTCAAAATATATAAAGCAAAACGGAATGAAGAGAAGAAATAAATAAATCCACTATTATTTTAGATTTTTAAATATGTGAAAGAATGATTAGACAAAAATAATCTGTAAGCACACAAAAGATCTGAAAAATATGACAAATTAACTTAACCTAATAGATGATTATAGAACATTACAACCCAACAAAGCAAAATATACAATATTTTTATGGGAAATTTGCCCAAATTTACCACATCTTGGGTCTTCCAGCAAGTCTTAACAAAGATCAAAGAATTAAAATTGTAAAATCTTGTTCTTTGACCAGAAAGAAATTAAACTACAAGTGAAGAACTAAAGGATGACTAGAAAACTGTCTTAAAGTTTGGAAATGTATTAACATACATTTCCAAATAGCCCATTAACCAAATGAGAAATCACCATGAATAATAGAAAATGTATTACATTGTGGGATGTGAATAAAGCCAAAATTTCAAGAAATGTATAGCCTTAAATGCATATATAAGAAAAAAAGCCTAAAAATTATGATTAAAAATATCTATCTTTAAAAGTTAGAAGAAGAATAGCAAATTAAATCCTCCCGAAGAAAGGATGGAAAAAATAAAATAAAAATAATGGATATTAATGAATTCGGAAAAAAAAACTTGCATTCTAATAAATTTCTTATAGGATTGTAAATTGATGGAACCCAGGGCCAGGACTAGGGTGAGGTAAGTGTGGTACCTAGGGTACAAAATGTAAGCACTCACTTTCTCTCAGGGCTCATCCTCACTTGCATGATCCTGAGAGTGTCTCCTCAAGGTCATGCAAGTGGAAGGTCAACCCTGAGTATGAGAACCTCCTTAAATTCTGTGTCCTCAGTGTTTTGCTCTACTGACATTAGTCCTGGCCCAAGTACAACCATCTTGGGAAACTGTGGCTGTATCTGGGTACATTTGAGCATATACATATTCTATGAACCATCAACTCCACTCCTGGGTATATACCCAATAGAACATGCATACATGTGTTCACCAAATAACAAATAAAGAAATGTTCATAGCACCGTTATTTGAAATATACTAAAAATTATAAATGACGTAAATTTCTATTCAGAGTAAAATGAATACATAAATTTGGTGTTTTTATACAACAGATGACACTATACAATAAATGTGAATGGCTTACTGTTACATGAAAAACATGGATAAGCCTCACTGATGTAACATGCCAAACTCCAGCACTCATAGGTATGAGTTCTTTCATACAAAGCTCAAAAACAAGCAAAACTTATTTGTGGTGATAGATGTCTGACTAGTGGTTACCTTTGAGAAAGAGGACTAATGCCTTAGAGGGGCCACTAGCAAGTTTTCTGAGGTGCTGTTAATGTCTTCTCTTGATCTGAGTTGTTTTGGCATATGAATATTCACATTGTAAAAGATGGTTTTCTTCAATATAAAGTGGGTATCAGATTTAACAAGAAGATAGTTGGTGTCCATGGTAAATGTCAATATACAGTACTTGTTTAAATAGAATACAGACCATAATGTCTGTATGTCAATATTTCTCTTAGTTGTCATTGCTTTAGTACAGATATCTATGACTTTCTACTATAGGAAACTAGAGATACCAGCGACTTAAAAAAACAAAACAGAAATAACTTCACAGTGACATTTTCTGGTCTCTACTGCAAGCTCAGAAGAAAGGTAGGTGTGCAAGAAATTTTGTGAGACTGGCTTAGGAAGGGAAACTCTCTTCTCTATTATATTTATTCAACATAACAACTTTCATTCTCTCTTTTACTGAGCATAATAGCTTAGTTTTCAGTTTCACTCTCAATCAACCAAATATAGGCCAAAAATAGTAACAGAATCGCCATTAGTCTCACTGCCAACACCAGATACAAAATCCATGGGACAAAACACCATAATAGGCCAGCTGGTAATAAAAATGACCTTGATATTCCCAGTTTACCTGAAATAATGCTCAGAAGTCTTCTGTCTTGACTAACATCCAAAGAAAAATGAAGGGTGATATAAAATTTTATTCTTAGAAAGGGCAAGGATAATGAGCAAGTCAATTTCTTCAAACATTTATTACATCTTTAAATTGTGTGCATTGGTTTCCTACCTTGCCCTTTACTCTTGCCCAGTGCCCACATCTAGGCCATACTCAGAGCTTTTAGGTATTCTAAAAATAGATCCAACTCCATAAAGTATTAAGAGAAAAATAATATTTAACTGAAAACTGCATGGGGAGACAGAGAAGGAACTGACATAGCATAACAGCTGCAAGAAGTTTAATCAGATTTCTATTAGACATCTCAATTTTCACCTAAATGTTCTCTTCCTTCTGGTCTTCTCATCTTTCTTTTTTCTTTCTCTCATTTTTTCCCACAAACTATAAAAATCACTCAACAATTCAATTATATGCCCAACCTTGCACACCAACATCCTTCATTAGCTGAATAGTGAATACCTGTGATAAGTTAAGCATACTTATAACAGGTCTCAGTTCATCCAAACACACTTGCTTCCTTTAAGTGTAACACCTTGTCCTAAGTCATGAGGTTTTCAAATAGAAAGTTAGGCACAAAGACGTGAAATGACTTTCCCAAAATTTACGTCAAATAACTAGTGAAGCTGGAACTGAGTCCTTGACTCAGGTCTTCTGTTCCTTTCCATCACTCACTAGGTTCTTTATAGAAGGCATTGTGCTAGATTCTGTGTCAAATAAAAAAGATAAACTGGATACATTTCCTTCCTTCAGTGATTAAAAATATAATGAAAAGAAAAGACAGATGTAGAAATAGCTGTAATCTAGTGAAGAGTATGAAACATAATATAGTAGAGTTGACATGTCATTGAATGAGAAGAAAAAGAATAGTTCTGGAAGGAGAGAGAGAAAGGATGAGTATGAAAGATTTAAAAAAAGAGGTGACCTTTGATCCAGTGAGTAGACTGGTGTTGAATAGCTGCCAGACATGCTTATTTAATTCTAAAATAATATTAATTATTGTTTTTTGAATTACATGTTCTGTATTTATTTTCTTTCCAACTTAAAAATTCAATCTCACCAAGTTTCCCAAATAGCCTTCTTTTCTTTTCTTTTCTTTTCTTATCTAAACAATGTCTGTCACTCCTGAGAGCCACAGGGCTTTTCTAGAACATATAAAATCTTACAACTTTATGGTAGCTCTTATTTATATGTCCTAAATCTAACATTTAATTTCATTTATTTATATGTGGCACTTGGCTGAATATCAACATCTGAAATATGTGAATCTGTCGTCAATCTAATGGAGAAATATTGATGTTAAAATAACCAGAGAAATAAGTCGTTAGTCATTTGTATAAAATGTATCCATCTTTGTCTTTAATGTCTTTAATATTATTCACTGTTATTTTGAGTCAAATACACTAGTCAAATTTATTGTTATAGGTCATATTAGTATGAGGACTTCTCCAATTGTAATTGATAAAACACTGGAAAACCTTTTTTTGGCAAAAATTACTCTTGTTAGCCCACTTTCCTCTTTCATGTAAAATTGAACACTACATCTCATTCCTACCACTGAAATAACTCTCAATCTTCTCAACTTCTTTCCATCTCTACCTGGAGGTTTCCTATTGCTGCTGTAACAAACTACCATACACTTAGTGCCTTAGAACAACATACAATTATTATTTTATAGTTCTGGAGGTCAGAAATCCAAAATAGGTTTCTCTGGATCAAAATCAAGATGTCAACATGGCTGAATTCCTTCTGGGCCTCTAGGGAAGAATTCATTTCCTTGCACTATTCAGCTTCTTGAGGCTTCCTGTATTCCTCAGTTCATGGCTGCTTTCCTCCATTTTCAAAACTAGCAATGTAACATTTTCAAATCTCTGACTCCAATTTCCTATTCCACCTCCCTTCTACTTTAAAAGACCCTTGCCATTACATTGGGCCCACCCAAACAATCCAGGATAATCTCCTTATTTTAAAGTTAGCTGATTAGCAACTTTAATTCCATCTGCAACTGTAATTCACTTTGCCATGTAACATAGCATGTCTCAGGTTCTGGGGAAGAGGATATGGACATCTCTGGGGAACCATTATTCTGCCTACCATACTATCTACAGTGATGATTCTGGTTGCTATCATCCCTGACTTGAATTTCTGCAAGTCTCTTAACTGGTCTCCATGCTCTCATTCTACTCCTCTTTAGGACACTGCAGCTAGAATGACCATGTTATTCCCCTTACTCCCTAAACCTTTAAAATAAAATCCGAATTCTTTAACATGGATTCCAAGTTTGTGCATATCTGTGCTTATTCAAGTTCCGTTTCCTCTCTGACTCCTCCTGCCCTTGTGTCTTCCACTCTATCCTTACAGAATGACTTTCAGTTACCCATATGAGCCACACTCTCTCTTGTCTTCACATATTGTTTCCTTTGCCTGAAACACACTGTCTTTTTAAAAATATATATTAGCTAATTCCTTCTCATCTTTCAGATCACACCTTAGATGGTGTTTCCTCCAAATATTTTTCCCTGACAATTTCCCAAACACACAAATACCCATGGATGTTTAGGCATTCCTCATACATGATCCTTTAGAACCCTGTACTTTTCACATCAAAACACTTAACACACTCTAGTATATTGTAAAAGTAACATCTTTTTATAGGGCTACATTCCTGACTTTATGATAAACTCTACCAAGGCAGGGACTTTGTTCATCTTATTCAAGGTTGATTGCATCTCCACTTCCTGGACCACTTCCTCATATGTAATAGGCACTGAGTAGCCATGTTTTGATTGATGATAATCTAGGAGAAATAGAGTCATTCCTGCTCCCTTCACCATGACCATGGCTCAGCCTCTCAAACTGAAACCCTCTACATCTCCTGCAAACATAAGAAATGTATGTTAACTGTTTGTAGATGTTAAAATTTTACCTTGGTTGTTGAATTGTGTCCAGTACTTTTCCTTGAGATCCACAATGATTATTCTATAATGGAAGCAGTAAGAATGCAGATAGTTTATAGACAATTGACATCCCTCATTAGCCCCTGGTCAAAAAGGTGAAGTCACTGTCAAGGGTTAAGAAAGACACCGTGGTTGGGTAAAATTTCAACCCACTTATTTGCAAATATGGTCCCAATTTTTGGTCTGAATGTAACACAGAGTGGTAACTAAGCTCCGAAAATGGGTACATGTGTATGTGTGGACAGGGAAATTGAGGAGACGTTTGAATAATGGGATAAAGAAGAAGAGATAATTCTAGGAGAAAACTGAATAAACTCACTCATAAATAAAATATCTGGATAAGCTTCAATGTGGCAACAGTGGCCATGTCATGAGAGGAATAACAAACTTCTATTTTCTAATATTTTATTTTATTGGACCCTGAGTATACAGAATTAAATTCGTAGAAGTCTCCAGTCATTTCACATCATTTCTAAATACCTATCATCATTTCTCAAATAGGAATTATAAACCATATTGCAGAACATTCTGCTCATAATATGCAAATCAACATTTATTGAGTACCTCCTGTGTACCAGGCACTGCATTAGGACTGCAATGCCCTTATGTAAGTATTAGCATCTCTTTTGGTAAACCATCAGAAATAGTTGAGTTCTTCAGGGCAGTTCGGCAACATTACCTCTGAAGATATTTTGATAATAATAGTGTCAGGAACCCTGTGGGAAAGTGAGAACTTTTACAACGATTGAGATTGACTAGTCAACAATTGAGCAGGACTAGTAAGACATAAAATAAGCCCTTTAGAGAAGTTCACTATACATTTAGAAGACCAGTCGAGTGGGCAGACTGAGCAAGAGCAACCCATATATCAAAGAGAACAATTATTCCAGGTATCTATGAGGCTGTTCCTACTTCACCATCCACCAACCTGGTCCTCTGTTCTCCTTTCAGATGAAGAGAACATTTATTGGGGCCTAAAGTTTCTGGTACTGGAATCCCCTATGAAAGAGCTGGTCACAAAAGGCATTTCCCTGCTGGTCAAGCAAGAAAAGCCCCAGAGACTGGAGTTGGGCAGGGTCAGCACCAGTGCTGACAGCCACAGCCACCCCCAGTTTCCAAGGATATCTGTGGTCTGGAAGTGGACAATGGAGTGGGAAGCAACCAAGTAGGATGCCAAAGCTTGAGGAATCTAAAAGAAAATGACAGGAAAGGACAACAGGGGAGAGTGGTCACAGCCATGGGCAGCAACTGTGACTGTGGGAATCTGATTAACCTCCTTCCCTTTCTTTTCCAAACTTGACTGCCACACACACAAACACACACTGTGCCAGAGACTTCTAAAGGGAATAATTAGGAAGGGGACAACAATAATAAAAATAACCAATGACATCCATTGAATACTTGACATGATCTCATTAACTCCTCACAAAAATCATATAAGGTTGATTCCACAATGAGACTCATTTTTTAAACAAATAATGCTTACAGAGGTTAAGGAGCTGACTGAAGATAAAACCTACCACAGAGTAAGCAGAGGCTCAGAGCATTGAGAAGCAGGTGATTACTCTAAATATTTTTTCTCTTTCTTTCATAGATAGACAGTGGCAATGGAATAATCAGGGCTTTTCTACTGTGTGTTCCATGAGTGATTCCAATTAAAAATTGTGTGTGGTTGTTGTATTTGTGTGCAGATACATGAAAAAAATAAAGGAAGAGAGAACACAGAACAGATTGTCGTTATGACACCATCATTGGGGAAAAATGAGAATATTATTTTTCTTTGATATTCTAGCTATCCTAACTTCAGGATTACAAAAATATGCTGTAGACATTAATAGATATATGTGTTTGAGGAAATACACACACACACACAATTGTGAGGGTTCCCCATGGAACCTTGATCCACAGTTACTGAATGCACGTGATTTGTCAATTTCAGACATGAATCACTCCAGTCCTGGCACAAAACCCCCGGTTGGGCTGCAACAGCTAATGAGCATCTCTGCATCCCTGTGAGGAGCCACCTTCTTACTGCACCTGGCGACTCTCTGAGGAGTCTTTGGCTATGATGTCAGTGCATGCTCCCAGTGACAACCCTCCTGCTGAGAGTCTCACTGTCCTTGCCCATAGAAGTAAGTTGGCACTTTCCCGGGACCTTGCAGTTACTCTCCAAATGTGAAACATTGACCTAGAGATCTTGAGGCAACATGATTTCTCAGTGAGCCTTTCACATTTCCAAAAGCCGCCACAGGACCAGCTCACTCACCCCTTGAAGCTGACTGAAGTTTCTTTCTTTGAGGCTGCCTGGGTTTTGCCTTTGAAGTTTAAACCTGGGAGCAGTTATCTGCCAGTTGAGATAAGCACTCCCAGGGCTTCCACGGGCAGCCAGTCCTAACAAAGAAGGGATAAGACCTCTGAGTGCGCTCTGCCATCTACCAAGTCACAGCAGAGTAGAGAGTAATCAGGGTTCTTTCCACAGGGTGCTCCAAGAGTGAATCCAATCAAATTAAAAGAGAGTCAAAGAGAAAAGATAAAATAGCTTCAAAAGAGAACCCACAGCTGTAGACTTGCCTGTCAATCAGCAGGAGCCACAAGCCAATCAGAGGTGAAATAAAAAATTTGTTTGAAAGGAAATGTGTTAGAATCAGTTGCATTTCACCAAAGCAGGGAAAAGAAGAAAAAGTCAACCCGCACTAGGTGCAGTAAAGCTGATAATCAATCTATACATCTAAGCGTGTCAATAAGGATTATACACACCCGTTTGAATTGGCAGGATTTTTCTGTGCCCAGCCATGATTTTGGCATCCTCAAAGGCTGCTGTCCATGATCTCAAAAAGCTAGTATAACCGAGACAATGAACAAAACTCCTAAGCAATAAGTATATTAGCTAATTTGGTAGACAAATTTAAGTTAGTAATTTGTGTAATTCTTTTTTCCTCGCTGATGTAGGAGTGTGCTTGCCCATGTTAAGAAGGTAACTAAATCCTTATGTACCTAAATATAAGGAGTTTTCATGCTTTTTTTAAAAAGTAGTGCCCAGAGTAGAATTTTCCAGGCAATACCAGACAGTCTTTGGTTAAGGAAAGATCAGACTCATTTAAGAAATGGAGCTGGGTAACCTGTGAGCAGGAAGGAAATGAAGGCTTGGAAAACCCAAGATTGCCTAGATTGGATGAACTTTGTTAGCCTGCTGAAATGGGGAGATGATGAAGTTTGAGGAATTTAAGTGTCAGGAACTTGTGACTTACTTGTATGCAGCATCATTGGTTTGGGAATGATAACAGGAAGGGTGCTTGCTGAACACAAGTTGAGTCCTTGACAGTACTACTTCCGAGTAGTTTGCAGTAGGTGGGATGGGCAGCCTTGTGGGGAATCTGTGCCATCTGGGTGTACCATAACCTGCCGTAAGGAATAACAGTAAGTCAAGGACCCCAACTAGGCCCATTCTCATTTTTTCTAGCCTGTGGTAGGCAGAATCATGGGTCTCCAAAGATGCCCACTTCCTAACCCCCAGATTCTGTGAATGTTACCTTATATGGCAAAAGGGACTTTGCAGATGTGATTATGGTAAGGATTTTGAGATGAGGAGATTATCCTGTATTATTTAGGTGGGCCCAACATAATCACAAGGGTCATTCAAAGAGGGAGACAGGAGTGTCACAGTTAGAGAAGGTGATATGAGAACAGAAGCAGAGGTCAGAGAGAGATCTAAAAATGAAATACTTCTGACTTTGAAGATAGAAGGAACCACAAGTCAAGGAAATCGGTGGACCTCTAAAAGCTAGCAAAACAGAGAAACATTTTCTTAGAGACTCCAGAAGGAACGGATCCCTGCCAAATCATTTTGGACTTCTGAACTCCAGAACTGTAAGATAATCTATTTGTGCTGTTTTAAGCCACTAAGTTTATAGCTGTGTCTTACAGCAGAAATAGATACTAATATCAGCATCTTTTAAAATCAGTGTTGTTGTTTTTTTTATAATCTATGACACTATGGAATACTTTGCAGCTTTTAGAAGCAAGAGACTATACGTAAGCAGAGAGCCATGGGTATATCTTATATAAACACAGTGTCGAGTGAGTATTAGAATATGAAAGAAACAAGCTGATAGCTTAATGTATATTACAAAACAGTACTGTCTATTTTGCATACCTAAAACATCAATGGAATTGCTTTTGTGGAGAGGACAGACATGGAAGTAAGGAGAAAATGGGGTAAAAGGGGATCAAAAACAACTAAACAAGAGAATGTGATTATCTCTACTTTCTGCACCTCAGTTTCAAATTTTTTAAAAAGGAAAAATAACAAATACACAGTTTGTCCACTATATTTTTAAATAAGAATTTAAACTCTATCTTTGCTACAACAGGTATATAAAGGGACCTGACATTAAATTCAAAACCTAGGAGAAATTATGATTTATCCCAGCAAGGAGACTATCCATGGAAAATTACCGTATTTTGTGGATAAGCAGAGTTAATGAAAATTTAGGTTGTATGATGAAAATTGTCAATTATTCTTCACTAGGCATTTTTTGATTATCATGGTTGAGAGGATCACTTTACCCTCTACCCTCTTACATCCTCTGTTTTTCCTTATCGAAGTGAAAAGCATCATTGACCATTTTGTAGAAGTAACAATGACTCAGTGAGAAAAATCCCTCTTTCATCTCAGTGGGGTTTAGACTTTTAAAAAGGAGGTCAGATTGATATTTGGGGGTCTAACAATTTTTGAGTCATGAATTAACCTAATGACAAATAGGGAGTATCTTCTGAATCCCCTTGCAGTTAAGATCTGTAAAAAGAAAAAGTGAAAGAGAGAGGGAAGGAGGGAGGGAGGGAAAAAGAAACACAGATCTCAAGTCAAAAGTATTTTATAAAAGCACAACAATAATCAGAAAAACAGAATATTTTACACATCATATCTGAGTCGTAATTTTTAAATATAAACCTAAGGGAAATCTTGACCTACTGAAACAACAAAAACATGTCTTTTAGATTTTGAATATCTTTTTTTAAGGTACTAATTCTATTTTGTAGGGAGAGGTGAGCCTGGTGAGACTCTGGACATCTGATTTTAAGAATTAAGTTGCTGTTTATCTTTGTGTAATTCAAATGAAAGCAATTTTCATGTATGTGTGATGAATCAGCTGCCCAAGGATTGAAAAGGGTGATAAGGACAACAAATGTCTCTTTTTTCTTTCATCTCTTATAGCTGAAATGTTTCTCCTCCACCTCCCCGAAAAAGTTTACACATATTCTATTCAAGAAAGACTTTGAGAGTATAGGGAGAATAAAATTCCTTCTATGTTAGAAAGTAACTCCTGAAGCTGCACGAATAAATGCCTCCAGGTAGAGGAAAAGAAAAACATCTTGTTTTCATTTCATGAATTTTCTAAGCAATGAAGACATGAAGTTTTATAACCTTGATTGGCATTGAAAATAGCTAAATCCTGGGAGAGCCATGGATATATTATGCTCAAGATTGAGGGCTTTTTATTTCTCAGTGGAGTCACAGTAATTTCTTCCTACTTTTTACAGAATATGATTGCATTTTTAGAAAAGTAAATTAATTTCCCAGCATAAGCTGTTTTTGTTCTGTGGTGAAGATGATTCTCTTCAAATAAAATAAATCAAATTGCTCATCAACTATGAAAAATACTCACAAAAACATTCTGACCTAAAGACACATAAATTTCAAATATTATCAGTCACTCCCCTGCCCAGAGAAATGACCTCAAGTACACTTAAGGAATAACTAAGAAAGAAAATCCTTTGGAAATGTTTTTTATCATTTTTAAAACAAGATAATGGGCTTCTTTCTTCCTTTGTTTGGACCAGGATTTCTGCTGAGCCTGCTTTCCTCTGATACAGATTCTATTTCTTCACAGTCAAAATTCAACTTCAACAGTTCCTAACCTCTTTCAGTGGGGGTCAGCACATGATGGTGGTATATATATATGCTTGAATTATTTTCTAGAATGTAATGAAATGACCTTAAGAGCTCACTTGAATCTGTGTTTCTTTTGCATTTGTAGCTCTTTCTTTTTTAGTGATAATAAACTATTATATTTCAATTCAAATAGATGTATTCCATTTAAGTAATGCCTAATGAGTTCAAGAAAAAGCTCAGAAAACTTTGGTGTACAGTAAAAATGATTTACAGTCAAAATGATGTAAAAATGAGCTTTAATTTTATTTTCAGGTGAATACAGTATCTTGGTAAGACAATTTTAACAATGTGTATGATTTGAATGATACAAATATTTTACTAGCTGAGAACTTGCGCTGTCAACATCTTGACAGATCAGAATTGAGGAATGTTTAGAAACTGCTACATGAAAGATATCATCTCTTGCTTTGCCATTTACTTTGATAAACTGAATTCAAAATGTAATAAGCATAAGAACAAAGCATTATTTTAGGAAACATAAAAACGTATATGGGGGGGACCTTCAAGATGGCAGAGGAATAAGATGTGGAGATCAACTTCCTCCCCACAGATATATAAAAAATACATCTACATGTGGAACAACTCTTACAGAACAGCTAGTGAATGCTGGCAGAAGACCTCAGACTTCCCAAAAGGCAAGAAACTCCCCACGTACCTGGGTAGGGCAAAAGAAAAAACAGAGAGAAAAAATAGGGACGAGACCTGCACCTCTGGGAGAGAGCTGTGAAGGAGGAAAAGTTTCCACACACTAGCAAGCCCCTTCATTGGCAGAGATGGGGGTGGGTGGGAAGCTTCGGAGCCACGGAGGAGAGCACAGCAACAGGGGTGCAGAGGGCAAAGTGGAGAGATTCCCGCACAGAGGACCGGTGCTGAATAAAAAAGAGTGGAAATAACTACCACAGAGCAGAATAAAGGAAACAGAATGTAAAGAATTGAGGACAGTCTCAGAGACATCTGGGACATTAAAGGCAACAACATTCAAATTATAAAGGTCCCAGAAGAAGAAGAGAAAAAGAAAAGGAGTGAGAAAATATTTGAAGAGATTATAGTTGAAAACTTCACTAATATGGGAAAAGAAATAGTCAACCAAGTGCAGAAAGCACAGAGAGTCCATTACAGGAAAAATCCAAGGAAGAACTTGCCAAGACACATATTAATCAAACAATCAAAAATTAAATACAAAGAAAAAGTATTAAAAGCAGCAAGGGAAGAGCAACAAATAACACAAGGGAATCCCCATAATGTTAACAGCTGATTTCTCACAGAAATTCTGCAAGCCAGAAGGGAATGGCAGGACACATTGAGAGTGAGGAAAGGGAAAAACCTAAAACCAAGATTAGTCCCCCTGCAAGGATCTCATTCAGATTTGATGGAGAAGTTAAAACCTTTACAGAGAAGCAAAAGCTAAGAGAAATCAGCACCACCAAACCAGCTTTAAACAAATGCCAAAGGAACTTCTCTAGTCAGGAAACACCAGAGAAGAAAAGGACCTACAAAAACAAACCCCAAACAATTAAGAAAATGATAACAGGAACATACATATTGATAATGAGCCTAAATGTAACTGGATTAATTCTCCAACCAAAAGACATAGACAGGCTGAGTGGATACAAAAACAAGAGCTGTATATATGCTGTCTACAAGAGACCCACTTCAGACCTAGGGACACCTAAAGACTGAAAGTGAGGGGATGGAAAAAGATAATCCATGCAAATGGAAATCAAAAGAAAGCTGGATTAGCAATTCTCCTATTAGACAAAATAGACTTTAAAATAAAGACTATTACAGGAGACAAAGAATGACTCTACATAATGATCAAGGGATCAATCCAAGAAGAAGATATAACAATTGTAAATATTTATGAACCCAACATAGGAGCACCTCAATACATAACGCAAATGCTAATAGCCATAAAAGGGGAAATTGACAGTAACACAGTCATACCAGGGGACTTTAACACCCCACTTTCACCAATGGACAGATCATCCAATACAAAAATAAATAAGGAAACACAAGCTTTAAATGATATATTAAAGAAGATAGACTTAATTGATATTTATAGGACATTCCATCCAAAAACAACAGAATACACTTTCTTCTCAAGTGCTCATGGGACATTCTCCAGGATAGATCATATCTTGGGTCACAAATAAATTCTTGGTAAATTTATGAAAATTGAAATCATATCAAGTATCTTTTCTGACCGCATGCTATGAGACTAGATGTCAATTAGAGGAAAAAATTTGTAAACAATACAAACACATGGAGGCTAAACAATACACTACTAAATAACTAAGAGATCACTGAAGAAATCAAAGAGGAAATTAAAAAATACCTAGAAACAAATGACAATGAAAACACCATAATCCAAAACGTGTGAGATGCAGCAAAAGTGGTTCTAAGAGGGAAGTTTATAGCAATACGATCCTACCTCAAGAAACAAGAAACAGGGAGAGGAGCTTCAAGATGGTGGAAGAGTAAGACATGGAAATCACCTTCCTCCACCTTCCTCCCCACAAATACATCAGAAATACATCTACATGTGGAACAACTCCTACAGAACACCTACAGAATGCTGGCAGAAGACCTCAGACCTCCAAAAAGGCAAGAAACTCCCCATGTACCTGGGTAGGGCAAAAAAAAAAAAGAAAAAACAGAGACAAAAGAATAGAGACAGGACCTGCATCAGAAAGGTTTCCACACACTTGGAAGGCCCTTAATGGGCAGAGACTGCGGGTGGTGGAGGGGGGACGCTTTGGAGCCACGGAGGAAAGCACAGTAACAGGGGTGTGGAGGGAAAAGTGGAGAGATTCCCGCACAGAGGATTGGTGCCAACCAGCACTCAGCAGCCCGAGAGGCTTATCTGCTCACCCGCCGGGGCAGGTGGGGGCTGGGAGCTGAGGCTTGGGCTTTGGAGGTCGGATCCCAGGGAGAGGACTGGGGTTGGCTGCGTGAACACACCCCGAAGGGGCTAGTGTGCCTAAGAGACAAGAGACTTTTTCTTGCCTCTTAGGCAGAAAGAAGAGAGGCAACAGAGAAGAGAAAGGGAAATTTCTCCCAGAAGCCTCAGTAGCAGCAGATTAAATCTCCACAAACAACTTGATGTACCCTGCATCTGTGGAATACCTGAATAGACAATGAATCATCTGAAATTGAGGAGGTGGACTTTGGGAGGAACAATATATATATATATATATATATATATATTTTTTTTTTCTTTATCTCTTTTTGTGAGTGTGTATGTGTATGCTTCTGTGTGTGATTTTGTCTGTATAGCTTTGCTTTTAGCATTTCTCCCATGGTTCTGTCTGTCCATTTTTTTTGTTTGTTTTTGGGGGGGGTTTATTAGTATAGTTTTTAACACTTTTTATCATTGGTGGATTTGTTTTTTGGTTTGTTGCTCTCTTCTTTCTTTTTTTTATTACTTAAAAAATTATTTTAATATTTATATTTTTTATTTTAATAACTATTTTATTTGATTTTACTTTATTTTATTGTATTTTATCTTCTTCTTTTATTCTTTCCTTTTTTTTTCTCCCTTTTACTCTGAGCTGTGTGGATGACAGGCTCTTGGTGCTCCAGCCAGGTGTCAGGGCTGTGCCTCTGAGGTGGGAGAGCCAAGTTCAGGACCTGGACTACAAAAGACCTCCAAGCTGCATGTAATAGCTTTGCTTTTGGCATTTCTCCCATGGTTCTGTCTGTCCATTTTTTTTGTTTGTTTTTGGGGGGGGTTTATTAGTATAGTTTTTAACACTTTTTATCATTGGTGGATTTGTTTTTTGGTTTGTTGCTCTCTTCTTTCTTTTTTTTATTACTTAAAAAATTATTTTAATATTTATATTTTTTATTTTAATAACTATTTTATTTGATTTTACTTTATTTTATTGTATTTTATCTTCTTCTTTTATTCTTTCCTTTTTTTTTCTCCCTTTTACTCTGAGCTGTGTGGATGACAGGCTCTTGGTGCTCCAGCCAGGTGTCAGGGCTGTGCCTCTGAGGTGGGAGAGCCAAGTTCAGGACCTGGACTACAAAAGACCTCCAAGCTGCATGTAATATCAAATGGTGAAAGTCTCCCAGAGATCTCAATCTCAATGCCAAGACCCAGCTCCACTTAATGACCAGCAAGCTACAGTGCTGGACACCCTATGCCAAACAACTAACAAGACAGGCACACAACCATATCCATCAGCAGAGAGGCTGCCTAAAATCAAAATAAGGCTACAGACACTCCAAAACACACCACCAGACGTGGACCTGCCCACCAGAAAGAAAAGATCAAGCCTCACTGGATCACAGGCGCTAGTGTGATCTCCAGAACACAGGCACTAGTCTCCTCCACTAGGAAGCCTACACAACCCACTGAACCAACCTTTGCCACTGGGGACAGACACCAAAAACAATGGGAACTACAAACCTGCAGCCTGCAAAAAGGAGACCCCAAAACACAGTAAGCTAAGCAAAATGAGAAGACAGAGAAAGACACAGCAGATGAAAGAGCAAGGCAAAAACCCACCAGACCTAGCAAATGAGGGGGAAATAGGCAGTCTACCTGAAAAAGAATTCAGAATAATTATAGTAAAGATGATCCAAAATCTTGGAAATAGAATGGAGAAAATACAAGAAACCTTTAACAAGGACCTAGAAGAACTAAAGAGCAAACAAACAGTTATGAACAACACAGTAAATGAAATTAAAAATTCTCAAGAAGGGATCAATAGCAGAATAATTGAAGCAGAAGAACGAATAAGTGACCTGGAAGATAAAATAGTGGAAATAACTACTGCAGAGCAGAATAAAGAAAAAAGAATGGAAAGAATTGAGGATAGTCTCAGAGACATCTGGGACAACTTAAACGCACCAACATTCGAATTATAGGAACCCAGAAGAAGAAGAGAAAAAGAAAGGCACTGAGAAAATATTTGACGAGATTAGAGTTGAAAACTTCCCGAATATGGGAAAGGAAATAGTCAATCAAGTCCAGGAAGCACACAGAGTCTCATACAGGATAAATCACAGGAGAAACACACCAAGACACATATTAATCAAACTATCAATAATTAAACACAAAGGATTTGGAGGTCGGATCCCAGGGAGAGGACTGGGGTTGGCTGCGTGAACACACCCCGAAGGGGCTAGTGTGCCTAAGAGACAAGAGACTTTTTCTTGCCTCTTAGGCAGAAAGAAGAGAGGCAACAGAGAAGAGAAAGGGAAATTTCTCCCAGAAGCCTCAGTAGCAGCAGATTAAATCTCCACAAACAACTTGATGTACCCTGCATCTGTGGAATACCTGAATAGACAATGAATCATCTGAAATTGAGGAGGTGGACTTTGGGAGGAACAATATATATATATATATATATATATATATTTTTTTTTTCTTTATCTCTTTTTGTGAGTGTGTATGTGTATGCTTCTGTGTGTGATTTTGTCTGTATAGCTTTGCTTTTAGCATTTCTCCCATGGTTCTGTCTGTCCATTTTTTTTGTTTGTTTTTGGGGGGGGTTTATTAGTATAGTTTTTAACACTTTTTATCATTGGTGGATTTGTTTTTTGGTTTGTTGCTCTCTTCTTTCTTTTTTTTATTACTTAAAAAATTATTTTAATATTTATATTTTTTATTTTAATAACTATTTTATTTGATTTTACTTTATTTTATTGTATTTTATCTTCTTCTTTTATTCTTTCCTTTTTTTTTCTCCCTTTTACTCTGAGCTGTGTGGATGACAGGCTCTTGGTGCTCCAGCCAGGTGTCAGGGCTGTGCCTCTGAGGTGGGAGAGCCAAGTTCAGGACCTGGACTACAAAAGACCTCCAAGCTGCATGTAATATCAAATGGTGAAAGTCTCCCAGAGATCTCAATCTCAATGCCAAGACCCAGCTCCACTTAATGACCAGCAAGCTACAGTGCTGGACACCCTATGCCAAACAACTAACAAGACAGGCACACAACCATATCCATCAGCAGAGAGGCTGCCTAAAATCAAAATAAGGCTACAGACACTCCAAAACACACCACCAGACGTGGACCTGCCCACCAGAAAGAAAAGATCAAGCCTCACTGGATCACAGGCGCTAGTGTGATCTCCAGAACACAGGCACTAGTCTCCTCCACTAGGAAGCCTACACAACCCACTGAACCAACCTTTGCCACTGGGGACAGACACCAAAAACAATGGGAACTACAAACCTGCAGCCTGCAAAAAGGAGACCCCAAAACACAGTAAGCTAAGCAAAATGAGAAGACAGAGAAAGACACAGCAGATGAAAGAGCAAGGCAAAAACCCACCAGACCTAGCAAATGAGGGTCCATGCAAATGGAAATCAAAAGAAAGCTGGAGTAGCAATTCTCATATTAGAGTTCCATTAAAGTCTATTAAAGTCTCATATTAAAGTCTATTTTGATAGACTTTAAAGCACAGACTATTACAAGAGACAAAGAAGGACACTACATAATGAATAAGGGTTCAATCTAACAAGAAGATATAACAATTGTAAATATTTATGCACCCAACATAGTAGAACCTCAATACACAAGGCAAATATTAACAGCCATAAAAGGGGAAATCAATAATAATACAATCATAGTAGGGGACTTTAACACCCAACTTTCACCAATGGACATATCATCCAAAAGGAAAATAAATAAGGAAACACAAGCTTTAAATGATACGTTAAACAAGATGGACTTAATTGATATTTATAGGACATTCCATGCAAAAACAACAGAATACACATTCTTCTCAAGTGCTCATGGAACATTCTCCAGGATAGATCATATCTTGGGTCACAAATCAAGCCTTGGTAAATTTAAGAAAATTGAAATCATATCAACTATCTTTTCCAACCATAACACTATGAGACTAGATATCAATTACAAGAAAAAATCTGTTAAAAATACAAACACATGGAGGCTAAACAATACACTACTTAATAACAAAGAGATCACTGAAAAAAATGAAAGAGGAAATCAAGAAACACCTAGAAACAAATGATAATGAAAACACAACCACCCAAAACCTTTGGGATGCAGCAAAAGCAGTTTTAAGAGGGAAGTTTATAACAATATAATCCTACCTTAAGAAACACCTCAAATAAAGAACCTAACCTTACACCTAAAGCAGAGAGAAAAACAAGCAACTAATACAAACAACTATATGCCAATAAAATGGACAACCTGGAAGAAATGGACAAACTCTTAGAAATGTACAACCTTCTGAGACTGAACCAGGAAGAAACAGAAAATATGAACAGACCAATCACAAGCACTGAAATTGAAAATGTGATTTAAAATCCTCCAAAAAACAAAAGCCCAGGACCAGATGGCTTCACAGGAGAATTCTATCAAACATTTAGAGAAAAGCTAACACCTGTCCTTCTCAAACTCTTCCAAAATATAGCAGAGAGAGGTACACTCCCAAACTCATTTTTCGAGGCCACTGTCACCTTGATACCAAAACCAGACAGAGATGTCACAAAGAAAGAAAACTACAGGCCAATATCACTGATGAACATAGATGCAAAAATTCTCAACAAAATACTAGCAATGAATCCAACAGCACATTAAAAGGATCATACACCATGATCAACTGGGGTTTATCCAAGGAATTCAAGGATTCTTCAATATATGCAAATCAATCAATGTGATACACCATATTAACAAATTGAAGGAGAAAAACCATATGATCATCTCAATAGATGCAGAAAAAGCTTTCGACAAAATTCAACACCCATTTATGATAAAAACCCAGCAGAAAGTAGGCATAGAGGGAACTTTCCTCAACATAATAAAGGCCATATATGACAAACCCACAGCAAACATCATCCTCAAAGGTGAAAAACTGAAACCATTTCCACTAAGATTAGGGAGAAGACAAGGTTGCCCACTCTCACCAATATTATTCAACATAGTTTTGGAAGTTTTAGATTAAGAAAATGGTAAAAGGAACATACATATTGATAATTACCTTAAATGTAAGTGGATTAAATGCTGTAACCAAAAAACATAGTTTTGGAAGTTTTAGCCACAGCAATCTGAGAAGAAAAAGAAATAAAAGGAATTCAATCAGAAAAGAAGAAGTAAAGCTCTCACTCTTTGCAGATGACATGATAGTATACATAGAGAATCCTAAAGATGCTACCAGAAAACTACTAGACCTAATAAATGAATCTGGTAAAGTAGCAGGATATAAAATTAATGCACAGAAATCTCCTGCATTCCTATACACTAATGATGAAAAATGTGAAAGTGAAAT
>NC_041215.1:113962389-114071882 GCF_002837175.3 Physeter macrocephalus
AGAATCAACATTGTGAAAATGACTCTACTACCCAAAGCAATCCACAGATTCAATGTAATCCCTATCAAACTACCAATGGCATTTTTCACAGAAGTAGAACAAAAAATTTCACAATTTCTATGGAAATAGAAAAGACCCTGAATAGCCAAAGCAATCTTGAGAAAGAAAAACGGAGCTGGACGAATCAGGCTCTCTGACTTCAGACTATAATACAAAGCTACAGTAATCGAGACAATATGGTACTGTTACAAAAACAGAAATATAGATCAATGGAACAGGATAGAATTCCCAGAGATAAACCCACGCACCTATGGTCACCTTATTTTTGATAAAGGAGGCAAGAATATACAGTGGAGAAAAGTCATTCTGTTCAATAAGTGGCGCTGGGAAAACTGGACAGCCAGATGTAAAAGAATGAAATTAGAACACTCCCTAACACCATACACAACAATAAACTCAAAATGGATTATAGACATAAATGTAAAAGCAGACACTATAAAACTCTTACAGGAAAATATAGGAAGAACACTATTTGACATAAATCACAGCAAGATCTTTTTTGATCCACCTCCTAGAGTCATGGAAATAAAAACAAAAATAAACAGATGGGACCTAATGAAAGGGTACCCTCTTACACTGTTGGTGGGAATGTAAATTGATACAGCCACTATGGAGAACAGTATGGAGGTTCCTTAAAAACTAAAATTAGAATTACCATATGATCCAGCAATCCCACTACCGGGCATATACCCAGAGAAAACCATAATTCAAGAAGACACAAGCACCCCAATATTCATTGCAGCACTATTTACAATAGGCAGGTTATGGAAGCAACCTAAATGCCCATCAACAGACGAATCTTTAAAGATGTGGTACATATATACGATGGAATAGAAGCCATAAAAAGGAACGAAACTGGATCATTTGTAGAGACGTGGATGGATCTAGAGAGTGTCATACAGAGTGAAGTAAGTCAGAAAGAGAAAAACAAATATCATATATTAATGCATATATGTGGAACCCAGAAAAATGGTACAGATGAACTGGTTTGAAGGGCAGAAATAGAGACACAGACTTAGAGGACAAACATATGGGACACCAAGGAGGGAAAGCGGTGTGTGGGGGGGGTTGGTGGTGGGATGATTTGGGAGATTGGGATTGACATATATACACTAATATGTATAAAATGGATAACTAATAAGAACCTGCTGTATAAAGAAATAAGTAAGTAAAATTCTAAAATTCAAAAAAAAAAGAAATTGAAGTTAAGATAAAGTAATCTTCCAATGCAAAGAGTGGAAATGCAAAGTATTGGAATTTGAACCTGTCCCTGTTCTCTTCCAAAGGCTCATCTGTCAACTTGTTTTTCTATTTATTTAATAAGCATTTACTTTTTTATTTACACTTTTTAAATTTTTAAATTTATTTAAACTAAAAATACCGCCCATAGTTTAGCCATTTCTCCCTACTCTTCCAACCCCCACCTCTGGCAATCCCCAATATGTTCTTTGTATAACATCTATGAGCTTAGTTGCTTTTTGTTTTTTTTAAATTTTCAGATTCTACATGAAAGACAAATGATACAGTGTTTATCTTTCTCTGTCTGACTTATTTCTCTTAGTATAGTCCCCTCAAGGTCAATCTCTGTTGTCAGAAATGGAAGATTTCATTCATTTTTATGGCTGAATAATATTCCAACATGTATATATACCAAAATTTCTTTATTCATATATCCATCGATGGACCCTTGGTTTGTTTTCATATCTTGGCTATTCTAATGAATATAATGAAGACACAAATATCTTTTCAAATTAAGGTTTTCATATTCTTCAGATAAGTACACAGGAGTGGAATTGCTGTATCATATGGTAGTTCAATTTTTTTTTTTTTTTTTCAGGAACCTCCATAGTGTTTTCCATGGTTGTTGCACCTATTTATTCCTACCAACAATGCACATCTCCACGTCTTTACCCACATCTTTAAATTAATTAATTTAATTTTAAATCTGGTACTCAATTCAGTATGTTTAGGAATATTTGAGAAAAATTGGATATATGAATCAACCTTTTCAACTGTTTATTTTATAAAATCTAAATACAAATTAAATCTTTCCAGATAAAAGTTAGTATTGTAAACGAATTGAGGTGTATTACAAATGTAAAATACATTCTAAATTTTGAGGATGTAGTATAACAAAAATAATGTAAAATATTCCATCAATAATTTTTATATTTATGATATGGTGAAAGTATAATATTTTAGATACATTGGTTTAAGTAAAATACATTATTTATATTAATTTCACTTGTTTATTTTTCATTCTATTAATGTGGCTACTAGAAAATTTATAATTACATATGTGGCTCACATTATACTTCCAGTGAACAGTGTTGCACTAGAGGGTAAAAGGATGACTTAGTTCAGAAACCAAAACCTGGTAGAGAACACTTAGCACACAAACTTCTGTCATTTGTCCATTCAATGCTTAAAAAAATTTTAATTAGTGGCAAGAATTTTTTATATATAATAAATATATATTTTAATATTTTATATTATAATTTTTGAAAAATATTGATATCTGGCTTCTTTTGAAAAATTAGAAAATATGGCAAAAGTGTATTTATGGATTCATTTTTGCATGGAAAAAATTTGCTGAAACTGACAGTGGCTACGTCACTAGCCCCATTTAGATAGGTCAGAGATCTTCATTTTGCACAACCTAACTGCCAATAAAAAATAAAATCACTCTACCAGACCTCTGAAGACATTCCTGTTTGCATTTTTTTTTTTTTTTTTTTTTTTTGCGGTATGCGGGCCTCTCACTGCGGTGGCCTCTCCCGTTGCGGAGCACGGGCTCCAGACACGCAGGCCCAGCGGCCACGGCCCACGGGCCCAGCCACTCTGCGGCATGTGAGATCCTCTCGGACTGGGGCACGAACCCGCGTCCCCTGCATCGGCAGGCGGACTCCCAACCACTGCGCCACCAGGGAAGCCCAGACATTCCTGTTTGAAATCCTTGAGGCATATGACAGGATGATATAAAAGACGTAAGGATTTTATCCACTAAATTTGTTCTATCAAATGTTCTCTATATTGGGTAGTTTCCCTTTTTCTAGCTACATAAATTGATCAACATTTTATAAGGTAAAATTCCACTGAACATTTTAACAGCTGCTCATAAATCGGGTAACAAAACCAGAATGAAGCAACATCTTCATTGTGGTACAGAAAATCCTAAGTTATATTTAATGCAGAGTCTGCTCCTTTAAATCTTAAGAAACTCCCAGGTCCTCTCTGCACTATTGGCCTTTATGACAGGCTTTAATTAGCACAGATTTTTCACATTCATGGATAGATTCAAAATTTGGAAGTACTTAATGAAAGGGACTGTTACCTTGACCAGTCTGAAATTGCAGTTAGAGGACATTTGCTTCCTCCAAAGGTTGCCTGCATACAAATATATGAATATTAACATATGCATACAAAAATGAAGTTTTAGGATTTTTACCAAAGGAATATTTATTTTGATTCACTGTTAATACCCCTGAAAATGTGAGTGGCATCTTTGTGTAATACCTATGAATTAAATATAACTAGATTGTTTGGCACACATTCAGGCATCATGGCTTTACTTTTGCCTGTTGAAATAAAGAAAAGAGGTGAAAAAATGATCTTATTCATCTTCTACTATAGCTTGCTCCCCAGTGTAGCTTCAGTTGTAAAAAATGAACAGAAACCACAATGAAATAGAATTAGGAGACCAGGAGGGGGAGCTCCCATGCTCTGAGATGATAACAGAGCCCAACAGGAAAAAGAAAGACTCCTTTTCTTTCCTGGCAAGGACTCAGCCAATGAAAAGCCATGGACTCTTTGTTTACTATAATCCTCCCAACTTCCTTTTCTAACTATAAAAGGGTTCTCCTTCCCTTGCTGGGAGGGGATTTGCATGTGGCTCACCATGGTTGCAGACCCAGACCTGCAATTTTCTGCTGACCCCAAGGAAACTCAACTATGCTGGAGAAATATCTGCATTCTATTTGTTTCAGGCCAACATTTTGGTGGCCGGTAAGGGGACCAGAGAAGACTCCCAAAGGCTCTAGGGCTGGTGAGCAAATAGGTATAGTACCCACAATTGAGCCCATTGTTACTCACTGCTTTTCTCATCGACCTTGGATGTTCTAAATCTGACGTCATGCTCTCTTTGGGTCTGAAGCTCTCCAGGCTTCATTCAGGATCTATTTAACTGTTTTATCTTTCTACTTAAGGCTTTGTTCTGCATTCAAGTACTTGTTTGGCATTTTGGTCTTATTTGAGATCAGACTCTTTGATTGAAACTGTCTGGCCTTCAGCCTATTCCCTTCAGAAAATGGGCTGCTTCTCCTGAAGTTGGCTTAGCTTATGACACATTCCTTCAGGAACAGGGGTTGTTTCTCTGAAAAGGTACTGACTTTTTCAGCCTTTGGTCAATTCCTTTTGAAGTGCTATTCTCTGGAAAATGGCTGAAAAGGCCATAACCTTCTCTGGTATGGCTCCTCTGGGACCAAGCTGTTTCCTTTGAATTGACTTGGATTGGCTTGCAAATTGTTTGAATTGAGCCATTTGTTCTGTAAGCTGGTTACACTGTTTGAAAATTGTTCTTTACCCTAGAGGAAAGACCTGTAGGAAATAGGATCTTAGTTATCTAAGTATTCTGAGGGTGCCCTCCACTACAGGGACTCTGACTTTATGTTTAAAAAACCTTGGTACTTCCTCATGCACATTTATAACTAAATGGATCAACCTCACTAAAGGCAATTTAGAATATCAGTGGCCATTATGGGGAATTTGTGAAATTCCCAAACTTAATTTTCTTAAAACTAAATTGGACTACAGTAGCTCAAAAATTTCCAGAATTGGTATTTTGAGGATTTCCAAAGTTATCAGGAGTCTAAAATTGCCTCTCTGCAAAATAAGAATTTAAGATTAACTGAGGCATACGCATAATTAAAGAAAGATAAAATGACTTCCAAAGCCTCAGGCTCTTTTTCCTTGGCTTCTTTGTCTCAGGCTCTGCTTTGGGCACCAACTTGTCTCTCTCCTTTGGCTTCTTGTGGCTAGAATCTGCCATCTTCCTTCTTTCCTTTTATACTGCCTATGCCTCCTCTATAGCCTCAATTTCCTCATACTGATTCTCCAACCAAACTTCTCCTTTTCCTCTGAACTTGTCAGAACCTGTTCCTTTAAAATTAAGCCTTCTGAGGGTCTAGAAGCCAAACCGTTAATTTCTTATACTCCCTGGACTAAAGCTGAACTGTGAACCATCATCAAAGATTTTCCCCAAGTAACCAAAGAGCCTCCCAGATTTACTGAGAAATTTAATATGGTCATTCAAATTATCAACCTGGTTTCTCTGACTTACATCAGCTAGTTCATATGCTTGTCATTGAAGGCCAGGCCCAGCATTAGATGAAAATCCTAATTGTGAAAATCCTGAAAGTTCTCTAGATTTACAGTTTGGAGACCAGTCTTCTAACTTATTATATGAATAGCCTTCAGCAATTGCTAGGCAACTTTATTGAGCAATTTCTAGAGCTTTTCCTAAGCCTGTTGATTGGAACAAAATTCAGGCTTGCACACAAAAATCTGACAAACTTGTTCATGCATATTACAGTTGATTTAAGATTGTTTTTAAAGAAAATTTTGATCTTTCTTTAGATGTTGATTCCACCCAGGATAGCTTTTAACTCTATATTTATTAATGGGCTAAACTGGGACCTTTTCCTTCTAGTAAAAAAAGACCAGGATGGAATGGGAAATTATGTCCACTCCAGATTTAGTTAATTTGGCAAACTACCTCTCTCATACTCTAGATGAGTTACCTTCAAGAAAGATCGACAGGGAATTCCTGGTGGTCCAGTGGTTAGGACTCTGTGCTCTCACTGCCAAAGGCCCGGGTTCAATCTCTGGTTGGGGAACTAAGATCTCACAAGCCGTGCAGTGCAACCTTTAAAAAGAAAGAAAAAGAAAGATCACCAAAATTCTTAATCTTGAATTCCAGTAAATGAAGGCTTCTAAATGAAATCAGAACTCTCCTAGTTTCTGCTCTTACTGCAAAGATCCGGGACACTGGAAAAGAGACTGTTACAAATGTAAACACTTTAGGCAGCTTCAGCCTTTCCAAAGTCCTCCCAGTTCTCTATGACAGGGCTCCAATCAACTACAGGGGCTCTTCCCAATCTTCCCTCTTAATCAGCCTGAAGAAACATTTCTCCAGATTGGGGATGAATCTTTGCCAGTCTTAACTGACACCAGAGCCACATTCTCAGTGCTCAACCCCACTAGCATAGAACAGACCCTGCCTCTGCATACTAAAACAGTTCAAATAGTGGAGATCTCTAACCTGTTCCATTTTGTTTAGGTCCTTTGAGAGATACACACCCTTTTCTCCTTAATTCCTCTGTCCCTAACCATTTATTAGACTGACACTTCTTAGTATCATGCCAGAATTTCTTTCTCCCGAAAGAGGGAAATAATTCTAGATTATCTGTGTTTGACAGTAATATCAAACACACCAGGTTAATTAAATAACTCTTTGACATCTTTTATTTGTTCCATCTCTGATGGTATTACAGCTGATTCTGGAAACACTGTTCATTTGTCCCTATTGAATCAGCTACCACTTTCCTATGGACAAAATCTCCAACTAATGTTGGCAAAATTCACAGCACATCTCTCCCATCAAGATTAAATAGATCCCTGAAAACCTCTTCCAAGAATTAATCAATACCATATAAATAAATAAGCCCTTCAAGGTGTAAAGCACGTAATAGAAGAACACAAGTCTCAAGGCCTCATTACCCCTTGTACTAGTCCCAGTAACATTCCCATTGTACCAGTGAGAAAATCTAAGGGCCAAGGATAGAGGCTTGTCCAGGACCTCCGAGTAATAAACAACATTGACAATGTTGTTCCTAACCTTCATAAGTTACTAAAATCCATTCCCACTGGGAGTAAATTCTTTACTGTAATTGATTTATACAGTACGTTCTTTAGTATTCCAGTTGACGAAGGCAGCCAATACCTTTTTGTCTTCGCTTGGGAAGAAAAACAATTCACCTGGACAGTAATACTGAGAGAACTTCTTATTTCTCAAAAATCCTGAAGGCTGATCTGGATGATATAAAGTTCCCTATTTCACCACTGGAAGTAAATTCTTTGCTGTAATTGATTTATGCAGTGAATTCATTATTCTAATTGATGAAACCAGCCAATACCTTTTTGCCTTCACTTGGGAAGAAAAACAATTCACCTGGACAATAATGCCTCAGGGTTTTACTGAGAGTCTTTCTAATTTCTCACCAATCCTGAAGGCTGATCTGGATGATATAAAGTTCCCTAGAGGTTCTACTTTGTTGCAGTATTGCAATTTGTGGATAATTGCTTCTTTGCTCTCCTTCTCAAGCCCCCTCACAGAAAGACAGCATCCTCTTGCTGAAGCTTTTAGCATTAAAGGAACTTAAGATGGTCAAAGAAAAATTGCAATTTGCCGATACCCATGTTTGATATTTAGGGCATCTGATACCAGAACAAGGGCTACATCTAGATGCAGATAGACTTCTTGATGTCCTAAAATTTGAGGTGAGGTGTGAAGACAGAGATATATAGAGCTATGTGAAGAGCAGAAGAATGTTCCAAGCAGGAGGAAGAGCATGTACAAAAGCCTTGAAGCACGAATGCTTATTTCTAGATCTAAAAGGCCAGTATGGCCATGGCAAGCCTTGACTTGATCACCCAGCCTGTAGGTCATGGAGCAGACATGACTGGGCGCCATCATTCTGATTTTGGCTTGGCACCTTTGTAACAAAGGCAGCTGGACCCCACCATCCCAGGTGGGCTCTCCGCATGCTTAGCATCAACCACTCAACCTCCAGCATTTACCTAAACCAACAAGCCTAGAGGTACTAACCAACTTATGGTACTAAAGATTTTGCTTTCATTAGAAGGGCTCAAAATATTCCCTTTTTCTTTTTGGCTTTAAAAAACCTACCCCTTCTCCCTTTATCCAACTTGCTCACCCAGAGCAGAGACTCTATGCTAAATTGGGCTTCTTGCTGGGCAGTAAAACTTCTCCATTCTTTGCTCGTTCTTTGATCTCTTAGTCTTTTTTTTTTTCTTTAATATTTGAATAAAAAGAAGTTAGGTAGAAAGCAATATAGATAAATTGGGGAGGTATGAGTCAAAAAACATAGGCATGGAAAGAAGTTTGGATTTCATTTTAAGTGTAAAGTCAGATTAGTGAAAGGTATTAAGTAGGAAATGTGACAAATCCTATTTATATTTTAAGATAATTATTTTCACTCTTATGCAAAAAAAAATGAAGATGGGTAACAATGGGAGCAAAGGAACGTTAGGGAGGGAGGTGTGGGGGGGTGCAGGAGTGAGTGTGTGACTTGAATGGATGTGAATTCAACAAGCTGAATTAATAGAATCAAACTAACAATAAATGCTGTCAATTTCAACAATTGATGAGAAGAGAAATCAATATTTATTGAGTGTGAGCTACTTTGTATGTTTCCAACATCGAATCCTTACACAAGTCTATGAGTATGTTATTGAGCTCATTTTATGGTAAAGAAAATGCAGACTCACACAGGTTGCCTAAAGTCACATAGCAAGTAGCTGAGACCCAAACCAGACTGTAGGATTCCTGTGCTTGCACTCTCACATATATAAATTCAATTAATTACCAAACACTGCTGAGAGCCTGTTGTTTGCAAAGTTATACACTCTTACTCAGTAAAAGGAAAACAAATGAAGACTGAAAAGAATCTCAAGTCTTTGTTTACTGTAATAAAACATTTTTTCTGTAAAGAAAACAAGAATATAAAATTATAACTTAAACATTTCAGGTGTTTGTTATTAGCAATTGGATTTATAATAGGTATACGTCTATATATCAAAGATAGATTTAAAATTCTACATAAAGTTCTACATAAAGTTAAGGAAGGAAGTCATGTTAAATCAAGCATGTATCTCCTTTAAAAAATCCCTAGCTAAGTGACTCCATCTTCTTCAAAGGTGGAAAAGGGTAGAAGATAGGGGAGAAAATCAAGCCACAATCTAAATAAAGTGCTATTGATTTGTTAGTAGCTTTGCTAAAGCTCTTTTTGTTGGATGACTAAACAGCATGGGCACTAGTCAAGAGGATGGATTCTATCCTCATGGTTACGCAAGCAAGTCACCTTTCGATCTGAACCAGGAACATTCTTTTCCTGTGTACCCAGCCTTTTTGTTCTTTACCAAGGCTCCCAATCTTGTTGGATGTGAGTGAGAAAGGAGAACTCATTTTGCATCCTAACCACACCTGCTATCACATCTTTCATTCCACATGTCCTTGCTTTTTGTTTACTTGTTTGATTTTCTGTTTCAGAGCCAAGATTTTGATATTTGTATCCTTTTAGTTCAAATTAGTCATTTAACAAGGCAAATTATTTGCAGCATTAGAATGGAAAAAACAAGCACATTTTGCCTTCTAAGACCTTCCGCTGGGGCACATGATTGCCCATGCTCTGGGAAATTGGATACAAAAGTATGTCTGTCTCAAATGGTACCTTGGAGTATGCAAATCCACGTGCTCAAAAACAAAGAAGCTTTCAGTAACACTGGGTTTCATCTTCAGTTTCTTACTTTCTGCCACCGCTTCACACCTCATTCTAGGAAGACAGCCCCAGTGGAAATGTTTTCTTTCTGCCTCAGCCCCCCACTTCCATGAAATTAATTAAATGATGTCATGCTCCATTTTATCTGATTTGGAAGCAATCCATCACCCTTTTGCTGGTTGTATTAGTCCAAGTGATCAGCATATTAATTCATTTGTGAGAATAAGCTCAAGGGTAATTACAGTGAGGAGGTTTAATGCCTAAACGTGTTAATGTCTGTAATCAGAAGTATTTTCTCAGTATGGAACAATTGTTAGACAATTACTGTTGGATATGATTGCCCTAGTAGACAACAGACGCCATGTCAGGAGGGAAATAGCAAAAGCTTGTTTTGCAAGTACTGTATTATCAGCAAGTTCTCTCTTTTCTCCCTCAGCGATATTTTCTACCATGTTCAGCTCATGTATAGCCATCCTAGTACTTACTGTTTACTTTGGTGATTAAGTTAAAAAGTTGTATTTGTTATGTAAAATGATCACAGGAGGCAGGTTGGCACTTCATGAAAGTATTACCCTTTTTTTATTCTTTCTCTTCTGGTGATTTGATTTCTTTTCTGCATAAAATTATGAACTTAATAGCTTCCTTTTGCTTCCCAATATGCCCCAGAGTTTCCATTACATAATTTTTTTTCCTGTAGTGAGAAGATTCTTAGGTCTAACTGAATATCAAGACCCAAACATTCTTAACAGAGATCATTCCCTCTCAATTAGCAAGTTGCTATAAGTTGGATAAAAACAGTGGGAGAACTTGATTATTGATTATCATTCATTACTCTGCTGGAGTGATTTTGAATATGAATTTGAATTTAATCTCTATTACTTTTTGCCGTTTTTTGTTCAAAGCTTTATGATATAATGAAAAACAGAAATGCGCTCATAGTTTCCTCTTTACATGGTATTGCTTTCTTAGACTTCTTTTAGGCATGTATGGGATCGTATCTAGTTGCAAGGAATAGAAAAAGTAGTTCAATAGTCCTTAGCAATAACACATGAAGAGGACTGTGATTGTGTAACTGAAAAGTCCTAAAGTAGATGAGGTTCAAACATGTTTATATCAGCACTCTAGTTTCATTTACTGTAATTCTCTGGTCTCCACAACCCTCTCTATGTGGCTTTGAGCTCAGAATGGCTTCCCATATGGACGCAAATGGCCATAATTCCCAGTACTTAACCCCTACATCTGCATGCAGCCTTAATCTGTGCTCCCCCAACCATCAAACAGAACTTCTGGGCTCCTCTCTGATGAAGCAACAGGGATGAAATGCGGTTCCCTGAACCAATGACTGTGGCCAAAAGAATGCCAGGCACTCACTGGTTTTGGTTCAGGATGAGCATGTGACCTAAGTCTATCACCAAGGCAAGGAAAATGGCACTAACAGGAAGGCTTTATGGAGTCAGGGCCTCTGATCCCAACCAAAATTCTTGACTTATATACCATGGAGAAAGAAGGAAAACACAGAGGTCCCTATGTACAAATTGTTTTATCATTTTGACCAAAGTAATAGAGAAATGCTTGCAAATTTGATAAAATCAGAGATTCCTATCTTTGAATATTTGTTTGCCTGGACTCAAAAGTAGTTCAGCCATGGTTCAGTCAGGAGAACAGAAACCATTCTGTGTATTCCAAGAATGAGGAATTTTAATATAGGGGTAGAGGTTTTTACTACTGTGGGAAGGCCATAGGTAAAAATCAGGGAAGCTGCCATATACCCTCTCAACCCATAACACTAAAACTTGTCATTATCAAGGGCTCTATGCGTCCCACATTTGCCTGTTCTCTAGTGGAAACTGCCTCTGGAAAATAATGACCTCTTCTTCTCTTCCACCTTCCAAACCTCACCTTGGAGCCTCTTGTTACCCAATTCTAACCAGGAATCAAAGTGGGAAAGATTCTGGGAAATGTAGTTCCTAGTTTCTCCTTTGCAATACCCTATAATGGAGCAGTGGTGATACTGATTTGATACAGATAATCCAACACACTCAGTTTGTTTAATGTTTTGTTTAAAAAAAGATTCATTGAGATGTCATTCATACAGCATAAAATTTACCCATTTAAAGACTACAATTCAGTGCCATACACATACACACACACACACACACACACACACACACACACACACACACACACAGTTATCCAATCATCACCCAATCTAATTTTCAAACATTTTCATCATCCCCAAAAAGAAATTCTATATCTATTAGCAGTCATTCCCCATTTCCACTCTTTCTCACCTCCAAGAACTGGATAACTACTAATCTACTTTCTGTATCTATATATTCACTTACTCTGGACACTTCATATAAATAAAATCATTACAATATCTGATCTTTTCCTTAGCATAATGTTCTCAAGTTTCATCCATGTGTGGCGTGTATCATCCACATGTAGCATGTATCTGTAGTTTATTATTTTTACTGCTAAATAATATTTCATTTTACAGATATACCACATTTTGTGTATTCATCCCTCACTTGGTAGATATTTGAGTTGTTTCCACTTTTTGACTATTACAAAAAATGCTGCTATGAACATACACTTACACATTTTTGTGTGGATGTATATTTTTATTTCTTTTGGGTAATAATGCTTCATATTATTCAAAGTATTGAATACTTTCTGTTGTGAGGCAGTCCTCCATGAGATTTCTGTGTTCCTAAAATTTGTACTGATTGTATCAAAGCTATAAGGTCTCAACTTCTCTTTTGGTTCAGCCATTTCTCAGGATTGGTTATGTTGCTGGCTTGCTTACTACTTGCTATAAAAGCAGGAGGTTCCTTAAGCTCCAGATTTCTCAGCTGCAACATAAATCCATTGCATGTGCAGCATATGTCTAGGGCCAGTGTATTGTCCCATGGACTTGGGGTTAGGGAAACTGCTGCAGTTCTGCTGATGATCATGCTATTTGCATTGCTGAAGTAATCTTGTTCTGAACTAGTAAGTCTCTTGTCCACATTCAGTGCTTATAGCAAATTGTGGCAATTGTGGCAAGTTACTCCTTGCCATACTCTCTGGGCTTGAAAGTATTAACTATTTCGTATCAATTTTCACTGGAACATCACAACAACCCTTTAAGATAGAAAACTGAGGACTAGAGGAGTCAGGCCACTTGCCTTAGATCACAAAACTAACTGGATCACACCGATAACTACTATTTCTTCATGTATTTCTTAATTAGAAATTGTCAAGAATCTCAAAAAGAATAGGACCCAGTAACCTGTCCCTAGAGACTACCTTTCACTAAGTAGAGATTATAAAATAATTCAGAGGACAAAATCACCACCATAGAACTAAGCATATTCAGATTATCTTTATTTGATATTGATTATATTCTGGACTCCTGGTTTTCCCATTTAATCTGTGTGTTTATTAGTTTTCACCTCATGGAATCTCGAGATTTTAGTTGATTAACTTTTTCTTCATTTTTAAGATCTTTATTGGAGTATAATTGCTTTACAATGGTGTGTTAGTTTCTGCTTTATAACAAAGTGAATCAGCTATACATATACATATATCCCCATAGCCCCTCCCTCTTGCATCTCCATCCCACCCTCCCTATCCTACCCCTCTAGGTGGTCACAAAGCACCAAGCTGATCTCCCTGTGTTACGCGGCTGCTTCCCATTAGCTATCGATTTTATATTTGGTAGTGTATATATGTCCATGTCACTCTCTCACTTCATTCCAGCTTACCCTTCCCCCTCCCTGTGTCCTCAAGTCCATTCTCTACATCTGCGTCTTTATTCCTGTCCTGACCCTAGGTTCTTCAGAACCTTTTTTAGATTCCATATATATGTGTTAGCATAGGGTATTTGGTTTTCTTTTTCTGACTTACTTCATTCTGTATGACAGTCTCTAGGTCCATCTACCTCACCACAAATAACTCAATTTCATTTCATTTTGTGGCTGAGTAATATTCCGTTGTAAATATATGCCACATCTTCTTTATCTATTCATCAGTCAATGGAAACTTAGGTTGCTTCCATGTTCTGGCTATTGCAAATAGAGCTGCAATGAACATTGTGATACATGACTCTTTTTGAATTATGGCTTTCTCAGGGTATATGCCCAGTAGTGGGATTGCTGGGTCATTCGGTAGTTCTATTTTAGTTTTTTAAGGAACCTCCATACTGTTCCCCATAGTGGCTGTATCAATTTACATTCTCACCAACATGCAAGAGGGTACCCTTTTCTCCACACCCTCTCCAGCATTTATTGTTTGTAGATTCTTTGATGATGGCCATTCTGACCGGTATGAGATGATACCTCATTGTACTTTTCATTTATATTTATCTAATGATTAGTGATGTTTAGCATCCTTTCATATGTTTGTTGGCAATGTGTATATCTTCTTTGGAGAAATGTCTGTTTAGGTCTTCTGCCCATTTTTGGATTGGGTTGTTTGTTTTTTGATATTGAACAGCATGAGTTGCTTGTAAATTTTGGAGATTAATCCTTTGTCACTGGCATCATTTGTAAATATATTCTCCCATTCTGAGAGCTGTCTTTTCATCTTGTTTATGGTTTCCTTTGCTGTGCAAAAGCTTTTAAGTTTCATTAGGTCCCATTTGTTTATTTTTGTTTTATTTCCATTTCTCTAGGAGGTGGATCAAAAAGGTTCTGCTATGATTTATGTCATAGTTTTCTGCCTATGTTTTCCTCTAAGAGTTTTATAGTATCTGGTCTTACATTTAGGTCTTTAATCCATTTTGAGTTTATTTTTGTGTATGGTGTTAGGAAGCGTTCTAATTTCATTCTTTTACATGTAGTTGTCCAGTTGTCCAAGCACAGCTTATTGAAGAAAGTGTCTTCTCCATTGTGTATTCTTGCCTCCTTTATCAAAGATAAGGTGACCATATGGGTGTGGGTTGATCTCTGGGCTTTCTATCCTGTTCCGTTGATCTATATTTCTGTTTTTGTGCCGGTACCATACTGTCTTGATTACTGTAGCTTTGTAGTATAGTTTGAAAACTGAGAGCCTGATTCCTCCAGCTTCATTTTTCTTTCTCAAGATTGCTTTGGCTATTCGGGGTCTTTTGTGTTTCCATACAAATTGTGAAATTTTTTGTTCTAGTTCTGGGAAAAATGCCATTGGTAGTTTGATAGGGATTGCATTGAATCTGTAGATTGCTTTGGATAGTATATTCATTTTCACAATATTGATTCCAGTCCAATAACATGGTATATCTCTCTCCAACTGTTTCTTACATCTGTACTTTATTTCATCAGTGTTTTATTGTTTTCTGCGTACAGGTCTTTTGTCACCTTAGGTAGGTTTATTCCTAGGTATTTTATTCTTTTTGTTTCAATGATAAATGGGAGTGTTTCCTTAATTTCTCTTTCAGAATTTTCATCATTCCTGTATAGGAATGCAAGACATCTCTGTGCATTAAATTTGTATCTTACTACTTTATCAAATTCATTGATTAGCTTTAGTAGTTTTCTGGTAGCATCTTTAGGATTCTCTATGTATAGTATCTTGTCATCTGCAAAAAGTGACAGTTTTACTTCTTCTTTTCTGATTTGGATTCTTTTATTTCTTTTTCTTCTCTGATTGCTGTGGCTAAAACTTCCAAAACTATGCTGAATAATAGTGGTGAGAGTGGACAACCTTGTCTTGTTCCTGATCTCAGTTTTTCACCGTTGAGGATGATGTTGGTTGTGGTTGGTCATATATGGCCCGTATTATGTTGAGGTAAGTTCCCTCTATGCCCACTTTCTGGAGGGTTTTTATTAAAAATGGGTGTTGAATTTTGTAGAAAGCTTTTTCTGCACCTATTGAGAGGATCATATGGTTTTTCTCCTTCAGTTTGTTAATATGGTGTATCACATTGTTTGATTTCTGTATATTGAAGAATCCTTGCATTCCTGGGATAAACCCCACTTGATCATGGTGTATGATCCTTTTAATGTGCTGTTGGATTCTGTTTGCTACTATTTTGTTGAGGATGTTTGCATCTATGTTCATCAGTGATATTGGCCTGTAGTTTTCCTTTTTTGTGACATCTTTGTCTGGTTTTGGTATCAGGGTGATGCTGGCCTCATAGAATGAGTTTGGGAGTGTTCCTCCCTCTGCTATATTTTCGAAGAGTTTGAGAAGGATAGGTGTAGCTCTTCTCTAAATCTTTAATAGAATTCGCCAGTGAAGCCATCTGGTCCTGGGCTTTTCTTTGTTGGAATATTTCTAATCACAGTTTCAATTTCAGTGCTTGTGATTGCTCTGTTTATATTTTCTATTTCTTCCTGGTTCAGACTCGGAAGGTTATGCTTATCTAAGAATGTGTCCATTTCTTCCAGGTTTGCCATTTTATTGGCATACAGTTGCTTGTAGTAATCTCTCATGATCCTTTTTATGTCTGCGGTGTCACTTGTCACTTCTTCTTTTTCATTTCTAATTCTATTGATTTGAGTCTTCTCTCTTTTTTTCTTGATGAGTCTGGCTAACGGTTTATCAATTTTGTTAATCTTCGCACAGAACCAGCTTTTGGTTTTATTGATGTTTGCCATCTTTTCCTTCATTTCTTTTTCATTTATTCTGCTCTGATCTTTATGATTTCTTACCTTCTGCTAACGTTGGTTTTTTTTTTGTTCTTCTTTCTCTAATTGCTTTAGGTGTAAGGATAGGTTGTTTATTGGAGATGTTTCTTGTTTCTTGAGGTAGGATTTCATTACTATAAACTTCCCTTTTAGAACTGCTTTTGCTGAATCCCATAGGTTTTGGGTTATCGTGTTTTCATTGTCATTTGTTTCTAGGTACTTTTTTATTTCCTCTGATTTCTTCAGTGATCTCTTGGTTATTTAGTAGTGTGTTGTTTAGCATCCATGTGTTTGTATTTTTACAGATTTTTTCCTGTAATTGATATTTAGTCTCATAGCCTTGTGGTCGGAAAAGTTACTTGATATGATTTCAATTTTCTTAAATTTACTAAGGCTTGACTTGTGACCCAAGATATGATCTATCCTTTAGAATGTTCTGTGACCATTTAAGAAAGTATATTCTCTTGTTTTGGATGGAATGTCCTACAAATATCAATTAAGTGCATGTTGTTTATGTATCATTTAAAGCTTGTGTTTCCTTATTTGTTTTCATTTTGGATGATCTGTCCATTGGTGAAAGTGGGGTGTTAAAGTCCACTTCTATTGTTGTGTTACTGTCGATTTCCCCTTTTATGAACTGTTAGCATTTGGCTTATGTATTGAAGTGTTCCTATGTTGGGTGCATAAATGTTTACAACTGTTATATCTTCTTCTTGGATTGATCCCTTGATGATTATGTGGTGTCCTCTTTGTCTCTTGTAATAGTCTTTATTTTAAAGTCTATTTTGTCTGATAGAAGAATTGTACTCCAGCTTTCTTTTGATTTCCATTTGCATGGAGTATCTTTTTCCTTCCCCTCACTTTCAGTCTGTAGGTGTCCCTAGGCCTGAAATGGGTCTCTTGTAGACAGCATATATACGGGTCTTGTTTTTGTATCCAGTCAGCCAGTCTATGTCTTTTGGTTACAGCATTTAATCCCCCTACATTTAAGGTAATAATCTTAATATGTGTCTTGGCATATTTCTCCCTGGATTTATCCTGTATGGGACTCTCTTCACTTCCTGTACTTGATTGACTATTTCTTTTCCGATATTAGGGAAGTTTTTAACTATAATCTCTTCAAATATTTTCTCTGTCCCTTTGTTTTTCTCTTTTCTGGGACCCCTATAATTCGAATGTTGTTGTGTTTAATGTTGTCCCAGAGGTCTCTGAGACTATCCTCAATTCTTTTCATTCTTTATTCTTTATTCTGCTCTGCGGTAGTTATTTCCACTATTTTATTTCCAGGTCACTCATCCGTTCTTCTGCCTCAGTTATTCTGCTATTGATTCCTTGTAGAGAATTTTTAATTTCATTTCTTGTGTTGTTCATCATTGTTAGTTTGCTCTTTAGTTCTTCTAGTTCCTTGTTAAATGTTTCTTGCATTTTCTCCATTCTATTTCCAAGGTTTTGGATCATCTTTACTCTCATTACTCTGAATTCTTTTTCAGCTAGACTGCCTCTTTCCTGTTCATTTTTTTGGTCTGGTGGGTTTTTACCTTGCTCCTTCATCTGCTGTGTATTTCTCTGTCTTCTCATTTTCCTTAACTTACTGCATTTGTGGTCTCCTTTTCGCAAGCTGCAGGTTTGTATTTCCCCTTGTTTTTGCGTCTGCCCCAGTGGATAAGGTTGGTTCAGTGTGTAGGCTTTTGTGTAGGCTTTCTGGTGGAAGGGACTGGTGCCTACACAATTGTGTAAGCTTTCTGGTGGAGGGGACTGGTGCCTGTGTTCCAGTGAATGAGGCTGGATCTTGTCTTTCTGGTGGGCAGTACTGTGTCCGGTGGTGTGTTTTGGGGTGTCTGTGAACTTATTATGATTTTAGGCAGCCTCTCTGCTAATGGGTGTGGTTGTGTTTCTGTGGTGCTAGTTGTTTGGCATGGGGTGTCCAGTAATGTAGCTTGCTGATCGTTGAGTGGAGCTGGGTCTTAGTGTTGAGATGGAGATCTCTGGGAGAGCTTTCGCCATTCAATATTATGTGGAGCCAGGAGTTCTCTGGTGGACCAATGTCCTGAACTCGGCTCTCCCACCTAAGAGGCTCAGGCCTGACACCTGGCAGGAGCACCAACACCCTGTCAGCCACATGGCTCAGAGGAATAGGGAGGAAAAAAAAAAAGGAAAGAAAAAAATAAAATAAAATAATTAAAATAAAAAATATTATTAATATAATATAATATATAAATATATATTATATAAATATAATATAGTAATTTAAAAAAGAAAAAAGAGAGCAACTGAACCAAAAAACAAATTTACCAATGATAACAGCATTAAAAACTATACTAAAAAAAAAAAAAAAAAAAATGGACAGAGAGAACCCTAGGACCAATGGTAAAAGAAAAGCTGTACAGAGAAAATCACACAAAGAAGCATACACATACACACTCACAAAAATAGAAAAAGGAAAAAATATATATATAAAAAACAAATGAAAAGTGAAACTAAATCAATAAACAAATCTTTGAATGATAATAGGCTCTAAATACTAAACTAAGATAAACTTAAAACCAGAAACAAATTAGATGCAGAAAGCAAACCACAAGTCTCTATTTGTTCCAAAAATCCGCTGCCTCAATTTTGGGGTGATCATTGTCTATTCAGGTATTCCACCGATGCAGGGTACATCAAGTTGATTGTGGAGATTTAATCCGCTGCTCCTGAGGCTGCTGGGAGAGATTTCCCTTTCTCTTCTTTGTTCACAGAGCTCCCGGGTTCAGCTTTGGATTTGGCCCCGCCTCTGCATGTAGGTCGCCTGAGGCCGTCTGTTCTTCTCTCAGACAGGACCAGGTTAAAGGAGCAGCTGATTCGGGGGCTCTGGCTCACTCAGGCCGGGGGTGGGAGGCGTTACGGAGTGCAGGGTGAGCCTGCAGTGGCAGAGGCCATCGTGATGTTGCACCAGCCTGAGGCGCACAATGCGTTCTCCCGGGGAAGTTGTCCCTGGATCATGGGACCCTGGCAGTGGCGGGCTGCACAGGCTCCCGGGAGGAGAGGTGTGGATACTGACTTGTGTTTGCTCACATGATTCTTGGTGGCTGCAGTAGCAGCCTTAGCGTTTCATGCCCGTCTCTGGTGTACACTGTGATAGCTGCGGCTCGCGCCCATCTCTGAAGCTCATTTAGGTGGTGCTCTGAGTCCCCTGTCCTAGCGCACCCTGAAACAATGATCCCTTGCCTCTTAGGCAGTTCCAGGCTTTTTCCCAGACTCCCTCCCAGCTAACTGTGGTGCACTAGCACCCTTCAGGTTGTGTTCAGGCAGTGAACCCCAGTCCTCTCCCTGGGATCTGACATCCGAAGCCGAAGCCTCAGCTCCCAGCCCCCACCAACCCTGGCGGTTGAGCAGAAAAGCTTGTCAGGCTGGTGAGTGCTGGTCGGCAATGATCCTCTGTGCGGGAATCTCTCCACTTTGCTCTCTGCACCCCTGTTGCTGCGTTTTCCTCTGTGGCTCTGAAGCTTCCCCCCCGTCCATCCCCGATCTCCACCCGTGAAGGGGCTTCCTAGTGTGTGGAAATTTTTCCTCCTTCACAGCTCCCTCCTAGTGGTGCAGATCCCATCCCTATTTTGTTGTCTCTGTTATTTCTTTCTCTTTTGCCCTACCCAGGTACGTGGGGGTTTCTTGCCTTTTGGGAAGTCTGAGGGCTTCTACCGGCATTTAGTAGGTGTTCTGTAGGAGTTGTTCCACATGTAGATGTATTTCTGATATATCTGTCCCACTGGTGCAGGTCCCGTCCCTATTCTTTTGTCTCTGTGTTTTCTTTTTTCTTTTGCCCTACCCAGGTACGTGGGGGAGTTTCTTGCCTTTTGGGTAGTCTGAGGTCTTCTGCTGGTGTTCTGTAGGAGTTGTTCCACATGTAGATGTATTTCTGATATATCTGTGGAGAGGAAGGTGATCTCCACGTGTTACTCCTCCGCCGTCTTGAAGGTCCCAGTCCTGATTTGCTTTTATGGAGAGTAAATACCTAAATTCCTGAAATTTGCCTACATTTTTTCACTCTATGATCTGTGAATTTTACCTGTCCCTAACATTTGCCAAAGCTATCTCAGACCAATTCCCCAAAAAAGGAATAGTATTCTCTCCTGAGTTAAAATTATCTTATTAACAAAACAATGTAACATAATGAACCAATATCTAAAAACAGTTCCAAGATGCCTCTATTACTGTATAAATTCTTTTCAAATCAGTATTTATGGCTGAAAATTTTCTTGTGAAAAATAATTTTTAAAATATTAGCCAGAGAGTCTCCTTATTTTATTTTGAATTCTGCAGACCTCAAGGATTTTTGTGGTACAAGGAGGCATCCCATTTAGCTGCATGACACTGCTCCATACTGCTGTTTATATAACCATGCTGCTTTGCTTTAGAACTGCTAATGTGAAAAACATTTGCACAAGATATAAAATGTGCAAAACAAAATAGAGGGCTTAATGGGCTATTTATTTAAGTTGGGAACTTTAAGTGCTTCATGCTCATATTCTTTGAAAAATATTAAATCACATGGCAGTTCTAGGAATGTAAATCCATGACTAAATTATAATACTTATGACAATGAGTTTTATCTAGGTATTAGAAGGCCTGTGCTCCTTTCCTTATCATCTCTGTGGCCTTGAGTAAATCAATTAACTACTCCAAGGCTCAGTTTTCTTATCTGTGAAATGGATTCCGTTATTCATTCATTTTATTTACTCATTCAACACATATTTATTCAAATTTAATAGGACCAGATTCTGTGTTGAAGTTGATAAAGACAAATACACAAATAAAGTCTAATTTAAAAACTCACTATATAGTAAGAAATGAATTCTATAAGTACATAATTCAGTAAAATGAGGGCAATCAATATATGAGGAAAAAATGGTGTATGAATATGGAGCTAATCTATGAAAAGTGAGATGGAAAAATTTCACAGAAGTCATAGAAAAGTTCACTCTTAAATTCAGATTGTGAATTTGCAAAAAAGAGAAGAGGGAACTCTAAACGTTATTGTTAAATAATCTAAAATGAGCCAACATTTATGCCAATGCTTTAAAATTTTTTAAAGTTAAATTAGGACAAAGTAAACACAATTGTATGTGAAATGAGCACTGATCAGTCTTAAAATATACCTTATCACTTTGTATGTCCCAACCCCCCCCCAAAAAAATTCTCTCTATAAAGTTCTTTGTACTCAGGGTCTTTGCAATAATTATTTAAATAATTAATGGACTTATGTATTGATTGAGCTCCTATTATGTTCTAGGCACAGTTAGTGTTGGGGTTTAACAATTTTTTTAAAAGTCCCTATTCTCATATAGTATAATTTTAAAAGAGACTGATAGATATAAGGAAGGAAGGGAGGAAGGAAGGGAGGAAGGGAGGAAGGAAGGAAGGAAGGAAGGAAGGAAGGAAGGAAGGAAGGAAGGAAGGAAGGAAGGAAGGAAGGAAGGAAGGGAGGAAGGAAGGACTAAATCATGTAATGGAAAGAACTAAGAGGAAAATAAATCATGTTAAGGAGATAAAAAATCAAAAGAGAAATATTTTGAATAGAATCATCAGGGAAGAACTCTGATAAAATGATATTTGAGAACAGATTTCAATGAAGTAAGAGAGTAAGCAAATACAACCATTTTGAAAAGATATTGCTTTAGTGAATGACAGTTCTTCTATGTTCGCCAGCAGCTGAAATTCCCTGTCCTTCCATCGTACCGATGTATCGAAACTCCAACCTTGGGCTAACGCAATAGTTTGTCTCCATTCTTACACTTGAGCTGCTGAGAGCTACTGGAGAATGTCACACCACCAAGTAGAGAGGTCTTCCACTACCAATTCACAGTCTCCTCTTCAACTGAGTCCTGGGTGCTATCCAACATTCATTCTAATTTCTGCAGACAGAGTTCTATCCCAATATCCACCATGGCTATCAAACCTTCTTCAGACTCTACCAGACTTGAGCTTTCATTTCTTCCTCTCTCTTTCCTCCTCCTTTGTGAAAAAGAACAAAAAACTACATAGAATTCAGTAGTTAGGTACTCTTGCAAATTCTTGCCACAACACTACAAAATTCTTGCATATGCAATCTAACTTTCCTTTTTCTCTCCTGTTTTTAATAGAAAATGTGTTGCTGTTCCAATGTCAACCCAATCCTTCAATCTATGCTTTTATCAGGAGTTTTGCTTTTTCTTATATCTAATCTTTTCCTCTCTATTGCTTTTTATCAACACAAGCACAATTGACTTTTTTGTACCTTCGTTAACCCCACTTTGCATGCTTCCATTTAACCTCTTCTTCATCATTTATTTTATTTAACTTAGTTAAGTAAATTAGTTTATTTAATATATGACGGCACTGTGCTAGGCTCTGGAGATATATTAATGAGAAAAATTTAAAATAAAATAAAGACATGGTATATGCTAATCAAATAGTAACACTAATAGATATCCAATTTTAAACAGTGCTTAATGTTTTAAAGAAAAAGCCATGCTGTAAAAAGAAGTCCTCTCCTTTAAGACCTGACATAGTCTGGAATTCAGAGAAGGCATCCCTAAAGGAACAATAGGCACGGAAGCAATGAGTGTGGAGGGAGTTTTTCAGGTGCAGGGAACAGCATGTGCAAAGTCCATAGACTCCTACAGTAATGCCACTGGGGTGAAGAAGGCAAAGGGGTGCTGGAGCCAGAAGCCTGGAGAAGCAGACAGTTCTTTACCCAGAACAAAAGGCAACCATAGGGTATTTTAAGGAAGGAAATGGCACAATTAGCTTTAAATTTGGAAACATTTACTCTAGCACTGTACAGGGAAGGAATTGGAGGATAAGAGTAGATGAAGAAAGATAATTTATTCCAGAGCTCAGAAATTCAGGAAGGACATGATGGTATATTAATCTAAAATGGTGGTAGTGATAAGAATTGATTATGAAGTAAGGATAAATTTATGAAGGCCAGCTGAGAATGCTTGGATGTGATTGGATGAAGGAAGGAAATATCAAGGTTGATACCCAGTTTTCTGGCTTTTACAGCTGAAATGATAGAGTTGACTGACTGAGGTGGAATATCCTGTAGAGGACCAGAATGAGAACAATGGATGATCACTATATGGAGCTTGAGATCCATGAATTTGGTTTCCAATACCCTTGCTGTCCTCCCCTTCCTTGCCAGAAATCCTCCATGGAATCCTGGGCACTGAGTAGCTACCAGGGAAGCAAGGTGTGAAACATATATACTTAATTGTCTAAAACTGAATTTTGTATATACTTCCCAACTGACAATATCTACATATTTTAAGCATTTTATAAATTTTTATTTTTTAGAAAGTTATTTTTTTAAGCAATTTCATGGAATGTTGATGAAATTAAACGTTCCCTTGACTCAGATTTGTTTCCATATTGCGTTTTGTTTAATGGCCTTTACATCACCCATTGCCTGAATTTAAGAGAGGAATAATAATACTAAGCCAATTCTTGACATGAAAACAGTTCAATTTTTTATAAGACGATGTGCCCAGCAGAGAAAGAAAAAAAAATCATCCAAGATAAGAACTTTAACAAAAAGAGAATTAGGAGATTATGGGGGAGCTCTTGTTTCCACGGTGACAACTACATTTCTATTATTCCTTTCAAGAAGAGGAGTGCATTTTGATTTACGAAATAGAAAATACTACTAGCATGACATATCAATTTATCTAAATATATACCATTTCTGTCCTCCAAGCTGGAATGTAAACATTTACAGCTTCTTTTGTTAGTTTTTGACTCAATATATTTTTGCCCAATGCAAATGTAGCATTCGCTATTAAAAGGAAATGTACTGGAAAATTGTAAGAAATGTTAAGATTTTCTACAGTATAAAGGTTCTTCTCTCTTTCTCTCTCTCTCTCTCTCTCTCTCTGTAACTAACTCTCTCTCTGTAACTATCTCTCTCTCTCTCCTCTGTTGATCTTTGCTCAGTCAAAAATCCACGCATAACTTTATACTCTGCCCTCCATATCAGCAGTTTTGTATCTGTGGATTCAACCAGCGGTGGATTGTGTAGTGCTGTAGCACATATTTAGTGAAAAAAATCTGAGTATAAGTGGACCCATGCAGTTCAAACCCATGTCAATCAAGGGTCAACTGTATATATGTATATATATATATATATATATATATATATACACGCACACATACTTTATTGCACTTTGCTTTATTGTGCTTTGCAGATATTGCCTTTTTAGCAAATTGAAGGTTTCTGGAAACCCTGAGTCAACCAAGTATATCGGCACCATTTTTCCAACAGCGTTTGCTCACTTCCTGCCTTTGTGTCACATTTTAGTAATTCTGGCAAGATTCAAAACTTCCACCAGCAAAAAGATTATGGCTTAACAAAAACTCAAATGATGTTTAGCATTTTTAGCAACAAAGTGTTTTTTAATTAAGGTATGTATATTTTTTAGACACAATACTATTGCATATTTAATAGACCACAGTACAGTGTAAACATAACTTTTAAAAAAATATATTTATTTTTTTATTTTTGGCTGTGCTGGGTCTTCGTTTCTATGCGAGGGCTTTCTCTAGTTGTGGCAAGTGGGGGCCACTCTTCATCGCGGTGCGCGGGGCCTCTCACTATCGCGGCCTCTCCTGTTGCGGAGCACAGGCTCCAGACGCGCAGGCTCAGTAATCGTGGCTCACGGGCCTAGTTGCTCCGCACCATGTGGGATCCATCCAGACCAGGGCTCGAACACATGTCCCCTGCACTGGCAGGCAGATTCTCAATCACTGCGCCACAAGGGAAGCCCCAACATAACTTTTATATGTGCTGGGAAACCAAAAAAATTGTGTGACTTGCTTCTTTGCAACATTCACTTTATTGCAGTGGTCTGTAACTGAACCCAAAATATCTCTGAAGTATGCCTGTATAGATGATTGATAGATGATAGATAGATAGATAGATTGATAGACAGATAGATAGATAGATAGACTGACAGATAGATAGATAGATAGATAGATAGATAGATAGATAGATAGATAGATAGATGATAGATAAAAACACATACCACAGAGATTTGTTGACAATAGAAGTGAAGGGAACATCCTTGGTGTGCTATTGGTTTGGTGCCTGTCCTTGGATTTGTCCAGGAGACCTGCCCATGTTTCTAAACTTAGATTCTTTGAAGCTCTCCAACATCAATGTAAACACATACCGCTTGTACCTAAATTAAATCAAATTAGATTTCTGGGTCTTGCAGTCAAGGAAATACTAATTTATATGTGCCCTGTCTCTCTTATTAACTATCAACTCTTGACCAGGACATGTAGTCCCAGGCCCTAGCACTGTGTCTGGTATATACAAAGTGCTCAATAAACACTTGTTAAATGAGTAAACACATGGGACTATGATGAAAACTACAAACACATCATCCAGCCAAGGGGGCTGCAGTACCATGCTTATTGGTAGAAATTCCAGCTGCCTAAAACCTGTGAACATATTTTCCAGAGGAGCTTTGGGTACTGGGGGTACTGGGCTAGAATCCCACAACAGAGATTCATTTTAAAGATATATCACTCAAATATGGTTGACTAATTACCTCTCATTCAAGTCTGAGTTTAATTCTCATAGCTATTGGATAAAAAGGATACAAAAAAGCCAAAAGACTCTGAACAGATGTTATAACAGTTTTAATATTCTCACTACCGAGGCTAAAAAAAAGGATTTCAGGAATGATGATGCAGAAATTGAGACAAACCTCATGAATATCTCTCCATGAAGTGGGAATGAAAACAAAATGCATTACTCTCAGTAACTAGTATGGGAAATATATGATTATAGTAAAGCAAAATGACTTTAGATACTGAAAAGGGCTTAGTATGAAAAGGTAGAGAATTCTAGAACTCAGCTCCCACAGTAAAGAAAAGTGGAATAATAGTGGTTCTGATTTAGATAATAACTATAATCCTTGATAAACAAAAGAAAGAAATAATTATACAAGGGTATGGATGGAGGAGAAAAAGAGTGGGATAGAAAGGAAGGAGAAAAAAGGAAAAATATGGATTAATAAAAAGGTGGTAGAACCCAGTAAATGGTATGTGTCAGGGAGAATGAAAAACTCAAAATCTAGTATGAACTGGTAACTTTAAGTGATTTCAATATCCATTTACAATAAGCCAACATACTTTAATAGTGTCTTAGGATTTACTTTTATTTGAATTATGTGTCTTTATTATTATTATAGTTGTATAAACAGTAATTTATGCTCAAAGGCATGTGATGAAACCACTTGAATCAGTTTATTTCTTACTATCAGTTTGTAGTGGCTTCGTCAACTCTTTTCATGTAAGAGACATCCTTTCGTCTTATTTTTCACTTTTAGGCTCTTTAACACTATTGGGCTTTTTCCTGTTGGATTCCGTGCCTATAAAATACTGCTATTTGAAAATAACTTACAATTTTATTCCGATAAGGGTTGATTATCTCTGAATAATTGTTGCAAACAGTGTATCCTAGTACAAGGAAACAAGTTTTTGATCTACCATTTGAAACAGTGAGAAGTTACACTTTTTTAAAATAAATAAACCAGAGGGATAATCATGGCTTTCATATATCTTAGAGCTAATGTTGCTTTAAACAAACAAACAAACAAAAACAAGTGCAGACGCATAATATGAATCCATACCCAAAAATAAACAACAAATAAGCAAAACTCTAAGTAATTTCAAGGGGAAAGTAATTGTCCATTGGTCAAGTAGAGCCAAGAAAGGAAAAAGTATATTCTGGTATTGAATCTGTCCTAATAGCTCATTAGTACATAGAATAAAATTTCCAAAGACTGAATAAAATTACCCAGTAGGATGCACTGAAATTACTTTGAGAGTTTGAACTTGGTAAGACTGGTTGGCTTAATTCCATATCAAAGCTCTTTGATTCTTTTTATACTCCTTGACTGTATTATGCTAACATATCCTGCGATTTATAGTTTCATATTTCTTTGGTTAATATTGTTAAAATGGGTTAAATTTGTAATAAAAATCTTACAGCTTAAGATTAAAAAGGAAAAGAAATTTTTAAAAACCCCTTCTTGATCTCTTATATTATGTATACATACCCACCAGATGCAAAAGATGTCTTTAAACCAAAATCTGACATGTTAGTGTTTCTGAGTAATGTTTCTTAAATCTAAAAAATAAATTCATGACTGCACTTTAAAACCATTTTTGCAGAGTTCACAGGGGCCATCTCCATTACAATATTATTTCTGAATTTTTCATTTGCTGCCATGGGCTGTTCACATTTTCTATATACATTTATTACTCTCAGACAGCTCACTTCAGTAAATTGAAGTTGTTGCATAAAAAAAAAAAAATTGCTGTAGTCATGAGTGTCTAGCCTTGATGTTACCCAAACTTTTCTGAAAAGCTAAGAAGAAAAGTATACAGAATTTTTCTTTAGAAATGACACTGAAGATACAGAATGGTTTTTATGTGCTAGGTATTCAATGTTTTCATGCCTCAGAGTTAAGATATAAAAACATTTACAAGAGTTATATCAGAATCCTTTTTGATTCCAGCCAAATTGAACATTCAAGTTCTTTTCCTTTACTGACTTATTCTTTAATCATACATGGAGCTACTATGCAGTCAAGCAATGTGCTTTGGAATAGGTATAAGGTATTCCACCCTGAGTATGGACTAGAGAATAGTCATGTCCGCATTGGCACATCTTTTCCCTCTCCAGGGTATTCCCTTTCCTCATATGTTTCTCATCTACCTTAGATTTCATGGTCATCGTTTTTATAATACTTTTTTTTTGCGGTATGCGGGCCTCTCACTGTTGTGGCCTCTCCCGTTGCGGAGCACAGGCCCCGGACGCGCAGGCTCAGCGGCCATGGCTCACGGGCCCAGCCGCTCCGCGGCATGTGGGATCCTCCCGGACCGGGGCCCGAACCCGTGTCCGATGCATCGGCAGGCAGATGCTCAACCACTGCACCACCAGGGAAGCGCCCTGTAAAATTGATTTTTAACCCAAGATTCTAACATAGTTTTTAGTTAACATGTCTGAAAGTTGTATGTGTATGTGTGTGTGTGTGTGTGTGTGTGTGTGTGTGTGTGTGTGTGTGTGTGTAGTAAAGAGATTGTTGAAGCTAAAGGCAGAGGTGGAATAAGAATATGTCTTTATGGTTTGAAACCCTCATAAATTCTCCTCACCTTCTTCCTTATCATTATCATCACATCATCATCATCATCACCAATATTTGCCGAATGCTTGCCATGTGCCAGGCATTAACCTAAGGACTTTGTATGCATTAATCAATGCATTATCTCACTTGCCCCATTTTTCTTAGGAGAAACTGAATCTCCTCAAGCAAAAGGCATCACCATGGGGTTGTGAATTCACATGGAAAGTTGCCTGATTCCTGAGCCCAAGATCATATTGCCACCGGATCTCACAGGCCTAACTTAACTTTCACCTTCTCTAGAAAACTCTCTAGTTTTACCCATGAGAATTAGTGTGTGTTTAATCATCACATTGATACCACAAGCTAGTACTTTTGTAGAGCACTTATTTATTTCTCACTTTTAACATAGTTAGTGGTTTATGATTTACCTTCCTCTTTGAAACAGTTACCAAGACTTGCTCCTCTCTGTATCCCCCAAACAGTGCCTAGAAGGGTGATTTAAAATGACAGATAATCAACAATGTTAAAGCATTGTATAAACATCCTTACTTATTAAACTGAGGTTGGGTATCGAAAAATAATGATTCTTAAAGAATCCATATTCCTGGGCTCAATTGTCAGAAAATTGCTATTGAATCAGAATGTGATACAGCTCAGGCATCATGTTTTTATAAAGTTCCTCCGATGACTTTAAGGATAGCAAGTTTGGGGGACTGGATATTTGAAAGTATTCTACCAGCCCTGAGAGTTGGCATCTATAACATGAGGCTTCCATGTGGACATGTCGGTGTGTTCCTGGGTCGTGAATCAGTATATTGTCATGAAATTCTGTGGAGATGAGAGAGTGGGGCCTAGAGGCAACTGAGGACGCTTCTGTCCCAGAGTCTGGGATATTTGTTTCCCACTATTTAATGTATTCCTGTGATACTTGTCAATTAAGGATACTGCACTTCAAATCAGAGATTGAACTAATAATAATATAAAGATTTTTATTAATATATTCTATTTCCCAAGTTTGAAATTATTCTAGAGATCACATCTAAAGGTGCATTCTCTCTTTAAACAATGTCCTTTTAAAACTTGAAGGTTAATTTACACGTATTAGCCTGGTAATTCCAACTTTAAATAATGTTCTGCAGCATCTGATCCAGCTGTCCGTGTCTCTTTACCAGAGTCTGTCCTTCTTATTGAGACCTGTTCCTCTCTAAGTATTGTGTTCCAATACAACATGAAAATACAAAATTTCATTCTCTTAAAGTTCTTGGGAGTGATACCCCATGAATAGCAGATTAGTTTTCCAATAGCTAATTTTCTAAGTGTTGCTATAGTAAATGACCATAATCACAATGGCTTACAGTAGCACATATTTATTATCTTAGAGTTTTGGAGAAGTTGAAAAATAGGTCTTATGGGGCTAAAATCAAGGTGTCAGGAGGGCTGTGTTTGTTCTGGGGGCTGCCAGAGAGAATCTCTTCCTTGCCTTCTCCAGCTTCTAGAGGCTGCTTACATGCCTTGGCTTGTGGTCCCCTTCCAGCAATGATATTACTTTGACCTCTGCTTCCATCATCACATCTTCTCTAACTCTATACCCTCCTGCTTCTGTTTTATAAGGACATTTACAAAATGTCTAGTGGATCCATCTAGATGATCCAGAATAATCTCGAAAATCTTTAGCTTAATCACAACTGCAAAGTCCCTTTTACCCTGTAAAGTAATCCTTCAAGGTAACATATTCACAGATTCTGGGAATTAAGGCATGGACATCTTTGGGGGCCATTATTCAACCTACCATAAATATAAGCTCAATTATTGACTCCTTGATGCTTGAAATCTCAAATAAAGCACAAGAAATGCTAGCTTTCAATTGATTGCATGAACATTTTTTTTAAAGTATGTATATTGTATAGATAGGGGAATGAAGGTGAGATATTGTGATTTATAACAAGAAATATTATTTGGTAGTCACATCCCTGTTTCTGTCACAGAACTTCTAAAACCCTTGGAGTTTTCCAGTGATAAAAGTTGTAAAAAGTGTCTTGATATTCATAACAAACACCTTTCAACCACACCTAAGTTTATGTTAATGAGATGACTTTTGGAAAACACCTAAGGTTTGTTTGCTAAGGGAACCAACCATGTGATTAGAGAGTTGGAACTTTGAGTCCCATCTCCCCACCCTCGACATTCTGGGAAGGAAAAAGGGCTGGGAGTTGAATTTATTGCCAATGGCCAATGATTTAATCAATCATGCATAGATAATGAAGCCTCCATTGACACCTTAAAGGATTGGGCTCAGAGAATTTCAGGGCTGCTAAAAACGTAGAGATTCTGGTAGAGTGATGCATTCAGAGAGCATGGAAACTCCATGCCCTTCCCACATTACCTCGCCCTGTGCATCTCTTCCATCTGGCTTTTCCTGAATAATATCCTTTTCTAATAAGTTGGTCATCTAGTAAGTAAAATATTTCTCTGAGTTCTGTATGCCGTTCTAGCAAATTAATCGAACCCAAGGAGGGAGTCGTTGGACCCTCCCCTCTATAGGAGGTCAGTCAGAACAAGAGAAGCACTGGGCTAGTAACTGGCATCTGGAGCGGTTTGGGGCACAGTCTTATGGGACTGAGGTCTTAACCTGTGGGATTTAACACTATGTCCAGGTAGATAGTGTGAGAATTGAGTTAAATTGTAGGACACCAGTCCAAGAATTGCTTGGTGGCATGGAAAAAAAAAAACCCAAAAAACCCATATATTGGAATTGAGTGCAGAATATTGGATGGATAGAGAAATAGGTAGATGGATAGATAGATAGTCTGATACATACATACATACATACATACACACATACATGTTACATACATAGAGTTTACAAATTGCCCAACTCAACTTGAACTAGTAAATCACATAGAACTCTGAGAGTCTAGAAGAGTCTTAGTCGGGATGATCAAAAAAAGCAGTTGAAATTTAAGAAGCCTCAGGAGAGATCTTCTCTCTGTGCACAATGTACTTCTTCCACAGAGGCAAGGACTCCTAATTCCATCAATGTGTACTCTAATTTCATAACATTAGGAAAATTACCTTTTACAGACTTTTGCTTTTTAGCATCTAAAGCGCAGTTTCTTTAGGAGCAGGTGTTCTTAAAGTAACATATCTCCTGGTTTGTCAGGTAACTAAAGATCATTCAAAAGAAATCAGGTGTCGTTGAGAAAAACACTGTTTTTCCTCTACATTCTCAATTCACTGTGACTAGAATTTTACGCTTGAACTGGTATTTTTTTCTTTTTTTTTTTAATGTTAAATGTCATGAATTTCTTCATTTTCCCATCTATTTAAAAAGCCTGTAAATTTAGGAATCCATTGGCGAGGGTAGATACGGAAGGCTTGGATGTGTCTATGCTCACGATTTTCATAAATGTTTTTCCTTTCTCCCCTTTAGTTTCAGTTTTCTTCTCTTATTTTTTGAAAGAAAATAATATTTTGAGGGCAGAGTTATCCTCTAATCTTGATATAAATTTTAGTGGACATAAGTGTTTAAACAAGCCAATTAATGTCCTGAAATTCAGACAACTATATGCAGCCATGCTCACGAAAGTTGACTTGATTTAACTAACATAAGAAACTGTTCATTTGCTTGATTACTTACCCTTTTTATCATAAGACACTAAGCCTGAATTTTTTTTCCTACCAAAGTATGTTGTGGAAATTTAAAGAAGAGCCTCCGAGAAGCAGGGTATCCATCATTCTTACAAGTTGTAAACCCACAGCCTGTTTTCTGGTGAACAAGTAAAGATCAGTCTTCCTGTAAGAGTTAACAATTCTATAATGTTTCTCACTAAGAGAGGATGCTTATTAAATTGATAACAGAGAGTAACTTCATTTCAAGCCAGTCAGTCTATTTTCTTTTCTGCCTTCATCCGAGTACTCACACCCCTCCTCCTGGGGCAACCCCACCATCTTATCTTTATTAATTTGGGTCCAGCATTAATGTTAACTGACTTCTAGCTCTCACTCTTATAGTGACTGAAGATGCAATCAGAATCCCATTTTTCAACAAATTGGTGACTTCAGAAGCTATTTATTGGCAATCTCCAAAATATGTAGTTTACTCTGTATTTAGAATCACCTATGATTTTAAAAATACATTTGGAGATTAATGGATATAAGGAAAGAAAACCCAACAATGAATTGTACTTGTATCATTGTTTCTGTATGATGACATTTATCAAGGAAAATTCATAGGAAAAAAACATACAAAGTGGGTCTGTGTACAGTACTCCACCTTTGCTGATCTGTTGCAAACTGCTTTTCTTTCACATCATCACTTCTCTTTGTCTTTTAGAATATAATTGTATTTCCAAAGAACCAACCCAGTTTCTCCATTCCTGATCAGAACAACTAATACGTATTTTATTTACCCACAATTCCAGGATTTATAAGTGTATGCTAAGAATTCATTGCATATTACCTGAACTTTGAACTCCCACTTAAAATATGCTGGCCTTTGGGAAATGTGATTTGTTTTTCAGGGAATCATATTAATAAGGCATTACTTGAAATTCTTCTAAGCACAAGAAAAAATACTTTATCATTTCCATATTCATGATAAAATTTCCCCTCTAAACAACAGAACAGCAAAAATAAAAAGGGGCCTGGAGTATTAATGAGCAAACCCTTTGCCGCTGTCACCTGTGACAGGACAGGCTGTGGCAAAAGCATGCTGGAGTTGAGTTCACCGGAAGTCATAGGGAAAATTAGTTTTCACAAAGAAATGCATATAGTATTAAAAATGTATATAGAATCCATGCACAATAGACTATTGGAGATCTTTGTACAAAATAGACCATATATTGGCTTCTACTGAAGGTTCATAACACCTCAGCTACTGACTCCCCAAGTAGGAGAAAAAGTATGTTATACAGTGCTTTCAGGATAAACTTTTAATTTTTTTGTTTTGTTTTCTTTCTTAGCAAATTATGATCTTACATTACAGACATAGGTAAAAGGGTTTTCTTTTCCTAAGGAAGCAATTCGCCAAACCAAATTATTACAATCTGCTAAGCTCTAGTACTTACTTTTGAATTGTCAGGTGTAATTACTTTTTTAATCATCAGGCTGAGTATTAATTAGTCATAAAGTATTATCATTAGTTAAGCCTCGATATGATATTTTGCAAGGTAACTCAAGCCTACCATTGTTTCTGTTATATATTGATGATCTGCTTGTTTCTTTTGTTTTCTACAGCTACATTTGGGACTTTGGGGACATCTATCCCTGCAAAGACAACACCAACAAAATCCAAATCTAGGATTGTTGGTTTCCTTACATTTAAGTAACAGAGTAAAGATGGTGTCAAAATTTGGCAATGATATATGTGGTACACATGATTGTCGTTATGCATTCTACTTTTATTTCTCATCACACAAAAGAAAGATAATCTAACAACAATTACTGGGTGTGTGTGTGTATATATATATATATATATATATATATACACACATATATATAGTGTGTCTTTCTGTGTATTTACACACACACATATTAAATTACGTGTTTATTAATTTGCATTTAACCTAGTTGAATAACAGTGTAAACACTAGCATTCACCTGGCATACGAAATAGCTTCCAAGGATATGATGTGAATATATGCTGAGTGTTAACCAAGCAGTATTCTTTTACTCTGTGCACTGAAACCTAAGACACATTTCTCTTTCTTTATTAAATATGTTAGTTGGGAGCATAACTCTTGATTATTACTGACAGAGAGCAGTTTCCAGGTAGTCTATGACTTCAGAGTGCATCTTGGGAGAAAATTCAGTAACAATAAAATCATCAGTTGATTTGTTCAAAATCCAATTATAAGTCAGTAACAAGAGTCAAAAACAATAGCAGCAAAAATTCAAACTTCTGAACTTTCAGTATTACAAAACATAAACACAATTATCTTCTCAATAGGGCTAACAAAGTCTACAAGTACAATCTGTCCATTTTGGATGATGAGAAAAAATATCATTAAAGTTAATGGAATTTACCATTTTAGAGGTTGGAGTCAAAGGCTGATCATGATAATCCCTTGAAATTAGCCCTTAAAATGGATTGTTGCCTCTTAAGCCAAAAATTATAAAGATTTTACCTGTTAGGGACATCTCCAAAAGGAATTGCAGCATCTGAGTTTAAGTTTTAAAAGCTAGATCCTTCCCTTTCAGGGATCCAAAGTAGATATTAAAGTCATTATTTCTCCTTTTCTAAAAGTATGCTATTGTGGATATGATGATAATTGCTAGAGAAGTATACTTCTATTATTTTTTTTCAGTGTGACATAAATATATTTGAGCCCTCTCAAATAAAGAAATAGTATCACCTTCAAAGATTCACTTGACAGGCATAACGGTTTCATGTACCATTCCAGTATAGAATGGGGAGATGCTTCACAAAGTTTATTTAGCGTCTGTCAAAGGGAAAATTGCACCAAAGTTAAACAGAGAAGGAAGACTTTATTCAAGGCTATTGCAATAGGGAAGAGAGGCCAGAACTCAGTCTGACCTCAATTCCACTGAAACAAAGGGCTGGAGAGCTTTTAAGAGCCGGTGTGGATGGGGAGGTTGAGAGGTAGAAGGCCATCTGTATTTGCTAACTGGCCCCACCTAAAGGAAAAGTAAACCTATCTTCAGGACAAGAGGTAATTTTACAATTTAGAGTAAGGGTGTCCACTAAAGTTGGGTTCCTCCCCTCCCACAGAGACTACGAGTTAGAGGCTAGGAGGCAGGAGTGCTATTTACCCTAATGATTACATTTCAACAGGATGGTAGCCAGATCCTTGAGAAAGATAGTCCTGAGTTGTAAAACTGGCAAGAGGCTTTAATAAAGATTTACATCTCGGGACTTCCCTGGCGTTCCAGTGGTTAAGACTCTGCGCTTCCACTGCAGTGGACATGGGTTCAATCCCTGTTCGGGGAACTAGGATCTCTCATGATGGGCGGTGTGGCAAAAAAATTTAAAAAAGAAAAGAAAAAGAAAAAAAAGGTTTACATCTTAAAGGGACAGAGAAAGAATTTATAATGACAAGTTTCTAAAGTAAATGCTGTAAAGAAAGGGAGAGCAGGGGCCTAAAGGGAGGAATAATCCTGTCTAGAGTTTGCTCCAGCTGAGGGAAACATTAAGAACATCTTGGTCACACCTCACATTCAGAAAAATAAATAAATTAAATAAAACAAAACCAATACGTTCGCATTTTCTTAGAAACTTTCTTACAAAGAGAATGCCAAGTAGCTGGAAAGAGATGTTCAGCTCCTCCATTTTTGGTTCAATTTCTGGAATTTTACAACCAAAATTATGTTTTTTAAGGGGAAAGGCTTTGGGTTCACAGGAGGCACAAATGTAAAGAAGGGGATGGGCTGGCGTGAACTTGGGTGGGAAACAACAATGTTGGGTCTAGCCTTATAAGTAAGGATGGGCTGGGTGAGGTCTCAGTGATGAGTGTGACACCTGGAAGATGAAGGCACATTTTCAGGAAATTACTCTGAGGTCTGGAGAAGTACACTGAACTGTACTTGGTGTTAATTGTGTTAAAGCTTAAATCAGGAGCCATAAGATGGAAATCTAAACGAGAGCAAATAAGCATGAGAGAAAAACGGCTAATAGCATCTTATTATTTTTCTAAAAACTATAGACTTCTACCTATATGTATACATTTCTTCTTATTTCCTTTCAAGATGAGTTATTACTTCAATAGGCAGCAATTTCTCTGGGCTTTTTCCCTACTAGTTAAACAAGGGATTGAATGCTCCAGTTTTCGCAAAGAAGGATTTAGGGGTTGATAGGAACAGAGTAAAGAGACAAAGTAGGTGGTTAAATAGTTAATCCCACTACGGGGTTGTAAGTAGAGAAAAAAGTATGGGAGACCCCTGTAAGTTAATGATTAATCAAGAAAGCAAGTTTGATTAACCACAAAACCAAGCAGGCTTGCTTAGCAACAAAACCATGCAACAGAAGCATGAGACATGCCCCAAAACAATAAAACAATGGTGGACTGAGACCCACATCCTGCCCAGTAAAGTCAGTAAGTTAATGATTCCTAGGACATGCTCCTCTGAGCACACTAAAAGCAAAAATATTCATTAAAAGGTGACATTATAATGAAACCTGAGATGATTTACCATATTTTATTATATGTTACCGCCTTTTTGCTCATTTCCATTGCATCACATCAGTCCCCATTTGACCATGTAGGGACAAGAAAACGTCCCCACCTGATGTGAAGGAGGAACTAATGATGGAAGCTTGACGTCTACTCAAGAATGAGGAAGAAGGTGGTCTTCTCCCCCTCCCCACTTTTCCGTTGTTTATAAAACAGTAGCCCACTAAGTTTTCAGGGTGGCACTCTCTTGCCTGCCCCCTTGTTTCTCTTACAAGAGTCCTATACTAATAAACTCTTTCCTTACCTGTCACTGCCTCTCTCTGAATTCTTTCTGTGCCGAGATAGAAGAATCTGTGCTCCACTAAGTACCAAGACGCATTCTGCTGGTTTCAGGATCATCAACTTCTACACCTGAGATGCTAGTTAGAAATGCAGTTTCCTGGTCCAACAGAAATCTACTGAATGAGACGAGGAGAGAGAGGAAAAGAGAGGCAGGGCAAAGAAATGGAGCAGAAAGAAGCAGTGGGGAAAAAACACAAAAAACAGATTAAAAGAAAGAAAATAAACACTGGAGGAGACGGGAGGAATGTAAATTTTTATCAAGCTATTCACGTGATTCTTATACATAGTAAACTATGAGAGCTGCCAAATATATTCTCTAAGATGCCATATAAAAAGTATACAAGCTCTTAGAGTTCTACTTTAAAGTAAGCAAGAAAGAGTCTGATGCTAATAAAACACTTTACGTTTTGCAGTATTTTAAAAACACTGATGATTAATTTTTCCCCTAAACTCTATATTGATCTGGACTTTTGCAATTATGTAGTAACTGGTTTGTAAGAACTCAAGAACTAGAAGTAAAGGAGGGATCATAAATGTGGGAATGGCAAAGGTCATTAAATATCTTTCAGCCCAATCAACTTAAATAGCTCTGAGCTTCCAAAAGATTTCAGAAAAAACTAGCTTCCCATCCTGTGTGTCCTATTAAATAATCTCTGAAAATATTATCTCAAAACAGTAACAACTACCTGAGAATGTTTGCATCGTCATTTATAATGTAAAATTACCTTAAAATTACTTACTTCTGGGAGTCTTTTCTCCTACAAACTTGCTAAAATCTTAAAATAATAGTGTCTATAATAAAGGAGAAATAGCGAGGAGGAAAATGCATGGAGAATTACAAGCCTGGGGCAGATTTAAATGGAATACCACAGCTGAAACATTTGCTTGCCAGGAGGTGAGAAACAGGAATTAGAAAGTCAGTGAGAAACAGAAAAGAAAAATGGGAGGGAATAAGAGCAAACAAAAGTGTTTTTCAGTTTCCTCCATTACCAGCTCTTCTTTTGAGGTTTAGTTCACAAAAGATTACCCGGGAAATATTATATTCGTATTCAAAATGACTCTCTATGTATACAAACATTACAGGCTCTTTATGGGGGGATAAAAGGAAAAGAATGTATTATTTTCTGCAAAAAAAAAGAAGAGTCATGTAACAATATAATAGCACAGTGGACATAAACAACAGTTAAAACAACTCAGTAAATGGATGTTTTAATTCTATTTAAATTTAATCAAAAGTTTTTGTTTGCCTGACAATATACTCTAATATATTTTATAGTTAAAATTCTTTGTGTACCACTTTTAGAATCTTCACATACTTTAGGGGCTCCCTTTGTGTGTGTGTGTGTGTGTGTGTGTGTGTGTGTGTGTGTGTTTTCTTGCAATGTGTATTAGTAAGGTCATTTTTGGTTCCAAGTGGTTAGAAATACAACTAGACTAGTTTGAGAAGAATGGGAGGAAAAGAAGAACACATCCACTAAGTGTGGCCATTGGCAGGGACAAAGTGGTTCCCTAATGATACTGAGTTTGGGGTATTTTTTTAAATAGCTACAGTCCTTATTCTTTTTCTTTTTAATTGAAGTATAGTTAATTTACAATGTTGTATTAGTTTCAAGTGTGCAGCAAAGTGATTCAATTATACATATATATATATACACATACATATATATGTATGTGTATACATATATATATACACATACATATATATATGTATGTGTATATATATATATGTGTAGGTATTCTTTTTCAGATTCTTTTCCTATATAGATTATTACAAAATATTGAGTATAGTTCCCTATGCTGTACAGTAGGTCCTTGCTGTTTATTTTATATATATAGTAGTGTTTATAGGTTAATCCCAAACTCTGAATTTATCTCTCCCTCCACCCCCATACTCACTATCCCCTTTGATAACCATAAATTTGTTCTTTATGTCTGTGAGTCTCTTTGGGTTTTGTAAATAAGTTCATTTGTATCATTTTTTAGATTCCACATATAAGCGATATCACAAGGCGTTTGTCTTTCTCTGTCTGACTTACTTCACTTAGTATGATCATATCTAGGTCCGCTCATGTTGCTGCAAATGGCATTATTTCATACTTTTTCATGGCTGAGTTTGGGATATTTTTATTGTATAATCTTGTTTAATTTTCACAACGATCCTGTGAGGCAGAAATGAAAACAACCTTTATTTGTAGGTGAAAAATCTGAATAACTAGGAGCTTATCGCACTAGGTAGTGGTGGGGTGACATGAGCCTTTTGACATCAGAGCCTGTTTTTTAACTACTCACGATTTTGTAGCCCTGGCCCGATACCACCTCAATTCCTTGGGACCTGGAAGACTTTATGAACATCCTTGGGAAGGACTATATCTAAATTAGTTATCAGCTAATGCTTTATCAAAATTATATAAACACCTAACTGAAGAATAATTAGGTAAATCCTTTTAGGAAGTTTGAAGAGGACATTTGCCTAATTTCAAATTTTCTAGACTTCTCCTGGCAGGAGGTACCAGCAAAATGAAGCACAAGTCTGTCTTTTACCTCAGCATCTAGTGCAAAAAAGTCACATATCTAAGCATTGATTTAGCCTTCAACTGACATCTTCTAAACTAGATGTTGAAAAAAAGGTTTAAATTCTTTGAGATGGCTGGCGAGACCCTAACTTCTTGCTTATCGATTTTTATGTTATTCCTCTTGGTTATGAATTGTGGATTAAAAAAAGAAAAACTATGATGGATAATAAAAGAGAAAGCCAAGAGAAAAAGCCACCCCCCACCCCACACTACCCCTATTAGTTTTTTTTTTCTTTCTTTATATAAATCTATAAACAGAATTTGAAAAAAAAATGTAGTATATAAAAATCCAATTTGTGTCACAGAAAGGCATGAAGAAATTCCAAGATATAAGGACTCTGTATGTTAAAAGAGAAAACCTCCATTTCTCCTGGAGACAGAGGCAAGTGAGAGAGAGCATTAACCTTTTTCTTGCCAAAAGATGTACCTGATGATCAGTAATGAATTTCAGTCATCAGCCTCTAAAAAGAATGAACTAGTGATTTTGCTTTCATATACCCAGCCCATTATAAAGCATCAAGTTTCACAATTTGTTGTACTCCATCATTGCAGGCAGCTGGAATGTGAGGTGTTGAATTGTTGCTCCTCCACAACGAATTACAGATCATGTGTTGTTTTATTATGGCTCATTGGTGATCTAGGTCAATTTTAATATATAGTTTTAGTCCCCTCAAATTCCAATTTGACAAATGGTTTCCTGAAAAGTATGCAGGTAGGGAGAAATCAAATTCTCTATATGCATACATTAAACAATGGATAGATTTTATGCTTCAGAGGAAGTGTTAACTTCTAAAAATATTCTCTACTAAATAAATAACGTCATTTAATTCAAAATCTTGGGTGGATGCCATTAGAGGAATAAGGTCTTAAGAACAAGAACCACTGCCCCCAGGCTCAGTTTATGATTGGAGGGGGAGGTCTTCTAGCCTTTCTGTCAGCACATTAAAGTTCTCAGAGATGCTCTTTCTGATCTTATGGGCACAGGAATCAAGTGGAAAGGAATCCAAGGATAAAAGATTGAAAAGCACCATGAACACAAAGGATCATGGAATTACCAGCTGTATGATTTAGAAAATGAGACACTAATAATGACTACTTGCTAGTCAATATACAGGGACCATAAGATTTCAGAATGAGCCCTGACAAATTCCTCTGGGGAGGGGTCTTTGTTGCAAATAGTTTATGTGCAGAATTTAGTACATTAAACAATTCTGCCCATTTATTTTGTAGCTCTAGAATATAAATCAGAACTCCACAATCACAGTAGGCCTTCATGGCAAGTGCTGGGAAGCATTCATGGACCTTCCCCTGGTAAGAGTGCTGTTGTGCCAGCACCATACAAGCCTCTTTCCATGTGCTTATTTTATTACATTTATCCTGGAGGGAAAGTGTTATTCTCTGTGTTTTAAATACACAACTGTAATTCACAGGTATTAACTTCTCTAATACCACACAGCCACTGAGTGGCAAAACTGGAATTCAAACCAGGTCTGTTGAATTCCAAAGCCCTTGCTTTTTCTCTCATGCTGCCCTTGTTCAATTTGCCAGACTTGAAAAGAAAGACAATCTCTGGCACTCTTCTATTTTTTTAAAGCATTCTTCTGCAGTTTCCTCTTCTCTACCTAGTATAAGAACCTTAGGTCATCTTTCCTTTACACTTCTATTGCCATCACAAAGTCACAACACAAACACACACACATACACAGATATATCCACACATACACACACAGCCTTTGGATCATGATCTGTGTGCATAAACTTTCCTTCCCTAGCTTGAATTTTCCTTTCAAGTTACTAGTGCTTTGATATATTCCCTCAGGTTCTCTCCCTACTGAATTACTATTCTCATGGATAGTACAAATTCCTGACCTCAATTAAGTTTGTTGCGAATTCCTCCTTTATCATATTCAATAACCTTTACAATATATCTCCAAATCGATTTATCCAGGTCATCTCCAATTACTCCCCTATGATCCAGTCAAAATACTCTTCAAATGTAATCCATTCGACCCTACTTCCATGCTTTATGCTCTGTATCCCAAATCCTTAGAATGATTATTATTTATCAAGTTCTGTACTAAATGCACACATATCTTAATGACATTACGACAGAGCAATATAAGAAGTATTACATCATAGAATGATGGAGAATGGGTTGATCCTTTTTTTAATAAAAAGATAACTTTAGTATCAGTATGGAAAATTAAGTTCCACAAGGAGTGTATTAGTTATCTATTGCCACATAGCAATTTTTACCAAAACGTGCAGCTTAAAGCAAGAAATATGGATTATCTCACACCGTTTCTGAGAGACATGGAAAGCAAGAGCACCTTAGCTGGATAGTTCTGGCTCAGGGTCTTCCATGAGGTTTCAGTCAAGAAGTTGGCTAAGGATATAGTCATCCAAAGGCTCGATTAAAGCTGGAGGATCCACTTCCAAGATGGTGCACTCACATGGCTATTGACAAGAGATCTCAGTTACTTACCACTTGCCCCTCTCATAGAGTGTCCTTATGATATAACCAATGGCTTACCCCAGAGTGAGTAATCTAAGGAAGAGAAAGAAATAATAAGAGACAGAAGTTGTGTTGCCTTTTATAAACTAATCTCAAAAGTAATTTATTGTGATGTCTGCCAATCATATTATAGTGTAGGAGGGCACTAAACAACAGTATCAATGAGAGGAGATGGGGATCACAGGGGGCCATAAAAAGGGGGAGACTGGAGTATGGGAGGTCAAGTTATTGAAATCTTTTAAATATAAAGTGATGAGAGCTGTTTCTGAGTCGAATCCACAGAAGAGTTTGAATTCAGAAGGATGAAAAAGAGTAGAGTTAAACATAAATCTCAAGTTTGTAACCTTAGACCCTCACAAAGATGTCATTAACCACAATACGAAACACCAGAGGGAGAAGCATCTGAGTTCAGATTTGTACATTTTCTGTTCCATAGGCATTAAGATGTGCCTCCAGATGGAGATGTGCTGTAGGCATTCCTTCCTCTCAGCCTCAAGACCTCCTGAAATTCTGCAAAATTGACCTCAAATACTTTCTCCATGAAAGTATTTCCATGAACACTTTCATGGAGAAAGTATTTCTCCAACACTATAACTTATATATCTTCCTTCCCCAGAGCTTATTTTACTCTGTCTTATACTGAACTATGCATCTATTCTTATTTAGGTATAATCTGCTCAATCCAATTGTGTCAGAAATTCTTTGAGGGCAATGAGCCTGTTCGACAGCACTGAACACCCTTTAGTCTAGTTTAGCACCTGGTGCATAGCAAACAGCATTTCAATGAATATTTATCGAACAGAATTAAAGATATCTCAATAAAGTTCATATTGGAACAATGTCAGGCAACAAAGTCAACATAAAGTCAGCTAAGAAGACATTGTTTACTGAAGTGATAGTGGTGATGGGGGTATAATTTGGAGAGGAGTTCCTGGGGTGCAATTTATGTCATACTAGGTGGATGGTGCCTCCTCTGGTCTACAGAAGGATATCTGTAAAGATGACCAAGGATGTATCAACAGCCCCAAAACGTTCCAGGTACAGCAATGATTTTCAATTATTCTGTGACTTTGTACCTTATACTTAACGTTTCTGCATTTCAGTGTGTCAATATTTAATATCTTCTTTTGGTTCACAGTGTGCTTTAATAATTTTTAATATTTTTTCTGTGATTTACCTTTTAGATGACATAATTACTATTAGGTAAATTTGAAAGATAGGGTAAAGGAAATAAATTATATTCCTGTGTATTCTGTTCATAATCCTAGATCAGTAACAAAAATGTGAGAATCTAGAAACCATCTCTGTCCTTCAGCAGCTGGGTGGTTTGGAGATCATAACTTAAGCTCAGAGGACACCCATTTCTTACCTATAAGATGATGAGAGCAAGCTCATCTCTGAGTTCTCCTGCAACCTAAGTCATGTTTCCTTCAAATGAATAGCAAAATATAAACTGTCCATGTTTGTTTACTTGTAAAATAAAAACTGAAAAAAAATTGCTTTTTATCTCATAAACATTTTAAACCTGAAGAGCATAAAACAAATGTCATCTAACTGGTAAAAACAAAAGTATTCACTTCCTTTCTTCTGTATAGTTCCTTTCATATAAAAATACTAAACACCATTTTCATATCACTTAATCATTTTAAATGTACTAGAAGCAGATTTGAGCCATTTGATTCATTATTAACCAAGATTTCCATCATCTTATTTGAATTTCATGACAACTCTATGAGATATTATTAGCTCCATTTTTTTCAGATCGGGGTACTGAGTCTCACTGACTTAACCAAAGTCACAAAGCCTGCATCCAAACTAAGGACTCAGCTCTTCTAAATCCAAATCCACATTATGTAAGATGTATAGCAAGGCTCAACCAGAATGCTCTGGCTTATACTGACTGCTGATTAGACTCATGTACCTTCTTCGAAACTTTCTCCAGCTGAACTCTTGTTCATTGTGTTTAACAGGAAAAATATTTGGCTTATTTTTCAGCCAACAGGTTTCATGACCTGAGCTATACTAGGCTTTCCTAAGGAACACATCCCTCAGGTAATTAAGTTTTTGCACCTTCGCTTTGAGGTAATCTTTTGTACTAAATAGCACAAGGCAATAGAGGGAAATATTTTAACTCTTTAAGAATGTATTTGAGCCTATTTTTAAAATAAAAAGAGGGAAAATGTTACAAAATAGTGCATTTGAGCATAGGGAAAAAAAAGAAGTTTCAAAGTGACATTTTAACACTGGTAGATTGCTTGAGTTCTTAGGGTGAGATCTTCCAATCCCAACAGATTTGGCTGTTGACAAAAATGTTTAAGCATCCTCGAAATATTTTCCAGATTCCAGTTATTACTACTCTGTAAAGGCGACAGTATAGCTAAATCTGCCACATGATTGAAACATGCTAATATCATATCATTTGATCATGAGAGAACTTTCCTCAGTATTCACGTCACATAGAACAGAATAGAAAAGTCCAGAAACTGACCCATATTTATATAGTCAATTGACTCTAACAAAGTTTCCAAGGCAATACAATAGGGAGAAGGTAGTATTTCAACACATTGTACTAGGACAACTTGCTATCAATTGACATTTTAAAAAAAAAAGAAAAAAAACTTGACTTTTATCTCACCCATACCAAAAAAAAAATGAAATTGAAATGCATGATAGTAATGTAAGAGCTAAAACTACTAAGTTTCTGGAAGAATAGATAGGAGAAATCTTTATGGTACTGAGAAAGGAAAAGGTTTCTAAAATAAGGCACAAACTATAGAAGGAAAAATGATAACATGGACTTCAATTTTTTTAAATTTTGTTTTTCATAAGACAGCTAAGAAACCAAAAGTCAAGCCATAAATTAGAAAAGAATATTGCTAAAGCATATGTTTCACAAAAGACTTGATCCAGAATCTATAATGACCTCTTTCAACTTAATCGTAAGAAAAAGAACCCAATTAAAATATGGGCCACATATTTGAACAGATATTTCACAAAATAAGATATGCAAGTGTCCAGTAAGCACATGGAAAGATATTCAACACCATTAGTTGTATAAATTTCTTGAATTATTGTAGCAAATTACCACAAACTGGATGGCTTAAAATAGAAATTTATTGTCTCGCAGTTCTTGAGGCTTGAAGTCCAAAATCAAGGTGTTGGCACAGCCCTGTGGGCCTATTCCTTCTGAAACTTGTATAGGACTCTTTCCTTGTCTCTTAGCTTCTGGTGGTTAGCTGCCACTTTTTGGTGTTCCTTGGCTTGCTGCATAATTCAAATCTCTGTCTTCATTGTCTTATTGCATTCTCTCTGTGTGTCTCTGTCTTCACATGGACTTCTTCTTATAAGGACACCTGCTATATTGCATTAAAGGGCCACTCTAATCTGGTATAAAATCTTCTTAACTAAGTACATGTTTAATAACCTTATTTCCAAATAGTCACATTCTGAGGTACTGGGTCTTAGGACTTCAATATATCATTGGGGAGACATAATCCAATCCATAAAATTATTTATTAGGGAACTGGAAATTAAAACCACAATTGAGATTCCCTTTTGATCAATGGGAATGACTAAGTTTAAAAGACTGACAATACCAGGTATTGGCAAGGAGCCCTCATACATTTCTGGTGGGAATGCAAAATGGTACAACAACTTTAGGAAATAGTAAAGCAGATTTTTTTGTGTTTTGGGGTTTTTTTTTATTTTTATTTTTTTTACAAAATTAAGCATACACTAATGATACAACCTAGCAATCTCACTCCTAGTTATTTGTCCAATAAAAATGAAAACACAATTACTTGCAAACAAATGTTCAATAGTCATAATAACAAAAATCTAGAAATAACTCAATATCCATCAACTGGTGGATGATGTGACTATCCATATAACATCAACAGTGAAAAGGAGTAAAATATTAATACATGTAACAACAGAGATGAATTTCAAAAAAAAATCATACTAAGTGAAAAATTCAGTAGATAAGTGGTTACTTATGGCTAAGGACTGGGAGTGGGGGTCTACTATGATGAGTAACAAGAAAAAAAAATGTTTAGGACACTGACAACTTTTCTGTATCTTGATTTTGGTGGTTATTCCAAGACTGTATTCAATTATCAAAATTTATTAAAGTTTACACTTAATTGAGTATCTTTTATTGCATGTGAATTATATCTCAATACAGCGAGGGGGAGGTGAAGTGGTAAAAACAAATATCAAACCTGTGGACTCATGTATGTGGCTGATTTAGTTAACACTTTCACATTTTTAGAATCAAAATTTCAAGCCTCAAACAAGGGGCATCCTCTAAGATGAGTAGTTGTCCTTTCCGTTGTTCAAAGAGTTGGCCAATCAGACTGGAATGTTAATGCTGTACAGAGAAAGCACCAGATAAAGTTGTCCAATTTATTTTTTCATTTCATGTGTGAAGAAAGACTCTTCTTTCTCTCATTGCTTTTCTGTGGGGCCAGAAAGGTATCACCTTGGTAAGAGGGTAATATCTGCTTCCATGTGAGTGGTAGGCACAGTGGCTGATCTCTGAAGCTCACCTTCTGCTTGGATGCAGGTGCCTGTACCAGTAGGTGCCATCCTCTGATTCGATCAGACATCTACCTTGCTTGTGGTTCAGATCCTATACAACTGCCTTATCCCTCTGTAATCTAAATTTTATTTGACTAGTTGGGGCCAAGCTTCTTCTGCCAGCATCTTTATCCTCGAGAATGAGTGTACTGTCTTTCAGGCTACCATCTCCTAGGGTGTCTTTGTCTATGTGATTCTTCTGGATGAGGGAATAGAGATTTCTGTTCCTAATTCTCAGTGAAATCAGAAATTTGTAAAGAGTACATTAAAAATAAAGAAAATGACTTTGGAGGGCAACTTGGCCTCCAATTTTCACTTCTCATAATCCTCTCAATCACAGACTTCCCAATTTTCTGGAGGTCTTCTGCCATAGTGGATATTTACATAAAAGTTATACCATTTTTATGTTTTATAAGCAGAGTTGAAATGTCCTCTATTCCCTCAGTTCTCCTTCTTATATAATATTTGAAATATAAGTGAAAAAATTTTGAGGATGAGGTTAAAAGGAAGGAAGTTGTTTCTTAAATATTTTGTTAATGTTCTTTATCATCAAATCTAATAGAGTCATTCTGCATATAATTACTAAAGAAAGCAGATGGCTTGATAAATATTTTCTTTACAAAAGTAAGTCAAATGGCTAAGTCTGCTTCTAGAATTTGCTTTTGTGTTTTACTAAGGAATAGAGAAAATGGTCATTTTACTTAGTTTATTTAAAAATATATTTAGGTGTATACTGGGACAATTGTCTGGAAATGAAGAAAGTTTATATCTTTAAGCTAAAAGAAAAGTATATTTTAAATATATATATGTACATATAAGCACATACATAAATATATGAACACACACACATCAGACTTTCTTCATTTTTATACTTTCAGGTCCTTTAATCTTCTATTTCTATACTTATGCCCATATGATTTTCTTTCCTCCCTCTCTTCCTCATAACTGATGAGGAATTTCAACATAAAAAAACACTTTTGCCACTGCTAGAAACTTTTCTTCAATGAATTTATGGACATGTCAAAAAATTTCTAGAGCCAGTTTACTTCAGACTTTCTTTTCATCAATTAATTTTAAAATAATAATAATGGCTACCAAAATCAAGCGAACTTCTTCAAATACAACATTGACACCTCCTTTCTTAATATCACCAATTTCAAATCATAGAGGCAAACATTGTCAATAATGGTGTTGTGTTGGATGCAAATACCTTTTACTAACAACAATTACCTGTTCTTAGGAAATCTTGAGACCCTAAAGGCCTCAATATTTATTATTTATTTTTACAGATAAAAGATAAAACCAATTAATGAGAAACCAAGAAAAAGGTGGGAGAGGAAATGGTAATTAAATCGTTTTAAAATATATTGCTTATTCCTTATCCCTGTAATAATTCAACATCCAGGTGGAGGCAGATAGTTTGGTTGGATTTCTATAGCACAGATGAACCTATTTGCAGGGCAGGGAGACGCAGACATAGAGAACAGACGTGTGGACACGGGGAGGGGAAGGGGAGGGTAGGATGAGTTGAGGGATTGGAATTGACATATATACACTACCATGTATAGAATAGACAGCTAGTGGGAACCTGCTGTATAGCACAAGGAGCTCAGCTCGGTGCTCTGTGGTGGCCTAGGTGGGGAGGGATGTGGGTGTGGAGTGGGAAGGAGGTCCAAGAGGGAGGGCAGATATATGTATACCTATAGCTGTTTCACTTCATTGTACAGCAGAAACTAACACAACATTGTAAAGCAACTATACCCTAATAAAAGAAAGATTTCTATAGCACCCTTAAATAGTGCAGATTTTTTTAACACATGAGTTTGCATTATCTAATGTATATTTTACAGATTGTAGGATACAAGGTCAATATCCAAGCGAGTCATATTCCTATACACTAGTAATAGAAAATTGGAATTTGAAATTAAAAAGAAAATTTGCTAAAGCAGCAAAAATAAAGTACTTAGATATATATTTAACAAAATCAGAGCATTATCTATCTGATGAACACTGCACACTCGTGAAGGGAGTCAACATAGATCTAAATAAAGAAACAGCTATATTGTATTCAAGGATGGAAAGACCCAGTGTTTTAAAGGTATTCATTCTCCACAATTTCCTTTCTGGATTCAATGCAATCCCAGCAGATGTTTTTTATTTTGTCCCTTTGAGAGCTTGAGGGAAAATAATCAATGTAAATTCAATTTTCCTAAATGTTTGCTAAAGTTCATAGAATTACTATACGTGGTTTAAATTTAACTCGCCAAAAGTTTCACTCAAATGATTAAGTTTGAGTTTAAGCAGACCCATGAGGGCTGTCAAATAAAAAACTAATCTGGATTTAGTTAAGGAGAGACTTGGTTCAAAAAGACTATTGCAACGCGGGAGGGGGATTATTATAACAAAGGAAAGGGGACTACTGAAATAGGGGAAAGGGGATATTTCAGTACAGGAAGGAGAGCTATTTCAATTAATGGAGAAAGACTATTACAGTGGGAGAACACTCCAGTCATAAGATCTAGAATTGCCTCAAAGATCAGGTAGAAAGGGATTTTCTTTTTTAGATGGGACAGTAAACCAGGCTAGAAAGAACCAGGTGTGGAAGAGTAAGATGAGCAGGTGGCATGAACAGACAGTTGAACAGAAAAGGTTTTCTTTTCAGAAGGGGCCATTCCTTAATGGATCATCCCACAGTGCTTGCTTAAGCTTAAGACTGGGCCAAAGTTCAGAGGCCTTGAAAGAGGAGAGATGCCTATTTAAAGTTTGGTTAAGTGAGAGGACATTTTGTCAAGGCTACACAGTAGGTACAAACAGTGAAGTTCATCACTCATGAGACAAATAATGGGAATATGCAGGGTCTGATCTTGTCATAGGCAACAAGGGCTCCTCCCTGAATCTTACTAAGTCAGATAGAGAAGGGTGATTCTTAGCAATGAGCCATTTACCAGAACACAAAATGATGGAGGATTTCTTAACTATCACTTTTCCAGGAGCATCATGCTCAGGTAAAGTTCAGCATTGTCAGGGCCCACTCAAGATAAGCAAAATGAAGATGTTGTCTTCTTCATTCAAGACTTTAACTTGATGCATAGTTCAGAACTGCAAAAAAATAAATTCCCCATAAGAGGTCAATCTGACTGTGTATGTTGGAAATTTCTTATTTTTCTCTTTTTTCTTTTATAGTCTCAGTTAATAATGAGAAAGTATTAGATCATTTGAGTATGCCTTTGTTCATTCATTTATTTGCTTAACAAATGAATCTAGGCTAGTGATGTAGGAAAAAGATTGGATATGGATCATATCAGGTTCATTGTACTGTAAACAGGAGATGGAAAGATTTTCAAAGGAAATCTGAGGTTTTATTAATGAAAGCCTGTTTTGACTTCCCTACGGTCCTTGCAATCACTTCTTAAGCCTCAGTGGTTAAAGGACTCTGCTTTAGTGCCTTCCACCCCCTACTGCTGTGAGCTTTGGTCTGAGTAAAGAGAAGAAGATCAAAGAAAAACCTGCAAAGCACTCACTGCCTTTTCTCCACCTTCTAGGACAACACATGCTGCTCTTCCCTGGGGTACAGCTACTCTTTATGAGAAGTAATATCAAGAAACTGATATGGCCCAGGTTCACCTTGAATTTTATCATTCTAATAAAGACATTATTAGTATTGCTTTTTTATTGAGTATGATAATCCAAAGTTTTATTATACAATGGTACAATTTCTTTAAAAACTGCTGTATACACATAATGATTTCCCCCCTCCAGTATTAGAGGGGTTTATTTTTTATGAGGGTTTATTATAATATTCTATATACACTTGAAACAGTAGGTGTGGTTGCAGTTGGAGAGGATCCCTGCAGCGCTCGCTGGGGTTGGCTTTTTCATAGACCACCCCATTCAAAAATAATTTTACCTTGTGCAATTGTAATTTAGAATAATTGCAGTAGTGGTAGTTGCATTTTTGGATTAAAGAAACCCCATGTGAAGGTTTCTAAATGTGATTTGATTTGTTAGCTATAGTGGAGTTTTGGTTTGTTTTGTTGTCCACTCTCCCAGTCTTTTTCTCTGTCCTTTATGGCGGTGGAAAACAGAGAAGAAAATATTCGGTGTGGAGAAACATTTTTTTAAATGTACGTATCATGACTTTTTTTTTTCTTCTCCAGACGTAATAAAGATATATCAGCATCAGTTTCAGAGACTTTATGAACAAAGCATTCAGAATACAGGGTGTCAGGCACACACTTTGGAGGGAATTGAAACCTGAGTTCCTTGACAGCCTTGGAGGCAGTAACAATACGGTGCTTATGAACTTGCAGCTACACGTACAGGGATGTGAGAAAGTCTGTGGTGCTTTATTCCTTTCACTTAAACTGAATCTGACTCCATGTCTGCTTCATGCTGCCCTGAAGGTAAATTTTACATCAGTCTTGCTAGAAGATTCCAAATGACTAGATGGCTTATGCAGAGCAAAATGTTCATGAATGACCACTCCAGTTTCAATCCACGTTGATGACCTTCATAGGCTCATTACTGAAACCCACCCAGTTCTGTGATGCTCAGTGGCTCTCTTGCTTCTCTGCTGTTACTGGATGAGGGGAACATTGTCAAGAGCAGAAGCCTCAGTCCAGCCTCCCTAAGTGACTTGTGCATCCATTCTTCTTAGAAATTTGCCACTGTCCCAAACCCCTGTGAGGATCTTGTGGTGTCCAAACACTGCGCCTTTCCTAGCCTCCAATGTTCACCCCAACTGTCTCGCTTTAATTAAAAGAGCAATCCCTCTGTCTCCTTACCAGAAAACTTCCATTTTTTTAGACTTTCACAAAAGCTAAGAAGGTGGTTCTGTACAAAAGCCCTTGAGACAAGAAAACAAAGGCACTACCTCTGGAATGGCAGAGGAGAGAATACAGAAAACAAACTAAAAATAGCTCTTATTCTCTCTCATTCTTCTGTGGCAAAGAACACAAAATATAGACTACTATCTGAATACATCTTTCTGCCACCTTGGGCACTCGAATGTTGAAAGGGGATCACCTGAATAAGACCCCAGAGGAGAGTCATTGCAGAAATCATTATCACGCTCTTTCTTCATCCACTATGAGGGAGGCAGATGAATGAGGGGAGAGAATCATGTAATTGAATTCCCAGTTGGGCCACTGACAATGTTATGTATATATGTATAGATTTATGTATCACTTAATGTTATGTCTGTACTCCAGGTTTCCTCACATGTATATGGGTGTGGGTATTTTTTTTACTTGATTAGAGTTACCTCCAGGAAATATAGGAAAGAGCAGGATATACCACCTCAGTATCATGGAGATTCCAGGGTAGGCTGAGTGGAACATGCAGCAGGTCTGGAGTGAGGGGTCAGGAAGAGTAAACTCGGTCCATAGGGTTAAACAAGTATCTGGCTTGGTGTTTAGAGTATAATCCAAGCAAATGTTAAATATCTTGTTTTAAGGAATGAAAGCATTGTATAAAATACGGTATAATTTCATATTTTCTAATGTCTTGAAGATATGCTTTATGTTGGGAAGTACATTTAATATTAGAGTCTTAAAACTTTCAGTTCCTTTCAGAAGGCAGTTAAGAATTTTCTTACAGAGATAAGACAAAGGTGATATATTTCCAGTGGGAGGCTTCAGGTATGAATCTAGAGTCCACAAACGTGTACACAATATTTTAACCTGGGGACGCAACCATATGAGTTTAAGATTTTGGTGTTTATGCTTTAAGCTTTAAGTTAAAGTCCAGCTCACTTGTTTATGAAGCTTTCTGTATGTCTTTCTTTCATAAGTTGAACCTTCAAGGTGTCAGGAGAAAATGGCTTATACCAGGCTAATTCCTGTGGGGAATGTGAAGATGACAAAGGACATTTGGAAGAGGCACTTCACATCCTAATCTATCAGCTGATTACCATTATTTAGCTCTTGTAGCCTTTGTGTCTCTCAGGGTCTAATAAATGGTGTTTCCTCTTTGTCTTCAGTCAAGCAAAATTTAATCGCTAGTGTCCTGACAGCTTAGCTCATTCCATTTCTCCTGCAGGTGAGCCGATGGCCACTTATAGCAAGATGAGTCACAGAGGTGGAGGGGTTGCACTAGAGTCTGAAGACCCCATTCCTGTTTCTGCACCTTAGTAACTTTGAGTTTGGGCAGTCATTTAAAATCTTTTCATTATACGTCTATCTTATTATAAATAGTGTTAGTCATGTTATTACTAATATTTGCATTCCATGTATTACACAGTGACCTATTGTGCTTGTAAAGGAATATGTAAATTAAAAAGCTAACTATAATATTAAAATAAGACACATCTGGCTAGGTTCATTTTGGTTAATAGCCCCATGCATTTGCAAAGTTCCCAGCCAAAATGATCCTGAAAAGATAAAGCTAGGATAGGCAATTCTGAGGAGAACTTTAAACAAGTGTTACCGTAACCCAAAGTGGGGTCCGGCTGCTAGCCACTCAAAAGCCAATAAAGAGTCCAGGTTGGTGGAAAGGAAAGTTTGCTTTATTTTGGATTCCGGCAACCGGTGGTGGGGAGGGCAGACACCTGTCCAAAGGCCGACTCCCCTCTCCCCTGACAATCAGGGAGCAAGAGCTTTTATAAACAGAGGGAGGGGCCTACCTGCAGAAACAATACAGTCAGCTCTGACAGTCATCTTGAAATTGGTCATTGGTGGTCTGACCAGCATCATCTTGATTGTTTTAGGTACAGTTAATCTTCAGTTCCAGGGTCAGTTTGTTTCCATTTCTTTGAGGTCAATTCTCAGAACCATGGTAGCTTATGTCATGACTAAAGCCTGGTCATCATGTAGTTAACTTCTTCCACCTGGTGAGGGCTTCAGTATCTACAAGACAGCTCAGAGGATGTGGCTCAGAATATTATCTACTGCTCTTAAGGAGGAGCTAAAGGTACTTTACTATGCTTGATGACTAAACTATTATTATTTGGTCTCTTTTGACTGTTTTCCTTTGTTTCTGTATTTTCTCATTTCTCTGATTAAACTTATTCTTTGGCTAAAGTTTTTCCACAGACAAAGGCAGGCTGAGGACATGGGGGACAAGGACCACAGGGTCCTGCTCCATTTCATTACCATAGGTTTCAGGGGAAGTGACTTATTGGGTATGCACCTCCTGTAGTAGAATTATTTTTTTGAGATTTTAATTTACTTCTGTCTCCCAGTATTTTCCTTCTCCTATTTAGGCAGACAAGATTATAGGTGTCCCCCTTGCCTCAGGGGAGGGTTGTAGAAATGTGAAAAGTAGGAGTAACTTCCAATTTTAATTCCTGGTTTTTGTTTTTCAGAACCTAAACTCACTGAAAGGATTATGTGAAATTATCTGAAGAGCTAGTCCTCTGAGGGAATCATTAGTATTAGTTCTAAGGGATTCCTGGAGAGCCAGGGGGCTGTGGGTTGGAAAAGCAGAAGACTGATGCTTTGATTATGACATCCATTGAGAAGTGGCAAGAATGGAGGGAAATGGCTGCCTAGTTCCCCAGCTTTGCAAAGAGCCCTCTTCCTCAAGCATGTGCAAAAGTTGTAGAGCCAGGGACCTGAGGTCATCTTATGAACTAGACCAATAAATGCCCATCGATAAGGTGTGGGCTGTTGATTAACAGTCAAAGGGGTCTCTCTGGGGTCCAAGCCCTTGAGATCTGTCTGTCCATTCCTTCAAGTAAGGACAGCCCCACTGGTCTCATTTATCTTCTTGACCAGCATAGTTAGTAATTATTGTCAAAATTAGATAGACTTTACAAAAAGTGTTCATTCTGCCACCTCAATTACAAAATGTCTTAATAACCAAGTGAAAGCAAAAAAGGAAGTCAATTGAATTGAAAAATATACCTTTTCTTTCTTGCCAAAACTAAGCTACACCCAATCTGACTGTTTTAACAGATTTAACTGTTACTCATTGATCAACCAAATCTACTTAAGACATCACACCAGTCATTCCGTTAATATTTATTGAACACCCTCCATTAATATAGCACTGAGAATGGGAATAATTTAGTTATTACATGGGAATTGAATTAATTTTATAATATAAATAGTTCTTGGTCTGTGTACCTCCCTCCCTTCTTGGCAATTAAGTGTCCAAATAAATCAAAGCTCAAAATCATGCCTGAATCAATCATTATTCCTCAAACAAATGTTAATTGTATTTGTTAATACATAACAGTATGAATTTTAAAAATCTGCTCTTTCAGTGTAAAATCATGGAATTTTAAAGCTGAAAGTGACCTTCGAGAGTATCTAACTCTGACTCCCCCTTCAACTCTCCTAATTTACAAATATGAAAACTGGACCAAAAACTTAACTAACCTGTCTAAAATCACAAAGCTAATTAGTGACAGGAGAAGGATTAGAAACTACGGTTTCTGATTTGTGGCCTTTATTATTTCTTTTACTTTGCAAACTTGTGTTCCCTATCTCTATTAAGATTATCTTATCCAGGATAATTATAGCTGAAGAAAAACTAGCATTGAATGATAAAAGTATCATAATAACCAACATTTATTGAGTTTTTACAATATGCCAGGCACAGTTCTGCATGGATTTTCTAATCTCATTTCTGAAACAGTCTTACCTTACTTCATAGGTAACATTAGTGTTCTGATTTTACATGTTAAATTAAACTGAACTAAACCCCAGAGAGAAGAAATCAGGTCATAAGTTTGGTAAGTGGAGGATCTCCTATTTAAACATAGGCAGTCAGACACCAGAGCTCAACCTAATAGGACTCCATTCTGAGATTATAGAATATTGGCTAAATTAATGTGTTATTTATTCATTTGGCAAATACTTAAGTCAAAGAGTTAAGTGTTCTATGTACCAGGCAGTGATCTAGGCACTGGAGGTATGTTGTCAATGAGAGGAATAAAAGCTGCAACCTTCTGGATTTTGTATTCAAATATTTGTTAGGTGTTTTTAGAGTGCAAGGAACACAGGCACATAAAGTACCATGTTTAGTTATCTCATTTGATAGGAGGTTTAATCAAAAGAAAAGTGGAAGGTAAGAAACACTGGAAGCAGGTCCCCTGTTGTGCAACCAGAATTCCTGAGTGTGTAGGTCACAGCAACAGCTCTGGAATCCTCAGGGATTCTAGTTATCTGATGTGGTATCCCCTAAACTAGTGGTCTGCAATTTTGAGGATTCAACATAGTCTCCTTTCTGATTTACGTACTCAGTCTCTGGATGATTCTCCAAATTCCCAGGAGAGTATCTGACTAGATCACCTGTCACTGTGTAACACTCAGTAGGCCCTATTAGGCAGAGCTGCCATGCCAGGTAGCATCACGGCTGGTGGCCAGCTTCTAAATGGCTGCATCCTAGCCAGGTGCCAACTCTTATTCAGCCAACTCTGGCAAGGGTGCACAATCATGATAGGGCATAAAGTGGGTTATGCGGTGATGGGGCTCAGAGAGCCATGTCCAGCATAATTGCAATATTTCAATTCTATAAACTACAAAGACTTACTCATGATTACTTTGCCTACATAAAGCTCTTTATTCGTTCTTTAAAATAAACATTTGTTGAGAATTTGATGAGACCTGGGAAGGTGGAGTTGTGCAAAACCCACCTTCTTTGCATTCAAATTAGACTTCTCTTGACCAGATTCATTAGGCTGAGAGATAAAATATAAAGTTTCGCACAGATTCACAGTTTTTATTCTTTAACAGAATCTTTTCTGATAGTATCTCTTTTCATTTATATATATACAAAGAGTACATTTTTTAGTATTGAAAGAAGAGGATTCAAAGATAAAAGAGGCATAGTCCTTATCCTAAAAGTGCCTGAGGGAGTCAGACGAGAAAATAAACAAGGATAATACGTAAGATAAAGATGTACTCTAGAAACCTTCAACTGAAAAAGGAAATGCACAGCCTAAAAGTTGAAAATTATGTTTTATTCGGTAGACATACTGAGGACTTAAGCCTAGGAGACAGATTCTCAAATAGCTCTCAGGGATTGTTCCAAAGAGGCAAGGGAGGAACCAGGATATATAGAAGGTTTTGAAAAACAAACAAAAAACCAGATCATTGGAATATCAAAAGATTACTGTTAATTAAAGAAAACCAGACATCTCAAATTAATGAATTGAGTGCTTTTCTATGGGAAGATGCAAGAGTCTGGGCTCACTGAAATCACTCCTCTGATATGCACCTTAACTCTCTAGGACCAGTACCCTGCTTTTCTCCATCCTGACTCCCTTCAGGGTACACAGTTGGGGGCAGCTGCAGTGGCTGATTGTTTGATGGCTGCAACATCTTTTGTTTACTGATAAGGCAGTTGACATTCTTTGCCCACAATACTGTGGGAGTACTTGGTAGGGGTATCTCCTGGGGCCAGAGCTGGGAGCAGGGAGAGGTTAGAAGAGGCTTCCCACAGAAAGTGACAACTAAACTGCACCCTGACATACAAAATAAGGAAGAGGACAGGAGCTTCCTAAGCAGAGAAAGTACATACATCATCAGGGAGGCAAAAGAAAGCAAAGCACCTTTGGAGAACACGAAATAATTCAGAATATCTAGTATGAAGTGTTTGTGGACAGTGATAGCAAGATCACAATAGACCAGAAATCTCTGGAAAGGTGAAAAGGGAGAGTAGGAATAAGGTTGCTAAGTGTTGTCAAGAGAAAAATAAAGACTATAAACTTTGTTTGTTTTTTTTTTGTTTTTGCGGTACGCGGGCCTCTCACTGTCGTGGCCTCTCCCGTTGCGGAGCACAGGCTCCGGACGCGCAGGCTCAGCGGCCATGGCTCACGGGCCTAGCCCCTCCGCGGCATGTGGGATCTTCCCGGACCGGGGCATGAACCCGCGTCCCCTGCATCGGCAGGCGGACTCCCAACCACTGTGCCACCAGGGAAGCCCAAGACTATAAACTTTGGAATGAACAGGGAAGGAAATAAGGAAAAGGGACTAATAGATTAGGAGAAAATGGGGATATGGAGATCCAGTGATGCTGGTTGATATCAGGGAACAAATTTATTGGTCAAAATGGAATAGGCGAGCTGGAGGGTTGGGACCTGGATGAATATTGAAGTGGACATTTTCAAATGTGGAGTCAGTTCCAGGTGAAGCCAAGGTTTGGGATGTGGTTTGTAGTAGTGAGAAATTGAGGTTGAAAAACAGAGAAAAACACTAAGACTGGGTCGTTGTTGGGTATACCATACAAACATAAACTTAAGCTAATATGAGAGCAGACATAGAAACAGAGCAAAAAACTGTGAACCAGCGCTAGAATCTTCAAAGCAAAGTGACCCAGAAGTTACAAAGATGGCTAGAGTGTGTTTTGGTTAGAAAGCATGAATCTTGAAGGAGGAGACATATTTTGCATATAAATAGAGGGAGTTATTGTGTGGAAATAGCACAGAAGGACAAGGAGAGTGAGGGAGGGCTGTTAGATAAAGAGGGCAAGATTTGTTTATATCCACCAGGTACCATCCGCAGAGAAAAAAGAACAAAAACAAGAACAGTTCCTCATCTGAAATCCTTGGTGCCAGATGTGTGCAGGAAGGGGGACCCCTTCCAGGGCCCAGGAGTGGGCTCTTGTCTAACCCTTGGAAATGAATTGTCCTAGGAGACACATGTGCTGGCAAAGCAAGAGACTTTATTGGGAAGGGGCACCCGGATGGAGAGCAGGAGGGTAAGGGAACCCAGGAGGACTGCTCTGCCACGTGGCTCAGTCTCGGGTTTTATGGTGATGGGATTAGTTTCTGGGTTGTCTCTGGCCAATCATTCTGACTCAGGGTCCTGCCTGGTGGTGCATGCATCGCATCGCTCAGCCAAGATGGATTCCAGCGAGGAGGATTCTGGGAGGTTGGTAGGACATATGAACTGATGTCTCCTCTCTCCTTTTGACCTTTCCCAAGTTCTTCGGGTTGGTGGTGGCTCGTTAGTTCCGGATTCCTTACCAGGACCTCCTGTTTCAAGATAACTCATGCAATGGTTACTATGTTGCCTGACCAGGGTGGGCGGTTTCAGTCAGTGGTTCCCCTAACAGATGTATTTTGGAAATCACACATTGTTGGATTTTAGTAAGATAGTACCAGGCAGATGACACCCCAGCAGGATCAGGACAAATAACTCATCAAATAGTATCTCTGTAACAAATATATGGCTTTTTACACCAAATAAGATTTTTAAAAGCAAGCATAATAATAATCTGTTATCAGTTCAGGCCAAGTTTTCCTGCCTAGTGATTTCCTACAAACTTAAAAAAAGTGTCTGACTTTTAGAGTTTTGGAGGTTTGGGAATATGGGGAATTTTGGAATTATGGGTAAAGCCTTGTGGATTAGGTTTAAAAGCTGCTATAGACAACTCTCTCAACAGAAAACCTACCACATACCTCAATACTAATTGATTAACAGTTTTGACTTTTAGCATCTTTCATAATCTTTCTGTAGAATGAATATAATCTTATTAGTAAAGAAGATGTAATAATAGGACCCATATTATTCGATTTGGGGGAGCTTCAACTCTGCAATACATGTAAACCACTTATCTTAGTGTCTGACACATACTATGTCCTCAGTAAATTGTTATTAATTATTATCTTATTGATAAAAGCTGTCCCGAGCAGCCAGATTCCTGCTTCCTCTTTTCTGAAATTTTCCCTGGTCCTACTCGTTTTGCAAAGTACAGCTGTCATCCCCCCAAAAAAAGGCAACTCCACTATGTACTCGCTTTCCCCAGAGTGAAGGAAGACCACTCCAGAAAGAATCTCAAATTAACTGCCGTCCTCCATCTAGAAAAGATCCCCAGCCATAACCCTGTCCTCCAACTCAAGTATTTTTATAACCTCTTCATACCTTCTATCGAAAGTGCTGTTTTTCACCTGAGGGGGAGAGACAAGAAGGAAAGGGAAAGTCTTTTATTTATCACAAATGACATTGACTCTTTTTTTGAGAAGTTTTGCTATATTTTCTTTTCTTTGCTTTGGACCCCCTTTAACCACTTTACAAATGGCGTTGACTCTTGATTGACTTGTTAATTCAACAACAACTTCTTGTTAATTTCTTTATTAGGCATTGAATTAGATGCTGAGACTTTACAGATGAACAGAATAGATAGTCCTTTGTCTTAAGTAATATATCACAGTACAAAGAGGTAGAAATGTAAATAAATAATTCCAGAGGAAGGAGTACTTGTTCCAAGTGTTGAATAGGATGTGGAAAAGGAATCCTGGGAACTAAGGCCAATGATGTAGGTTTAGCTCATACTGAGGAGTTTAGATCTTATTCTGTAGGCAATGGCTAGTACTGAGCAGAAAAACAAGTAGAGTACCTTGTGGTCTCATCCTTTCTTGGAAACCTCTTTAAGATCATAAACGTTATGGACTCCTGTGTCTGGCTACCTGGTGATATTAATCATAATTGAACGTTCTTCTCTCTCTCTCTCTCATTCACACATACATACACACACACACACACACACACACACACACACACACACACACACACACACACCATGTACCATGAATGTTCATTGAACATACTGCAAATATTCCCCAGCGTGAGGCCTAAGAATTAGTTGGGAAGTTTATTATCCATGTGATTTAAAATGTGATGTCTTCAGCTCATCCTAGGTAAACGCTGAGATCTGCCCTCCCTAAACCAGGCACGTGGGCGTATCCAGAAAATAAGATGACAGCCTTGGACTTGATAATTTTAGCAGCTTTGAATTTAGAAAGACATTTGTCATCGATAGTTCTAGTTGATTGTGAAAATTACCATCTTCTGAGGACCTAAGTGAAATCAGGCATAGCCTAACATAATGAGCAAGGCCTTTAGGAAGATTTTTACTTTTAAAAATGAATTTTCGAGAAGATAAGAATTTTTTCCCCTGGATAGTAAAAATATACATAAACCTTAAAGTCAAAATAATCTGGGTTAAAATCCCAGCTTCACCATTGACATGTTGATTCCCTTGTAAAATGTATTTTACTACCTTAACACTTAGTATCTCCACTGGTAAATTGAGTATTGTAATAAAAGCCTCAAAATATTGTGATGGATAATGTAATAAGTGAATTAAGTATATAGTAACTGTTGTGGTTATCCATAACTGTGTAATAAATAATCCCAAACTTCAGTGGCTTAAAACAACACTCATGATCCTGGACGCTGTGAGTGGGGGTTTGAAAGTGGTCAGTGGGGATGGCTTGTATGTGCTCCACCATCTACAACCTCAGATGGGAGAACTTAAAGATGGGGGTGACTTGCAGCTACAGGCAGCGATCATCAGGAAGCATCTTCATGTAAGTCACATAAGTCAGACTCTCATATTTAACGGTTGATCTGACAGTTGGCAGGAACCTTAGCTGGGACTGTCAACCAGAAGACTCTGGTGACCCCTCCATGTGGCTGGGCTTTCTCATAGCATAGTGGCCTCAGACATCTTCCCTGGTCGCTCAGGGCTCCAAAGATGAGTGTCCCAAGAGAACCAGATAGAAGCATTTGTCACCATTTATGCCCCACCTAGGAAGTCACATTCTGCTCAAGTCACAAACCCATCCAGATGCCTAGGACCCATCTCGCAATGAAAAGAGTACCAAAGTCAAGTCGTCAGAACACATAAGATAGGAGATATCTTGGCTAATTAGAGAAAACACAAGTTGCCACAGTAACAGATATTCCCCAATAAATATGGTGTTTCCCTTTTCCTACTTCTCAGAACCATTTGGCCAGATTTCTGATCAAATATCGTACATTTTGTTTTCCTTAATTTATCCAACAAACATGTATTTAATACCAACTATGATCATTATTACAGGAATCAGTGTTTATTGAGTATATAGTATGTACCAAGCACTATCTGAAGTACTTTACCTGCATTTCTTATTTGATTCTCATAACACACTTATGAGCTTGTTATTATAAATGCCTGCATCTTTGAGAAGAGCAAACTGAAGTTTAGAGAAATTCAGTAACTTTCCTATGTGAGTCACTAGGCCAGGACTGGAATCAGTAGTGTGGCTCTGGAGAGCGTTTTTTAACTACTCACCGGACTGTGTCCTGTGACATCAATGTCCACATCAAATATTATAATGCACGAATTTATTATTTTATAACATTATAATAACAATTAAAAGTATAATAATAAGCAATGATAAAAGTAGAAAATTTATATCACATGTTAATACATTGATTTTCTTTAAAAGAACAAAACTACTTTAAAATCTAGTTCTGGAAATTCTTGGGAGTATGGGTATCATATTCATACATTATTACTGTAGAAATATAACTAGTGCTTGTTGGATGCCTTTAACATGCCCAAAACTATGTTAGATTTTTTTCTTGGAAATAATGTTGTATGGTAGGTACTGTTATTCCCATTTCATTGGATGCAATATTCTCTCTCATCTTTCTTTTTCTTTGTATTCAATCATATTTATTGTGTTCCTTCCCTGTATTAAGCATCTCTAAGAGTTGCAGACAAAATACTGTTAGGTCCTAGCATTTATATGGCCCCTGCCCTCAGAGATCTTACAGTTTATCTATCAAAGAAGATAAAAAGATTGACAATTAAAGAAGTAATTACAATAAAGTGTGTAAAAAATACTGAAATGAGGGACTCACTGGGAACCATGGAGCCCGCTGCAAGAGACCTGCTGTCACCTAGGGATGATCAGAAAACAACCCAGTGGAAGCAACATTGAAGTTTGATTAAGAATAAGAGAAAGAAGCTAATGAATAACAAACAGGAGCTTTATGTACATTTTCACTGATTTCTTTCCCAAATCCTAAAAGATATCAAAATCTTTATTTTATGGGTGAAGAAGTAAGAATGGAAAGAAGAAGTAACTGTTTCAAGGGTATCCTGATATAACATAAGAAACTGGAGATTCACATCCAGGCTTTTCTGAATCTAAATCCAAAAGTTTTACCTCACAGTAGTGCTTCACAAAGGGCAATCTTTTAACCAGTAGCATTCCCAGAAAGGCTAGATTGTAGAAATGCAAATTAATTGGCCCCACCTGACCAACAGAATCAGAACCTCTGGGGAAAGGCTTAGCAATCTGTGTTTTACTTAACCTTAGGTGACTCTGATGCTTCTGAAGCTTGAGAACCATTGCTCTAAACACAATGAAGTAGAATGAATAACAGTGGGTTGGACGGATAACAATCTCCAAGGAGTTTAAAATTAAGCAGAGAGGTGAGACAAGCTCACACACACACACACACAAAAACAAAGTGAAAGCAGGAAAGTTGCCACGGAAGTGATTTCTTATGACTTCATTAGAGTTCACTATGAAGGAATTAGATGTGCTGTTTGGATAATCAAGAAAGTGAGCAGGAAAGACCTAATGAAGAAGGTGACATTGATCTGGGACTTGAAGGCTAGGGAGGATCTTGATAAACAGTAGAAGGTCTTCCAGAAAGGAGGAGCAGCCCTGAGCAGGCATGTTTGGCAATAATCAAGTAGATCGTCTAGAGTTTAAGTGCAGTCTTTGCACTAGAGCAATGGAAAGATGCTTGCTAGAAATGCAGAATCCCAGGTCTCACCCTGACCTTCTGAACAAGAATCTGCATTCCAACAAGATACCTGAGCCATGCACATACACACTGATGCTTGAGAAGAACTGATCTTGTCCAGACTGACAGTTCAGCTGGGACTAGTGTTGGGACTAGTGGGGGAAATAGGATGAACAGTAGTGATCTAGTAAGTCTCATTGCCTTTCTACATCAAAGTCAGGGAAACAATTTTTCAGGCTGTATCGCTACAGGTCAACTCTTTAGATCAGAGTTACTAAGAAGGACAGAATTAGGAATGGAAAGGAGGGATAGATGGGAGTGACTTAGGATTTATAGAATTTATTAGAAAATAAATTCTCCATAGGCCTTCAGGCAGACAAGAAACGAATAAAAAATTTATATTTAAGGATTTTCCTACAAAAAAGGATCCTCCACCCAAATAAATACCATTATTGTTTGGAAGAGAAAAATCATTCAATAGGCTAAGACCATCTTGAGATGAATCATACTCCAAAATTGCAGGTTACAGTATGGATTGCAGAGGCTCTCTTTCTCCTATAATCTAAAGAGATTCAATATTAATGACTGCCTATTTAAAAAGAAGTTTTCTATCTGGAAATGTGAAGCAGAAAGTGGTACTACTGAAAAAACAAGGGCAGTGGCAATGCCCCAGGCAGCCCAGATTCTCAAATGCTCTGGCTGTACTGCACCCTTGAAAACCATTACCAAAGGGCTCAAGACAAAAGTCAGGTTAGCCTAAGGGGCAGTAAAGGGAGAACCCCAGGGGAGATGGGCCAGAAAGACAGCTGGAAAAAAAATAAATCTTCAGACCGTAAAGTGCAAACTAAGGGGAAAGAGGGTGCAAAAGAAAAAGAGGCAGCAGTGGCTAACCAAGAACCTTAATAAGATGGTATAGCAAGAAAATAGTCACTAAACCTAAGGAGAAACCAGCCTCTGGTGAAGCAAGAGGGAAAGAAGCCACATCTGATTCACACCTTGCTGCCTCTACCTCTCTTCCTGTGCATTCTAAAGGAAAATTTTTATCAACTGTTTTGTAAATACATGTTTTTAATCGCTATAGAAAGGCATTTTAAAGAAGGGTTAATTCCATCTCATCTCATTTTTTAAAAACATATTTTAAAAAACAGTGTAGATGCTTTAAGAAGTGAAATCTTGTGTTGATGGGCTTTTGTGTGTGTGCATCCAAAAAATATTGGGTTATGAAATTAATGGTGGTTTTGTCTTGTGTGTCTGTGTAACATTTCAGAGTTCAATGACAGAAGAAACGAAGTTGGAAAACCAGTGTTCGACAAGAGTGAAGCATAAAGACATGGACAAGCAGGTATGAATTTCATCCAACATACAACTCAAGGCTGTGAACTTTGTGTAAGTTAGCACACACATCTAATTCTGGCATGTTACAGGTAAGTTAACATATCTCATATTCCAAATAAACAATGAGAAACATGGACATTTTCAGTTTAAAAGAATTAAATTTCTAGGAAATGACCTTTCTAGGCTAGTGAATGTAAAATACCGATGTCGTTCAAGAAACAAATAGTTGGCACCTAGGGAAACTGGAATATTTAAAAACATGCCTTGAAGAGCTAAATGACCTTTACTTTTTCTCACTAAATATAAAATGCTCACCTGCGTCCAGATTACACATTTATAGAGAGAGTTTGATTTGAGATGTTTAAGCATTTAGACTTAGGGCATTTGACTTGCCAAAACTCATAGCATTGAAATGAAGGGGAGTTTGCCTGGGAAGATTTTTATCTATACAGCTAATGCCCTAGGAGAAAAACAAATGGAAATTCACTGTGACCTAATACACTTAGCTAAAACACAGAGCAACTGCCACATTCACTTGCAAAGCTTGCAGTTAAAGGATGTAGTTTCCCCTTTTCTCTAATTTGGCCAGGGGATTAGGGGTTGTATCAGGCTTAGGAGCTACTGTGGTCTTTCTGTCTTATTAACACCATATTTTGATAATCAGGTAATTAGAGGCACTTCTCTAGTTCTTCCATCCGTGGGTTGCAGATTGTTTTTCAAGCATTTCCTCTCCAGTGTCATAAAATTATTATTCCTCATTTCAATGCCAAAAATAAATAATGCTTACTCAGTAACTATAAAGAAATTTTTAAAAATTAAATCATTATAAAAACAAGATTTCTCTCTTTCCCTATGGGAAAAGGGTCCCAATAGATTTTGAGTAGCTACCCTATTACACAGGGTCTTGTTTCCCCTCAGGTTTCATTTTGAAGCCCTTTCGGTACAGACCATTAATGGAAATGCACGTATTATTTAGATAATTTGGAGGTTTCTCATCTTCTTCAACTGATGCTTCCTTTATTGCATTCAGAGCATGGTTATCAACGTGAAAAAAAAAATATCAGAAATAGCAACATTGGCTACTATGGGAAAAGTGTAGGTAATGGAGTGGAAGCAGTCAGTGATAGCTTGAAAGGCTGGCAAGTTCAACTCCAACTCCTTTCATATGAATATTAGGGTCTTACTAGTATTTTGAATATGTTATAATTTTTCATGTGAGCTTGGTTTTCTGTTGGGAATGAGTGATGTTACTTCTCAGAGAGCTCTAAGCAACTAAATCTATTAGAGGGAAAATGAAGACATTTGTATAATCTGTATAGTTTCATATTTAAAATATATTAAGTAAATGTAAGGACCTGGCCTTCAAAGTGCAGCTATTAAATCCACATGCTTTTAAAAATAGAAAGCTAAGTATAGTCTGTTATTTTTTCTGACTTGTCACAGCAACAGTGGTATCCTCCCAGGGGGCAAAAATTGAAAATAAAGGAATAGATCCCAGTACAAAGTAGCAGCAATGCCAGCTGGCTTACTTAAGAGATATCAGGAGAATGCTGAAGGAATGTGTTTCAAATCCCCCAAGGAAAAATCACAATGTCCCAACAAAAAACTAATGCAATTCTGGAGCTACAATTTGTGGTTGAGGGTGAAATAATACAAATGAAGAAAAGACATTTCAATGTCTTCATAATCTGTCTCTCTCCTCAATGAGCTCCTGTGTTAAAGACAACATTATGTGGAAGAGCATCTTGGCCTCGGATTTCAGATCAATTTTCTCTTGCCTAATAATCCATCCTTTGCTCACTTCTCTATTACTAAACAATAAAATAAAATAAATCAGTGTCACTAGGGTAAAATGTTGCCAGTGAGGATGAGGAAGTTTCCTGTCACAGAGAAATCCTCCAGGTCCCATCTTATGTCAAGATATTGTCTTTGAGGAGATTGACCATTTTTTCTAAGGCAGGAGCAGAGCACTGGGGCTTAGCTGTTGAGAAAGGTGGCTGCAGTTACCAAGAGAACAGAGTGAAGATACCTGGAAAGAAGTTGTCATCACTAAGAGTGTCTTCTGAAAGGCTGCTGTTCTGCAATAATAAACAAATATACAGTATTAAAGGATTGCATTTAAGGGAGGACGTTCAAGATGGCCAAGGAGTAAGACGTGGAAATCACCTTCCTCCCCACAAATACATCAAAAATACATCTACATGTGGAACAACTCCTACATAAAACCTACTGAGCACTGGCAGAAGACCTCAGACTTCCCAAAAGGCAAAAAAAAAAAAAAAAAAAAAAAAACACCCCACATACCTGGCTGTGTGGCTGACAGGGTCTTGGTGCTCAAGCTGGGTGTCAGGCCTGAGCCTCTGAGGTGGAAAAGCCGAGTTCAGGACATTGGATGACCAGAGACCTCCTGACCCCACATAATATCAATTGGCAAGAGCTCTCCCAGAGATCTCCACTTCAATGCTAAGACCCAACTCCACTCAACGATCGGCAAGCTCCAGTGCTGAACACCCCATGCCAAACAACTAGCAAGACAGGAACACAACCCCACCCATCAGCAGAGAGGTTGCCTAAAATGAAACTAAATTCACAGACACCCCGAAACACAGCACCAGATGCGGTCCTTCCCACCAGAAATAAAATATCCAGTTTCATCCACCAGAACACAGGCATCAGTACCCTCCACCAGGAAGCCTACACAACCCACTGAACCAACCTTACCACTGAGGGCAGACACCAAAAACAATGCGAACTACAAACCTGCAGTCTGTAAAAAGGAGACCCCAAACACAGTAAGTTAAGCAAAATGAGAAGACAGAGAAATACTCAGCAGATGAAAGAGCAAGGAAAAAACCCAACAGACCAAACAAATGAACAAGAAATAGGCAGTATACCTGAAAAAGAATTCAGAGTAATGATAGTAAAGATGATCTAAAACCTTGGAAATAGATGGAGAAAATAAAAGAAACATTTAACAAGGACCTAGAAGAACTAAAGAGCAAATAAACATGATGAACAACACAATAAATGAAATTAAAAATTCCCCAGAAGGAATCAATAGCAGAATAACTGAGGCAGAGGAATGGATAAGTGACCTGGAAGACAAAATAGTGGAAATAACTACTGCAGAGCAGAATAAAGAAAAAAGTATGAAAAGAGTTGAGGACAGTCTCAGAGACATCTGAGACAACATTAAGCACACCAACATAGGGGTCCCAGAAGAAGAAGAGAAAAAGAAAGGGACTGAGAAAATATTTGAAGAGATTATAGTTCTAATGATAGTAAAGATGATCTAAAACCTTGGAAATAGATGGAGAAAATAAAAGAAACATTTAACAAGGACCTAGAAGAACTAAAGAGCAAATAAACATGATGAACAACACAATAAATGAAATTAAAAATTCCCCAGAAGGAATCAATAGCAGAATAACTGAGGCAGAGGAATGGATAAGTGACCTGGAAGACAAAATAGTGGAAATAACTACTGCAGAGCAGAATAAAGAAAAAAGTATGAAAAGAGTTGAGGACAGTCTCAGAGACATCTGAGACAACATTAAGCACACCAACATAGGGGTCCCAGAAGAAGAAGAGAAAAAGAAAGGGACTGAGAAAATATTTGAAGAGATTATAGTTCAAAACTTCCCTAATAAGGGAAATGAAATAGTCAATCAAGTCCAGGAAGTGCAGAGAGTCCCATACAGGATAAATCCAAGTAGAAACACGCCAAGACATATATTAATCAAACTATCAAAAATTAAATACAAAGAAAATATATTAAAAGCAGCAAGAGAAAAGCAACAAATAACATATAAGGCAATCCCCATAAGGTTAAGCACTGTTCTTTCAGCAGAAACTCTGCAAGCCAAAAGGGAGTGGCAGGACATATTTAAAATTATGAAAGGAAAAACCGACAACCAAGATGACTCTATCTAGCAAGGATCTCATTCAGATTCAATGGAGAAATTAAAACCTTTACAGACAAACAAAAGCTAAGAGAATTCAGCACCATCAAACCAGCTTTACAACAAATGCTAAAGGAACTTCTCTAGGCAGGAAACACAAGAGAAGGAAAAGACCTACAATAACAAACCCTAAACAATTAAGAAAATGGTAATATGAACATACATATTGATAATCACCTTAAATGTAAATGGATTAAATGTTGCAACCAAAAGACATAGACTGGATGAATGGATACAAAAACAAGACCCATACCTATGCTGTCTGCAAGAGACACAATTCAGACCAGGGCACATACAGATGAAAAGTGAGGTGATGGAGAAAGATATTCCATGCAAATGGAAATCAAAGAAAGCTGGAGTAGCAATCCTCATATCAGAAACAATAGACTTTAAAATAAAGACTATTACAAGAGACAAAGAGGGACACTACATAATGATCAAGGGATCAATCCAAGAAGAAGATATAACAATTGTAAATATTAATGCACTCAACATAGGAGCACCTCAATATATAAGGCAAATTCTAACAGCCATAAAAGGGGAAATCGAAAGTAACACAAAAATAGTAGGGGACTTGAACACCCCACTTTCATCAATGGACAGATCATCCATAATGAAAATAAATAAACACAAGCTCTAAATGATACATTAAACAAGATGGACTTAATTGATATTTATAGGACATTCCATCCAAAAACAACAGAATACACTTTCTTCTCAAATGCTCATGGAACATTCTCCAGGATAGGTCATATCTTGGGTCACAAATCAAGCCTTGGTAAATTTAAGAACACTGAAATTCAAGTATCTTTTCCAACCACAACGCTGAGACTAGATATCAATTACAGGAAAAAAAACTGTAAAAAATACAAACACAGGGAGGTTAAAGAATACACTACAAAATAACCAAGTGATCACTGAAGAAAGGAAAGAGGAAATTTAAAAATATCTAGAAACAAATGACAATGAAAGCATGACTGCCCAAAAGCTATGGGATGAAACAAAGGCAGTTTTAAGGTGGATGCTTATAGCAATTCATCCTACCTGAAGAAACAAGAAAAATCTCAAATAAACAACCTAACCTTATACCTAAAGCAATTAGAGAAAGAAAAACAAAAACCCCAAAGATAGAAGAAGGAAAGACATCATAAAGATCAGATAAGAAATAAATGAAAAAAAATGAAGGAAATGATAGCAAAGATTTAAAAAACCTAAAAGCTGGTTATTTGAGAAGATAAACAAAATTGATAAACCATTATGCAGACTCATCAAGAAAAAAAAGGGAGAAGACTCAGATCAACAGAATTAGAAATGAAAAAGGAGAAGTAACAACTAACAATGCTGAAATACAAAGAATAATGAGAGAACATTGCAAGCAACTATATGCCAATAAAATGGAAAACTTTGAAGAAATGGACAACCTTGAAGAAACGGACAAATTCTTAGAAAAGCACAACCTTCTGAGACTGAACCAGGAAGAAAGAGAAAATATAAACAGACCAAACACAAGTGCTGAAAATGAAAGTGTGCTTAAAAATCTTCCAACAAACAAAAGCCCAGGACCAGATGGATTCACAGGTGAATTCTATCAAACATTTAGAGAAAAGCTAACACCTCTCATTGTCAAACTCTTCCAAAATATCACAGAGGGAGGAACACTCCCAAATTCATTATACGAGGCCACCATCACGCTAATACCAAAACCAGACAAAGATGTTACAAAACACATCTCAATAGATGCAGAAAAATCTTTCGACAAAATTCAACACCCATTTAAGATAAAAACCTCCAGATAGTAGGCATAGAGGGAACTTACCTCAACATGATAAAGGCCATATATGAGAAACCCACAGCCAACATCGTTCTCAATGGTGAAAAACTGAAACCATTTCCAAAGAAGAAGTAAAGCTGTCCCTGTTTGCAGATGACATGATGTTATACATAGAGAATCCTTAAGACTCTACCAGAAAACTACTAGAGCTAATCGATGAATTTGGTAAAGTAACAGGATACAAAATTAATGCACAGAAATCTCTTGCATTCCTATACACTAATGATGAAAAATCTGAAAGAGAAATTAAGGAAACACTCCCATTTACCATTTCAACAAAAAAGAATAAAATACCTAGGAATAAACCTACCTAAGGGGACAAAAGACCTGTATGCAGAAAACTATAAGACACTGATGAAAGAAATGAAAGATGATAGAAACAGTTGGAGAGGTATACCATGTTATTGGATTGGAATCAACATTGTGAAAATGACTATCCTATCCAAAGCAATCTACAGATTCAGTGCAATCCCTATCAAACTACCAATGGCATTTTCCCCAGAACTAGAACAAAAAAATTTCACAATTTGTATAGAAACACAAAAGACCCCGAATAGCCAAAGCAATCTTGAGAAAGAAAAACCAAGCTGGAGGAATCAGGCTCCCAGACTTCAAACTATACTACAAAGCTACAGTAATCAAGACAGTGTGGTACTGGTACAAAAACAGATATATAGATCAATGGAACAGGATAGAAAGCCGAGAGATCAACTCACACACTTATGGTCACCTTATCTTTGATAAAGGAGGCAAGAATACACAATGGAGAAGACAGCCTCTTCAATAAGCAGTGCTGGGAAAACTGGACAGCTACATGTAAAAGAATGAAATTAGAACACTCCCTAACACCATACCAAAAACCAACTCAAAATGGATTAAAGAGCTAAATATAAGGCCAAACACTATAAAACTCTTAGAGGAAAACATAGGGCTTCCCTGGTGGCGCAGTGGTTGAGAATCTGCCTGCTAATGCAAGGGACATGGGTTCGAGCCCTGGGCTGGGAGGATCCCACATGCCGCGAGGCCCGTGAGCCACACTACTGAGCCTGCGTGTTTGGAGCCTGTGCTGCGCAGCAAGAGAGGCCGCGATAGTGAGAGGCCCACGCACCGCAATGAAGAGTGGCCCCCGCTTGCCACAACTAGAGATAGCCCTTGAAATGAAGCCCAGAAATGAAGACCCAACACAGCAAAAATAAATAAATTAATTAATAAACTCCTACCCCCAACATCTTCTTTAAAAAAGAAAAAAAAGTGCTGGTCAATTGGGACACATCCAGTCTTTAAAAAAAAAAAAAATAGGCAGAACACTCTGTGACATAAATGACAGCAAGATCTTTTTTGACCCACCTCCTAGATAAATGGAAATAAAAACAAAAATAAACAAATGGGATCCAATGGAACTTAATAGCTTTTGCACAGCAAAGGAAGCCATAAACAAGATGAAAAGACAGCCCTCAGAATGGGAGGCAATATTTGCAAACGAAGCAACTGACAAAAGATTAATCTCTAAAATATACAAGCAGCTCATGCAGCTCAATATCAAAAAAACAAAGAACCAAATCCAAAAATGGGCAGAACACCTAAATAGACATTTCTTCAAAGAAGTTATACAGATTGCCAACAAACACATGAAAAGATGTTCAACATCGCTAATCATTAGAGAAATGCAAATCAAAACTGCAATGAGATATCACCTCACACTGTTCAGAATGGCCATGATCAAAAAATCTACAAGCAAGAAATGCTGGAGAGGGTGTGGAGAAAAGGATGCCCGCCTGCACTGTTGGTGGGAATGCAAATTGATACACCACTATGGAGAACAGTATAGAGGTTCCTTAAAAAACTAAGAATAGAACTACCATATGACCCAGCAATCCTACTACTGAGCATATACCAAGAGAAAACCATAATTCAAAAAGAGTCATGTACCACAATGTTCAGTGCAGCTCTCTTTATAATAGCCAGGTCATGGAAGCAACCTAAGTGTCCATAGACAGATGAATGGATAAAGAAGATGTGGCACATATATACAATGGAATATTACTCAGCCATATAAAGAAATGAAATTGAGTTATTTGTAGTGAGGTGGATTTACCTAGGGTCTGTCATACAGAGTGAAGTAAGTCAGAAAGAGAAAAACAAATACCGTATGCTAACACATATATATGGAACCTAAATAAAAAAAAAGTTTCTGAAGAACCTCGGGGCAGGAGAGGAATAAAGACGCAAATGTAGAGAATGGACTTAAGGACATGGGGAGGGGGAAGGGTAAATTGAGTCGAATTGCCAGAGTGGCATTGACATATATACACTACCAAATGTAAAACAGATGGCTAGTGGGAAGCAGCCGCATAGCACAGGGAGGTCAGCTCCGTGCTTTTTGATCACCTAGAGGGGTGGGATGGCGGGGGTGAGAGGGAGATGCAAGAGGGAGGGGATAAGGGGATATATGTATACTTATAGCTGATTCACTTTGTTATACAGCAGCAACTAACACAACAATGTAAAGCAACTATACTCCAATAAAGATGTTAAAAAATGAAAAAGAAAGACATTGTCTTTGTGAGTAGGGAGCTCAAAGTCAACATCCTTAGCAACACCTGCACACAGACATCTAAGAACTGAACTGGCAAAACTGGTCCCCTATGGGTTTTCATTTTATCTTAAATGCTGAGTTTGTGCATAAAGATTCCCCAAAGCCAGACATGTAAATCATGGCTAATTAAAACATTCTTTCATAGTCCCTTAAAAATGTGCCCCCAGAGTCACTCCAAAATTCTACTTCTAGGAATTTGTCCTAAGAAAATAATCTATGATATATATGAAAGATCAGAGCAATGTATCAATAGATGTCAACAATAAAGAATTTGGGGGGGCTTCCCTGGTGGCGCAGTGGTTGCGCGTCCGCCTGCCGATGCAGGGGAACCGGGTTTGCGCCCCTGTCTGGGAGGATCCCACATGCCGTGGAGCGGCTGGGCCCGTGAGCCATGGCCGCTGAGCCTGCGCGTCCGGAGCCTGTGCTCCGCAACGGGAGAGGCCACAACAGAGGGAGGCCCGCATACCACAAAAAAAAAAAAAAAAAAAAAAGAATTTGATTAAAAATATAGTATTTCCAGATGATAGAAGAATGCACAATTACAAATTTTTAAAGAATATTTATGGATGTGGGAAATGATTGTGATACATTTTAAACAGTGAAAGGGAGTTGATAAAATATTTATAGCATATAATCACATATTTAGAAAATAATCTGTGGATTTCAGGATATGTTTATAATATGATGTTATGTGATTATTTTTAATTTTTATTCTCTACTTCTGTATCTTCTCTTTTTCTCCAATAAATGTGTATTATTTGTGCAATTAAAATTAAAACAATTAAAAATAATTTGTGTAAGATAGGTAAAGTATTAAGTTCCTGCCATACCTGCTGATATACTTTCTGGGCATCCCCAAGGTGCCTGGCAGGAGCAACCTGGCTGGGTCCTCCTTGTTTAAGGACTTCAAGATAAACTTGGCCTTCGATTCATCCACTCACTGAGAAAAAGACAAAGCCTCTCTCCATAGCACCTTCCTCAAGTTTACTGTCCCCAAACATCAGGAGAAAAATTTCCTAGGTGTCAGACCTGACATGTTTTAGAACATCAAAGGCTAATACTCCCTGCCCTCTCTTTCAATCCTTGGGTTGGGGTGAGGAGCAGGCAGGGGAAGGCAATCATTGTGTTGCATTCCCATCCTCCTCCCAAACATGTCAACAGAGATGTAAAGAAAGAGCCCCTCAGGTCTGGTTACTCAATCCTTGTATGTTTCCAGAGGAGTCTGGAACTTTGATTGACCCTTGGTGATGACCCTTGGGAATGTAGCCCTCAGGATGCTTTTTATGTTACTAATTGATGATGTTGTCATGGATGTCTGGAGCCATGGGGCATGCTGTATCAGCTCATCAGGACTTGTCAAGATTGATTTATGCAAAGATCAAGATTGATGAGGTCCTGTTTCACTGCTGGGATTCTGAATTTCAGTTATATTTCAGGTTGGTTGCATAGCAGGATGTGCCTATATGGTCAGTCCTTCTTAAAACTTGGTTCCTGAGCCTTGAGCAGGCTTCTCTGGGAAAAGACACTTTGAATGCATTTCAACAGTTCCCAGCTAGAGAGGAAAGTGCATTTTGTGTGATCAAAGAAGGGGAAAGACTCAGAATCCTGTGCCTGACATCTCTGGACTGCTTTCAATGAGTATCTTTCTTCTCTTGCTTGTGCTACTTTTACTGTAATAAACCTTAGCTGTGCATATAACCTTCTATTGGGTTTTGTGAGTCCTTCCAGCAAATCAGAAAAGTTCAGGGTGGTGATCAGATCCCTGAAACATAACCTCCGTTCCATCTGCAACTCCCCAAGCTACACAGTCTGCTTTGCCATTTCTATTCCCGACGAAGATGATATTTTATATTTGTCGGAATTCATCTATGTAACAATCTTTCTGAGTATCTGAATCTAAGAGGCTCTCTTCAATGGATTTCTCTTTTTGCAATTCTACACCCCCAGTTGAGGAACTTACCAAGATACTTGTGAAGCAAGACACCACTATTTTGAACTAGAGGGCAGTATAAACAGTGATGAGATTGCCTTTCTGACTAAAGAAAACAATACCAGAGAGGGGCCCAGGCAGGAGACTGTGAACATGATGGCTGCAGAGAAAACCGACAGAAAAGAAGCCAAAGTGCCTAGGCTCCCAGCGGCAGCTTCCATTCTTTTAGTTCTTCGGTGTCTATTGATTTGAGGCAATTATTCAGGAGACATAGTCACTGATCCTCACTGTCATTTATCTGATGACTTCTCCAATCTGAAGGGTTATTAATTCCCTGCTCAGTCTTTGTCTCTGATACTATATACTTTGTTCCTTCAGTTTTTTCTCCTAGGAAAAAATTTAAATCATTAATCACTTGTTGAGCGTCTCTAAGATGTTTTGAAATTTTATGTACTATGCATCAGGTGTAAAGTTCCATTGGTAACATAACATTTTAGCTCTTGCTATGGATCTGTCTACTGGAAAATCAATAACTTCCATCTAAATATGCTTCTCTTTTGCAATAAAGGCCAGTCTCATGTCGCCTAACTAGGAGTATACCTATAGTTGAGAGAATAGACACATTTTCCCAAATATTTAGGTTTCTGAGAGTTTCCTGAAATGGGATAATGGGGGTGGGTGACTGCATAGTGGTAGTTTTGCTTTTTAGACACTTGAAATTTAAAATCTATGAGTCAGATTATAGTAATGGGCAAGAGCATATACATGCACACAAGTGCTTACTTTGATTAGTAATCATCCTTAAATAAATTTAACATTTTTTTGGGAGAAGAACATTTTTAAAAAAAACAAAAGCAGATGATTGAAAAAGACTATCTTCAAGCATATGAGTTCATTTGGAACTATTTTAATTTATTTCAACATTTTCAGATGACCTATCATTCTTCTTCCAAGAAGTTTTAAATTGTCTACATCTTATTCCTCTTGTTGATACTACCAGACCTACCTTCCAATATTTTCTCTTCTTCCTTAACTTTAAAACTCAAGCTGAGCATCTGACTAGAAAGGAAACAGCAGAGCTTCTGATTAATACTTTATCTGTTTTTCAACAACAATGGCTGGACTGTTAATAAATTTAGTGAGAATTCCAATTCAATCCAGATCAATGTTAAAATCTTTTCTGCAATGTCCCTTCTATTCTGAAAGGAAGATATCAATATTTTTCATTATATAATTCTTCAATCTATACAATCTTTGAATTAACTCATACAATTAGATAACATTGGAAGAGAAATTTATATTTGTCACACAATAATAAAATTGACCCATCTGACTACTGGAGCATTATGTGCCTTCAGGATAATCACTGCTTGATCCGTCATTCATTGAGAGTTAGGAAGAATCTAGCATGTAACAGGAGCGAGGCCTATCATTTTTTCTAGAATGTTAAGCAATTATATTCCTATTGTCAACGGTAAAATGTTTTTTAAATTGCCCTACAAAGTAGCGCAGTATATCTAACTCATTGGATACTGAAATGTTCTTTTGCCAGAGTTACAGTGTCAAACACAATGCTTTTATTGTCAGTATAAAGAGGTGTTTTCTTTTAAGTTTCAAATTTGTTTTTAAAATAACATAAGGACAGTTTTTCTCCTTCTTCCCCAGTTTTTTTTCTTCCTCACCCTTGAAACTCCAGCAGACAAGTGAGTACCAAACACTGAGAGTTTGAAATGCAGAATGAGCCAAGATAAAGTAGATGTGAGTCTGGATAGGTGAATGCACAGAAGCTCCACACAAGGTAGTTCCTAGCAGTCATATGCACTACACAGTGTGCAAGATAGGAGAGAGAAAAGATCTAAACTGAAGAGTGAATAGAAAACATAATAAAGCCCTACTAAAGAAAGTAGATAAGAGAACAGGTCCATTTATGGAGGCGGTATAGTCAAGATCTAGGTGGACCTTGATTGGAATTCCAGCCTCGTGATCTCCTAATTGTGTGACTTTGGTTAAGTAACTTAACACTTCTACATTTCAGTTACTTTAACTGTAAAGGAGGAACCATGATGGCTTGTAATATAGTATTTCACAAGTGCTGTCTTGACCCAATTTTGAGATCATGGCTATAAACTCTCAATTCCCCATGATGGGGTGTTTGCTAAGCCTACACTCCACCCCCTTCCTTGTTGGGCTCTAACACTCTGGGTTATAGCTCACACAGCCAGCTTCCAGAGGCCCCAGATACCAAATATCCAGGACAGCCTCTTCTTCCTTAGGCCTGCAGAATTATTCAAAATAATCTATAAGGAGCCCATGACACCTAGCTAACTCCACCTGGCTTGCCACGTATTAGCTGCCTCCTACAGTTCCAGTTGCTGTTACTCTTTCCCCAGGTGCAATCTCCTGTGTTGCCCTGCATTGGCAGTCTTCTGTAAGTTATAAAGATCTTTGCCTTTCATCTACCTGGAGGTCATTTGTCATGTCCGACCATCATCACAACACAACCATGTTAAAATACAGCTTTTACCTTATAATTTATAAAGACTGAGATAATGCATGTGATTTGCTTAGCACACTACCTAGTACATAATTGTTGTTTTTTCCCCTTCCTTCCACAATTTCTTTGACCCAATTAGGAACTCTGTTTCAGGCCACAAGATAGGAGACCTCCATGGTACCACGGAGAGCACATTCAGAAAATCAATAGAATTTTGGCTTTTAAATTCCCTATCTATTCCACTTTTCAATCTATGAAACTTTTCTGACCTGGAAAGGAAGAATTAAGATGAAGAGGAAAATAAGAGATTCTGGTAAATACCCATCAATAGAATCTGATTCTATTCATAGAAATATGATTTTGTTTTGTACCTTCCCTTAGGTCAAGTTTGGAAATGCAAATGATTATCTGGAACCTTGAGAAAGGGGTCTCACAGGATTTCACTTGCCCTTGGATTGGGAGTCACAGGGTAGATGTGTCAGCATGGGGAGCCTCAAGTAGCAGAACCAACTTTCCAGAGCTTCCAAGTAGTGTAAACAAACACATTTTTACTGTTTTCTCTAAAAAGGTCCAGGAATTTGTAAGAGAATCTGAGGACCATGGTCACATTAAAGGCATATGACTGTGGACTATGCATTAGACCAAATGGCCAGATACCAGATGGAAATGTAGACATCTCAGTGGAAGACAGAGTAAAAAAATGATTATTAACAACAATCAGAGCTATAGTGTATATTCTAACAGATGCCATCATCAGATATTGGCCAAGGGCTAGACGTTTCCCACCATTGTCATAAAGCTACATCAGCCATGTAGCAGAAAAAAATTATGTTCACTCAATATCTATATATTCCCACAGCTCTCTTGACCCTGAGTGGGACCGGATGACTAGTTTTAAGCAATGGACTGTGATCTGTCACCCCTGGGCTGTGGCAGTGTAAGGCTCCTGTTTGACTGTCCAACAGTGTTTTCTCTATTATGGAGATCACGGAGGTAGCATGTTGAGATAGATGAGCCACAAGATGAAGCCAGTCTGGTCTTTCAAGACATCATTTAGAAGAAAGCTGTCAGGGGAATTCCCTGGTGGCCCGGTGGTTAAGACTCTGCCCTTTCACTGCCTTGGAGGTTCAATCCCTGGTTGGGGAATTAAAATACCACAAGCCAAAAAAAAAAAAAAAAAAAAGAAAGAAAAAGGAAAGCTGTCGGACCCACAGCAGAAATAAGAATTTATGTGATAAGTCAATGATATTTGTGTTATTTATCATGGGTGATAGAGAATCTTGCAAATGCTTACTAATATAGGCCCCAGAATTTAGATGTCACACCTGAGAGCAAGCAATGGGGAAAAACCTTAAATTGGTTGACTATTTTTCAAATTAATTCTGAAAAAATTTTAAGTGGTCAGTTTATGTTTTCTGCTTCTAAATAAACTGGAGACTTGGGAAAGGCAATAAATTTTGTTACAGAAAAAAATATGCATTTATCACACATCTGAGTTTAAATGTTTGAGGAAAAACAACACTTGCTACATCATTATGAATATTATAAGACAAATACAATTTAGCATGAGAGATAAGGTATTTTGATGTCAACTGGGTTTATGTCCCAGCAATGGTCACTTTTTGTGCAGTTTTGGAAAAGCTTTTTAACCTTACTAAAATTTTACTTTCCTCATTTATGAAAAGGGGAAAATAATAATAACTTGTAAGTTTGTAGTGAACGTTAAATGAGACAATGAGCACAAAGTTCTTAGCAGAGGGCCAGGCATATGGGAGGCCTTCAATCAAAGCCTATTATTATTTTAATGTTGTTGTTGTATGGCTGGAAATCCACATAAATATAATAACTTTTACAGAGTAAAGGCAAGATGATTGAATAAGTCCCCATAATACATGGAAGAAGATGATATAAGAGGACATTTAAGATAACTAGAATGAAATATTAAGGCTTTATCCTCAGGATATTTTACAATATGTATGCGCCTCTTGCAATAGGAATTGGTGGGCAGCTAACAGAATGTGTTTTTAAAGCTTGGAATTTTTGTTTTTCTTTGTTTCTAAAAGAGGCAGAAAACCTTGGATTTATATCATTTTGTAGAACATTCTACTTATCTTCGAAATATAAGTGAGTAGAAACAGGTTCGCAAGATGGGTATTTCTCTTTTAAGAATCTATGGGTAACTTGTAAGAGCAGGTATTTCAATATTCACATGTCCCATGTGTACTATTTGGTTTACAGTCTCCTGATTGCTATTCTGTGGTGAATTGTTCTGTTTATAGCTTTAAAATTGCTATCTGGGTGACAGTCTTGTTTCTAATCTTAAGATGGTTGTCTAGTGGCTTTGCTCCCTATGATTCATATTGCAGCTTGATAATACTGTGGAGGGAAATACAATTAGCTAACTATGCACCTGCTCAGTTTACAGTTTTATGAGTGTAACTTGTTCTATGATATACATACATCTCGGAGCTTGTGATGAAATTGCTTGAAAATAGAAGTTCTGTATGAAATTTTGCAATGTATAAATATATCTTTAAACATTTTGTTTAATATGTTCTCTCTCCATATGTATATGTACATATATAAAAATATATATATATATAGATATCGATAAATAGATAAATATAGATAGATATCTTCCAACAGGGCTTATAAAGTTAAACAATTGCAAATTGAGGAAGCTTGGAGTGTAAAGCCATAGAAAATAGCTGGTCTGAATTTTGACATTTATTTTAGCTTCTAACCTATTACTCCCTTAAATACATCGCAGCTTCTCCATGGTATTTTTCGTCTTACCATCATCATTTTAATTGAATTTTTTTTTCCACATTGCGTGGCTTGCAGGATCTTAGTTCCCCAGCCAGGGATGGAACCTGGGGCTCCGGCAGTGGAAGCACTGCGTCCTAACCACTGGACCACCAGGGAATTCCCTAATTGAAGTTTTGACATTGGTTCAGGATCAGATTCTATGCTGTATTACAGAAGTTGTTTCCAGTGGCCATTTAGCATGTAGTAAACCCTAGAAAATTTATCAACTTATTTATAAATTAGGTGTTTCATGTGAGGTTTTATTTCTAGAAACATTATTGCATGTAATAACATTGCTAGAGCTAGGGATATTTATATGCCATATTCTCTGATATATGTGGGGGACTAGTGGTGCCTTTACCGAGCAGATTTATAAGATGCTGAAAAAGGGGACATTATCAGTAGGCTCCCCACGTGGTCATTTGTAAAAATCCTTTTACTTGTGATTATGTCGCATTTATCTCTCTTGAGTGAAAGGAACCTGATTCTCCATCATAGATGACTTGCTCCCGGGTAGTCTGAGGAGGCCGAGTGAAGTTTTCAGGGCAGTTATCAAAGGACTAACGAAGACCACTGGTGGTCATGAATAGAGACAATTTGTCAACATAATTATTTTCCAATCAGAATGAGATTCCTCTGCAGCAGGAGGAGAAAGAGTAGTGTTTACCTAAGTGTAGTAAAGAAAGATACTTAAATCAGAAGACGCAGCTTTGAGAGTGAGTACCACCATTTAGTACTTGTCGCATGACTCTAGATTTGTTATTTTAGTCTTATTTTCCTTATCTGCATGACTGGGGCTACTTCAATAATACTTATATCAAAATAGTGTAGTGAGCCAAAAACCAACATATGCAGAATAAGTTTATACATGGTCAAGCACTATACAATTAGTAGGTATTACAACTACTATGAATGAACTCACATGGTGCCACTGGAAATGTCAACTGTACCTTTTAAGGTAGTAAAGCAATAGAAACACAGTAGTTTCTCCCTCTTCCTCAGCCTATCAGTGGGTTAAAATGCATGCACCCTTGATGTATCTCACCCTGAACACAATAAAATGACAATGATCTCAAATAAATAGGTCAAAATATTCAAGGGAGAGAATGTGTGCATTTTCATGCAAATAGCAGGAGGTCCAATCAACGGGATCTTTAAAGACCTATAACTGAATGAATTTAAGAGAACTTACTCCAATATATTATATCGAAAATATATATTTTTTGTGCACTGATTTAGTTGACATCATATGTATTCAAATGACTAAAATAGCTTGAAAGAGTAATAGGGTGTTGAATGAGAAGTTACTGGAGTCTTAAAGTTCTTACACTTTGGAAGTATGAAGGAGTAAGAAACAATATTTAAAATAGAAAAATTAGAATAAAAAACATTTTGGGAGAGGATCTTGCTCACGTCAACAATGTGTCTGTAACACTCTCCCACCTTACCGTGGGCTTGTCCCAAGTCACGTGAGTTGATTGACTGTTTATGGTCCCATTCTCTCTCCCTTACTTCAAGCATGGTACTAGCATTTGATATTCTTTATAACAAAAGATTTGCCAGCACCATTTTTGTAAACTGAAATGAGGGCAGAAAGAAAAAAAAGCATAAAAATATTAATGTTATTTGGATACAACTTACCAAATATTTCAAAAACTTTTTAAATCCCAAAGCAACAAACCAATCACAGTGAATTAAGCATAGTCTGCGCAGATGAGTGAGTCTGCACACATCAATAGGCTTTTGTGCTAGATGCTAAAAACATATGGAATGTATTACATTCCAAACAACCAAAGGGTTCTGAAGAATAATGAATGAGATTCATAAACATGGACAAAAATAAGCCCATTTTCACATCTTCAGATTATTAAATCTAGAACAAATCTTCTCCTTCCCCAATTGGTTTTTCTTATGACAAATTTCTGACACAGAAGAGAACATTTGTTTCATATTTTATTGAATTTCATTTATATTAAATTAAAAATATATTTCTGACAGATTCATGTAACAAAAAGGCAGAACAGTTTTCAAATTGTTCAGCTGGGATGATCAGTGTGGAAAGAGGCAAAGCAGGTCGCATTCTATAATTGCCTTGTACAGGTACAATTCTTTCCCAAGAGCCAAGAGAGGATCCTTGAGAACTAACAGAAAAGCCTAATTACAGAAATTTAAAATACTGTTTGTCCCTCATTCTCAAATGACAACAGAAAATGGGAGAAGGGAAGGAGAATGGAGTGAAGGGTTGGAGGGGAAGAAAGAATAAGGGAAATTATACTAAAAATATACCTAACATTAAAAAAGTTAGTATGTGTTAAGTGCGTAATCCTTCATAGATAAAATAGAAAAAAAATCAAAATAACATTACACCACACACAATTGGCATATCCTATTGTGTAAGCGAGTGCAGAGGTTGAACACATCACCATAGTGCTGAACACAGAATCACAAGTAATGTCAAAATGATAACTTCCAACCCAAAAGAAACAATCACAAGCCAATTACTTATATACAAATTAACCCTAAAGACAATTATGTTCCAAATAAAGATGTCCACAGAAGAAAATCAAAGCAACATTATCCCTATTTACAAATGCAACTAGCCATGTCTTTAACAAGCTATAAAAATACTATTCACATTTTCAAACATACAGTAGTATTTTTTGTTTATTTCAAAAAGGCAGCTAACTTTGAACACTGGGATTTAAATGAAACATCAATGGCTTACCAGCTAGGTATTTTTGCACCCCTGTCCTTTGATGATACTTCAGAAGCAAGAGGGCTTGTTTTCTCTTTACAAGTTAAGAACATGAGGAAATGAATACAAATGTATATAATACCTTAAGCCTCTGCCTTTTTGGTAGTGTCTCCCTTTGTCACCTGAACTGATCTTCGTCAACTAGTCAACTACTTTGATGCATATATGAGATGAGTGTTTAAGAGAAGATTTCACATGACATTTTGTGCTCTGAATTGTCTTGCAGATCGATCTCATTTTCATTTGATCTTGTTATAATGGTGCTCAGGAAAGATGAACACCTAGTCATGTCGTGTGAAAATGCAGTTTTGACCTGCAGCAATAAAAGTCCCTGGTGCTCACGACAGGAGATGTAGACACACCAGCCAGTGAGGTGTGCATTCAAAGTTAGCTGCCCTTGCACAGCTGCTCAGTTTAATAATCGACCCATTTAACAGCAGTACCAATTTATGCTACAATATTCCAAAGTACCTTACTTTAAAAGAACAGCTTACATATCTACACTTAGAAAATAACTTTCATAGTTGATTACTGGAGTAATCCCAAAGGATTCTTGGAGTGCTATGGTGTAGCCCCTCACGCCCCCCTCCCAGCCCCTGAGAGATCCAGAAATATACAGGAAAATGACTCTCACATTAGGGAAAAGGTACACCCCCCCACTAATTGAAAAATCTGGAAATGGTACTCAAGAATCAGGTTATGTCAATACTTAGGAGGTATGATTTGCTTTCCTTCATAACAGCTACAGGCCTGGGGGAAACAGCTACACATCAGGGATAAAAATAGCAGTAAAGGCAAAGTGGTTTGGACAAGTTAGACTATTGCCTACAGGTATGAAACTTTGTTTTCTTATATTTGTACAAATGTAACCACTTATTGTGATATGGGTAAAACACTTAGAGCATTGAAAGAAAAATATCCTTAAAAAGCAAAAGTAGAGAAAAAATGGCAACCTATTAGACAACATGGATTTTCATTTCAGTGAAACTGCACTCATTATATATTTGTCAGAGGGATGAATGATCCAGTAAAGAGCTACAGGTGGTTCTCAGAGCTGAATAGCCTTTACCTTTATGATAATAAGACTCTTCATTTATCAAAAAAAAAATATATACAGTAGCTGTAAAATATTTGCAATCAGGAGCAAAGTAAGATAAATAAAGTAAATAAGTTAATTTGCTGGCAAAAATAACTTATTATAATGTAAAGTTTTCATGAAAAGATTAAATCTAAAACCTACCAAAGGTATGTGCACATATGTGAGTTTCAAGATTCTTCACAGGGCTGACTCGACTCAAATTCCTACAAAGGACATAGTAAGAGAATCGATCTTCATGGAAAAGCATAATTTTAACATCGTAAAGTATGTTCTGTTCAGTCATTTATTTGAGAAATAATTTAAACAATGTCCAAATTGCTACTATCTTTTATGGAAAAGTCAGACATTTGAGGGCAGAGGCTAAATCAATGTTTTACAAAGCAGCATGTGGGACCTCAGAGTTCCACTATGGCTTAAGACAGGCACAGCATCAAGGGGGCCGCTTTGAACTAGGGTGGCAGAAAAGTAAGGAAAATGGAGTAGTTGTGCCAATGGTAAAAGAAGTAAGGGCAGCATTTTCCTTAAGGTCCAGAGAGAAATGAATTGTTTCTGTGATTCCTAACAAGATAATCACTTACTTGCAAAGCTGACTGTCAGGGAGTATTTTCCAGGGGAAGCATGTGAAAACCTCCATGAAACTGGGGCTTAGAGTCTTTTCAACTCATGACTAGAGAAGCATTTCTTCTGCCCAAAAGATCACCTGGCTGTGAAGAGGTGAGGCAGGGGTCTGCAAAAGTGACACATCCTACATTTTTGCACCTTTACAAAATCAGTGGGGCTTGAACCGAGTGTCTGAAAATTTTATTTTATAGAGACTTTTGTTTAATGAAAAGAACAAAGTAGCCCATGGTGCTAAAGCCATGTGTCCATATAAACTGAAGGACTCCTGATCCAACACCGTGCCCACAACAGCTTAATGTTTGAAATTGTGGAAAGAACTACTTTTGCAAAGGCTCTCTGGTATTAGAAAAATTGTATTAATTCTACCCAGAAGTATAAAAGCTGGCCCCTTTTTAATATCAGTAATATCAAGGTCTCTACTGATAGTGTTATTTTAAAATGATGCCCAGTCTACATCTGTATACTCTTATTCATTCTTAAGCAAATGGCAATCAGCAGATATAAGTCTGCCTTTAGTGTCTGCATGGGTACCAGGCTGTCCTTCAAAGACCATATGCATAAAGAGAGGCCCAGCAGAATTCTCTGCCCATAGGATATACAGTAGATTTAGTTTTCTGGCTTTTCAACAACTAGAACCTTATCCACCTGGATTTCTCATTTGCCCTATTAAAAATCATCTGGCTATCAACTATTGTCCAAAATAATGGAAATACAGCAGTTTGAAATGCTTGCTTTAGCATTTATTTCTCAGAATATTGTTAACTAATTCCTTGGGTTCTTGTTGGAGATGGGAGGGTATCATAGAAAAAAGAAAGGATATGTCACAAATTAAATGCATTTTGTTTGTTTACTAAATGACACCACTCATTTTTTTTGTCACTGCATAAGGTAATAGAACATTTATATTTCCTTCACTTCATTTTGAAACCTCTTACTTAAAGTCATCTGTAACACACTTGCCTGTTAAACTCTACAAGGTGGTATTTGCAAAACAAATTTGAAAAATTCCTCTTTACACGTAATATATTTTACAAATGGTAAAGGAATAAGAGAATGAGAAAAAAATAATTGTAATGCTTTAAAGCAAGTTTTCATAAGTGGAACCTGCTTTTTATACGCCCACTTTCAGCTCAACCTAACAAATAACAATTTTAAATGGCAAACATTTTTTACTATGCAAAATCCATCCTACATTTTCATATCCTGCATTTTATTTTGCTACATTATATTCTGTGGTTAGTTTTCTAGTGTGATTTATTTAATAGTATTAAAATCATTTAACATCTGTTAATCTAACTAAATCTACATCTTACAGCATTATCATGGTTCTGTCCAGATATATACATGCTTTCATAATCACCTTTTCTATTACCTTATGAACTACATATACTAGTTAAATAACCAACATTTATAGATGGATGAATAATTCAAGTTTTGAAATAAAGTTTAGATAGCTCTAGAAAAACATGTATTTACATCCTTCCCTGTCAGGCTTAACCAATTTCCTTTTTTTTTTTTTTTTTTTTAAATTTTTGACACTTCAAAAAGCATGTTGATAACCCTTTCAACTTCATGTAGGGGCAGCATCTCACAGTCCTACTGGTTTGTCTTAGGCATTGGAAATATACATGATCTTCATGCCAAGTCCTGATTTTACAAGGTATCAACACATACATTATACACTTAGAAGAACACTATTTCTCCTCTCCAGCTACAAATATTCAGTCATTCTTCCTGATGTACTAAGAAAACAATCTCAAATTTTTAGTTTATACATTTTAATCTGATTTGAGTTTTGCATTGTTTTTCATTCCATTTCAAGAAAATTACCCGAGAAAAACTCTCACCCTAACCTGTGCTATTAATATTTGGAAAATCAATTTCTACTCAGTCGTTCAAGCATGTCTTTGTGGTTCAGGATGCTTTGAGGTTCTGGGTCTACCTTGGTTTAGAAAACTTCTTTTCTCACCTACCTAAGAACCACTGCCCTAAACAACCATTTAATTATACAGTTTTTCTTACCTGGAAATAAGATTCCCCAAGATAGGTATAAGCTACAAGATTTGGTGATTTAAAAAATACAGTCTTTGTAATTTGACTATTAATTTTCTTCAAATTTACTTAATTGGTTCTGCATATTTGCACTGATATAACTAGCCTACAATAATCTGATATTCTGATGCACTTCACAGGCTTTAATTGGCATTTTTAAATTTCACTCTACTGAGTTGAATAAGTTATTCTTTGGAACAAATGAAACTTTTTTTTTCTCCCTCTCATACACTCTGAAATATGTTTTCCTAGGGGGACAAAAATAAATCAAAAGAGAAACCCTAAAACAACTGAAATCAAGTATGTGCTACAGAAATCATTCAAAAGGAACAATAAAGTTCTTGTGAAGCATTTTGGGTCATTTTGGATTATACTTGCATCTATCTCCAGTTATTAGTACCTGATGTGTAAGGGTCTTATGTTCCTAGGATGACGGAGACACTACCTTCACTGAATACATTTCTATTACCTTAACAGTAAAATAATTATTTTTCTTTCCTTCTTCAGTATAAGTGATTCTGCTCTTCATATCCCCATAGAAACCATATGAATATTGTAAATCAGGAGAAAAAGTCAAGTTCCAGTATCCAACAAGGATGCTGTCAGTGATGAGTTGGTACAGATTTTTTTAGAAAGAGAGGTTTATATCTAAACTTTCATAAAAACTGATGTGAGGACCCCTTTTCCTGGATACTCCTCTGACTGGGTGAATGAGCTCTGAGCTATTAGGCTGTGGCCCCTGAATCATTCTGTGTCTTCAACCCTGGGAAGTTCATGTTTGAATTTCACTGGAAGAGCTCTCACAAACCCCTCCCTTGCTCAACCTCAGCCTTTAAGCTTCCCTCACTTTTCATAACTCAGGAAGAAACCATTCCCAATTTCTCCAATGTTCCTGGCCAAAGACCAACATCTATTGTTGATTTAATGGTTAAGTTAGAATCCAATAGGACAATTAGCCAGTGATACAATATCCTTCTAGAACAGTTTGTGTTTGAATGATAAAACACTGAAACGATCCTATTTGCTAACTTCAGGAACTTGAAGGGTGTTTCACTCATGTCCCACATGAGTTCACAGGAGATCTTTTAACAAAGAAAGAGTTGATTTTATATGACTATTCATAAAATAGTCCGTGCAATTGTATTCCTTGAATTATATTAAAAAAATTAAATGTCATGCCAAATAAATCTGGATTGTAAAATTTTAAAGTTACGGATAGTATTGCATTTATCTGGGTGTTCCCCACATAACACAGTGCTTTTAGTAGACTATAAATAAATATGAGTTGAAAAAATAAGGGAGCTGAATGGATAGATAGATCTACTTTTCAAAATAGGCAGAAACCTAGATTTCTTTTCATCCTTTTTTCTAAACTCTCCTCTTTGCCAATAGAGATTTTTAGTCTAATTGCTTTCAATTAGGTTATACATTCAAATTTGATTCCAATACTTTAACATTGGAAAGAAATATTTTTTTAAAATTCCAAATGAATTGGGCCAGACTTTCCTAAAATAGAGAGATTTCTATCCAATTTTTCTAATTACTGACCTGAGGCCCCCTTTTCCTGAAAACTCGTTCCTACCATTTGTTCCCATTGCTCCTCTTAACTCAGTGGGTTAAGTGATACACAAGAAAGGTGGCTCTAGAACTAGGATGTTGTGTTTGAAGAAATAGAGTTATTATATAAAGTATCAAAAGAGTAGTATGTTGGATATTAAAATAATTACATGAGAAGTTTTTTCACATTTATTTACAACTTTTGACCCAAGGACCTATCTATAAGCAATGAATGTTTGTATTTCTTTTTATTATACCAATTTATGTGCAGTTACCTTCCACTTAATATAAATAGAGTCTCATACTAGAAATTCCATGGAATTCAAGCCAATCCTTACTTGCATTCCTTCAAGTGGAGTATACAAACCGGATAACTTTCCTTGTTTAGGAAATGTGATATCACATGTTGATCATGTGCTGACCCTCTCACCATAAACCCAAAGTGTTCCAAAGTCCTAATTTGCTTGGTTTGGCATTTCCACAGTCTTTATTTATCTTAGCTCTTTAAAAAAAAAATGTACTTAAATGAATTATTTTGCTGGTTGCTTCCATATTGCTTCATTCAAAATCCAAAACGGAGTTCAGAAAGAGAACAAATAAAATTATAGCTTAAGTGCAAACTACATTTCTGAGTATCTGCCAAGTAGACATACCCAATCCAGTGTGTTTCTTCCAGTTCAATGGATTCCCCATTGGACCACCCCTGAAAGTGTCAGTAGTTTTCATGAACCACACAGAACTGTCTCTTAGTTTCCCTTCTACTCTTAATATGACCAACTGCCTATTAAGTACTGTCATTCATAGAGGGGAAGAAAATGTTGAAGAATGTAAAGGATTGGGGGTGGGGATACATATTCAATAGTGTAAAACATAAAAGTAAGATTTGATGTTACATTTGACTAATATCTTGGCCTCCCCTTCTAATTTTAAAGACTGCATATTTAAAATAGTGGCCATTTCACCATATTAAAATATTTCTTTTTACAATTCTTTCACTTTATAGCAATACCTAAGAAGGTTTGATGTAAAAATGTTTGCAATTATAAATTAAAGCTGAAAAGAGGGGAGAAAGTAATATGAAGAGACAGATCAAAGCAAAACAAAATGAAAAAAACAAAAAAGCTCTCCAAACATAATTACTAGTTATAACTTTGATGAAGATTCAAAACTTATGAAAGCTGAGTTGGTCATTCTTGCTTGTCAAGATTGAAACTGTCTGAGAAAGAGATTGGATTTTCAATCTTAGTTACTATCATACATTATAAAAAAGGTCATCGTTTTGTTCTTCTGGAAACATCATTAGGATTTCCAGGGCTGCTGAAAATGTACACATCGGTTCCTGCAGCTTGGGTCTTTCAAGCATGTGCATTGAAATACAGGAAGGAAGGAAGGAAGGAAGGGAGGGAGGGAGGGAGGGAGGAAGGAAGGAAGGAAGGAAGGAAGGAAGGAAGGGAGGCAAAGAAAAAAACGTTAAAAAAAAGTTGGGAACTAGTTTGACAGCAGGCAGTATTGCCTCATATTTGCTGGTCCTTCTCTAGCTGTTCCAGTCTCCTGACCAACCCATGCAGAGAAATGAAGAAACAGTGTGGTTCCTCCTGTCTTTCTCTTTCAGTCCTTCCTTCTAATGTTCAAGTTAGATAAGCACATAACTATCATTGTATCTTGATATCTTCCACTGGGAAGTGTCAAAACTACTGGCCTTGAGAGTAGAGGGAAGACCACAAGAGAAAGAGAGGCGGCGGGGAAGTTGGAGCGGGCGTCTCTCTCCACCTGAAAACCACTGCTGAGCTTACACCACAGTATTCCGGTGTCTGTAGGGCGGAGGAGGCAGCACAGTGCCTGGCTTCAGTGAGAACTCAGAGAGGTATTCAGGATTCTCTGCCACAATAGGCCGGATCCTTCCATTTTGTTTATAAAAATATTTTGTGCTGTACTCCTGCAGGTAATCTGGGTGCTGAAGGGTGCTCCGAGGTGGCAGGCTGTGGTTCCAGTAGTCAGGGTTGTCGAATGCTTTCTTGGCCTTCTCTGGCACTGACAGTACGTTGTTCTTCAGGTATTCAGCATTCCCCAAGGCGTTGGCAAAGGTGTTGAGGTACAGTGGCTCATTCACATACTCATCCTCGGCCTTGGGTGGACCATGGGAAGCACTGTGATATTCGGGATTATCCAAAGCTTGAAGGTCTCCATTTTTCCTCCGAGACACAAAAGGGTTCTCCTCCACAGGGTTCAGGTATTCTGATGTAATACAAAAGTATCAGTTAACATCTACTTTCTGGAAAATGTTAATCAGACCATGGTTATACAGAATGGTTAGCTTCTTTTTCCAGGACAAAAAAGCCACATATTTCAGGAATTATCACAAAAAATTTTTTGTTGATTACTACTATCATATGAAAGAGGAGTTAGTGGGCAAAAAATGTTAGTGACAAAACAAGGCACCAACAAGGCCAGGGTCAGAGTCCCTGTCCCCTAGATTGTTCTTTCCTTCTGCTTGCATTTGTCTCTCCTACTTATGGGGCCAGTTGTTTAAATGCTTCTATTTTCTAAAAGTTGGTAACTTATGTTGGAAGATAAGACAACATATCAAGGTTAAATAGCCTTTAAATATGGAGAAATGAGAATTTTTAAAAATATTGGAAGATCAAAATGTCTACAGATTAACTCCATGTCAAGATAAATGGATGAAGTGAAATAAAAGTATTTTTTAGTCTACATAATTTGCTTAGAATGTCTGCATAGGTAACAAGGATTTGATTACAGATGTTCCCTCAGAAAGATTTACACACAGGAAAGAAAACATCTAAGGAAAAGACTCAACTAATCAAATCATATAGACATCTAACATGCCTCTATATTGACTTGCGTGACAAAACATATGCTTAACAATAAATATAATTGTAACATTTATTTCCAATGGCTAATCATAATCATAAAATAGCAAACTATTAGTTTGAATCATATGAAATTGCTATTTTGTAGGTTGAAACCAGTCATATAGCAGCTATTTTGTATGATTCAGTCTAATAAATAGGTATTGGGCTAGAATAGGTACTGGGCTAGAATTTTAAAAAATACTGCTAATTAATGCTGTTCTCCTCATGTTTAATTCTATTCCTATGTTTATAGTACAGAATATATATATAGACATATATACACATATATAGTAGACCCTCTTTTTAAATATATGCACAAAAATGACACTTTAGCTATTCCTACTTTGGTGTTGGGGTAGGGAGAGGGCATAACTGTTTGTTGAGATTCTACCATTCTGAAACAAACTTTCTATCCCCTATACTAAACCCAACATGTAGAGAGAAAAATCTCATCAACCCAGGGTTATTTTTTCCTGGATATAGGCCTACTGGATATAGTTAACTATTTAGCGTCATGTGCAAGTTAAAAGACAGTAATGAATATCCCACCATCATATACACAGATTACAGTTCAATAATTTACAAGGCACTATTATTTCATCCCTTTTTACAATCCTGTGAAAAAGGAAGTGCAAGGTGTATTCTTCCAGCATTATAGACAGAAAATTGAGATTAAATGATGTATGAAGGATATAATTTGTGTTGAACTAGAATTCAAGTTCCCTAACTCCTGTTGAATAATCTTGTTCTACTGCACTGTTTTCACTATTGCCCCTACAGGAGTAGGCTGAACTTTACACTTCATCATAAGTTTTAATTTGAATGGTTCTCAAAGCTACTGTCATTTTAAGAAAAATATATGTAGTCAGAATTGGATTTTTCTTATCAGGGTCCTGAAACTTCTTAATTGAAAGTATAGGAATGTCTATACTAAAATTCTCTACTCTCTGAGAACTGGGCTAGAGTTCTACATAAATGTGGGTCTCTTAGTACTCAGAAATAAAATCTGGGGATGGTCTACAGTGAGTCTACACAGACTGACTTGGCTTTCTCTTAGAAGGTTCAAGTTACCTTTTCTCAAAGTAATCTGCTTATCTATTGTCCTGATGCAAATTTGTATAGCCATGTAGTTCTGTAGATAGGAATAATTTTATGTTTGAGTTGAGAATCTTCCCAGAGAGCGTTTCACTTTTGGGGCATCTGTCAAATCTTCTCAAAACCTACATTTGTGTCACTATTGGGCTACTGTCAACATCCAATTCTTCGTTACAGTAATACTTTGATACATATAGAGGTGGATATATTTTAATAGGCTATTGACAATATGTATTTAGGCATCCCTTAATTGCATACTATAAAAGTGAATATAACTGCATATTAAGTGAGAAAATGGGCCTTTATACAGAGTCTTAAAATACAGTTTACTGTGACACTGAAGACTCTAAGAAATGTCACCAGTTTTTAATAACAATCATCCATCTTCTTTTTCTGATGCTGTTAACATAAAAGGAAGAGGCTTTCTCAAAATTGAAATGTTATCTGATTTGGGTGTTTAACATTTCTAATAACTTTGTAAAGTTATTTCTGTTCTTTGTAAAGGCACAAGCTATGAATATTTTCAAGATGTGATGGTATACATATAAGTATATGCAGGGTCAGAACTTTAATTTTTGAAATGCATCATACAAGAAGTCATAATTTCTTAAAATAAACTAGGTCATTTAAATGACACCATTTTAATGCATCAATCTTTTATTGGTGCCATTGAAAGCTTTGGACATTTTTACCAACAACATCAGTCTTTATGATCTCCACAATAAGTCCAATGGAACAAGAGTTCTGAAATCTTGTGATATGAGCTACCTCATTCAAATATTCCAATAAAGATGTGTTTAGATCAGTGCTTCTCAAGCTTGATTATGCATAAAAATCACCTGGGGATCTTGTTAAAATGCAGATTCCTATTCAAGTGGGGCCTGAGATTCTGGTTTCTAAAAAAGCCCCTAGATGATGTGGACGCTTTTGATTCAGAAAGCCTACTAGAAATAGCAGCAGCCTAAGCCTTTTGTGGATCACAAGTTTTACATAGGCAGGTAGTTTGGCAATTTCCCTTCCATATTTTGCTTATTTTGATAGAGACAAATGTCGAGTGGCAATCATTTCTGAATTGTACCTTGTTTGGGTTTATCTCGCATAGGGGTCATGTAACCTTCTTCATCCAGCTCTCCTCGTGGGCTCCGTTCTGGGGCAAACACTGTGGGGTCAGCGCTGTACCTCTGGGTGCTGCTGTCCTCTTGGACGTGGGGTGCCACGGACTTGCGTAAGGTGCCGTTACAGCAGGAGTCATCAAAAATCTCGGCGGTAGCCCCCTGAGCAACTGGGGCTTCTGGGATCGTGCTGGTGGTGGCTCTATAGGGCATGGGTACTCCTTGTTCTGCAGCAAAACCCCCATCTCGGTACACAAACTGGTTCTGTCAATAGGAGAAACACATTTGGACCAAAGGTATTGTTAGGAATAGCTGTCAAAAATATGGATGTTAATAACAAAAAGAATATGTAAGTTTGTCTTTCAGAGCAAAGTCAGAGTTTCTTAATTGAGTTTTTCCCCCTAATAGTCAATGAGTTTGAGTTAGACTAGAAACACCTAAAATTCCAATTTTTCTTATAAAATAAATCAATTGTGGGAAAACATTTTGGAAATATATATTTTAATTTTACTAACCACCTAACACATGATCTAATAAAAAGTATTTCATGTTCCTTTCCCACAACTACCTATTTTTAATGTAAAAATTCAAAGTGAATCTTCAAGACAAATGGCAATGTCATTAACTATAGGCAGTTGCCATTAAGAACAGAAGCACACTGATGCAGTTTGAATGGTGATGTTTCCTTATTGCCTTCTAGTCTGTGGTTTCTGTGACTCTGAGTCTCTAGTATCTAACTAGAGAATCATCACTGAGATTCTGACTTTTTAGCCCAAGACCTATAATCGTGGAAGTAAAGATAATCCTCTTTATCCAGAAGCATGATGTATGAGCCCAGGTAAATTCTTCAGATAAAAATCAAAAGCTACTGTTGATGCATGATATCTCAACTCTGGATTATCTATTGAGATAAAACATATCTACATAGGCAGCAACACAATCTACAGTAAATTCTTAACTCACTGTTGGCAAAGGCAAAATGAGGAAATTATGGTGAGGCAAGAGAGGAAACATGATAAGCAAAGACCAAAAATCCTAAAAGATGAAGGTTGATTGTGAAATACTTACTCCTGACATGGGGGTGTAGGCAGGAGGAGGGCTGTGTCCAATTTCACTCTAATAGGAAAGAAAAATGGAATGATGGATGTAATAAGAGGTAACATGAATGAAAAAAAAAAAGAACAGAAAAAAAAAAAAAGAAAAGCCACATGAATTGTATGAACCAAAGGGGAAGACATGCACAACAGTGTCGTTTGCTAAACAGTAAAATTTTATGCACTCTGATGACAAGCAAGTTAATTTATATTTTCTGAAGATATTGAATATTTTAATTCAATCCCTGTAAAGAAGAATTATATAGAAAAAGTAAAATTTTAAATGGATTAAAAATTAAGTTGACAATAAATGTTCTTCTGATTAACCCTGGAAGAAAGGGAAAAGCAGTAAATTAACTTGAGTTGTAAATGAGGAACCCTTTCCTTTGTTACACGTTAAATGACTGGAATGGCCACATATCACAGCATTAACTTTCCTCTCATAAGAAGGAACTTATCTAAAAGGAGATAGAGGTGGACTTCAACTTGCCTGGAATAATTTTTGCTATCGAGTTACATTTATTTTTCACCATTTCAGCAAAGGGTCAACATCTTAGCCTCTTCTATAAAAAGGTACATAATATTTTCTCATCAGTCTTTTTTTTTTAAGTGAAGAAAAAGCAGAAAATCTTGGAAAATCATTTTCTTTACTGGAAACATGCTTTGCATACATTAATTTCATGTATTTAGAATCAGTTGAAATTAGATTGCAATTAAAAAAAAGACATAGTCTTATGGCTTAAAACTCTAGCCTATGGGTTAAATAAAAGTCAATATAAAAATATGATAAAATATTATGGACAATGTTCCTTATGGTAAGTACAGGGGATGTATGAACACCACCTCTGTTTCCTAGCTAAAAATTATATATATATATATATATATATATAAAATATCAATCATTTATTAAACACATTTCTTGAGAAACCATGGTCTATGTATGCACCAGGCACCTTTCTTAGCACTGGAAATAATGAATAATGCAAATAAAAACAGTTGATTTTATGAACTTTGCATTCTTTACCTTCTGGATTTAACTGAACAGAGATGACTAAAATAAACCTCAAAGACAACATCTTGAAACATCTATGAAACAGAGCTAAATCTTATTCCAGATCAACGTTTTTATAATTTAGAGATTCATAGACTAATCTAAGAACATGGTGCCATGGAGATTAACTGTTTAATACAAATTAATAACAACTAGATAATATAGTTTTCCTTAATTAACAGCCTGCTGGATGAATCAAGGGACAAGCTCTGAACCCCTACACTGAATTTACATTTAAACTCTGCCCATAACTGAGTCACCTACATGATGGCATAGAAAATATTTATCTCTTTTCTTCTCTAATAACATAACTAACAACACATTGAAGACTATGACATGGAAAGTTAGATATATTTAATATGCACTGCATAGGAGGTGCTTTTGTACAATAGACAGATTGTTGTATGGTATGTTAGAAGCTCCAAGCTCCAGTCCCAATTACAAGTGATGTGGTCAATCGTGAAATATCTCAGACCCTCATTTTCATCCTTGGCCTCTCTCATTCTTAATGAAGATAAAGTACGATATTATATATAGATGAACTTCTTAAGCTCTGCACTATTATACATATGTAGAGAATATGTGAAATTTAAATGTTCACACCTGCTAAGTCAAATGTTTAAAGTCAAGCAATCAAATTGCCAAGGCTTCTCATCGAAGAAGCATTTTTAAATGCCTACTTGTCTTCCGTAGCACCTTAAATATAGGAACATTTTGCTACCTTTTAGAGTGTCATAAAATAAAATTCATTTGTTCATAAAATTTGAGAAATAAATTTTCCATATAGTCCAGTGATATGTAAAATAGAGAGCTGGTACAAAAATATGACACCTGCCTGCTGGAACTTTATCGTACTACAACCTTGGCCTTACCCTATCATTAAACCTGGATTATTTGGCAAGAATTTAGCAAATATTTATTAAGTTGCTACAGTGAAAGCACAGGAATTACGGTAGATGCTGGAGATACCATGATACACTAGGAGAGGCATGTCCAGTGGCCTTTTGTAATTTACATTGTACTATCAAACATTACCTGAGATTATTAGAAGAAAAGGTAAGAGTAAGGTGAGGCTGGAGTGAATTTATTTCAATTTCATGATTAGATATTAAAAGGCAAGGTATTCCAAAATATTCATAATCACCAGTGTTCCTTTGACCTCTTCTTTTGCAAAAGTTGCTATAGTGGGTAATGTTCGATTAGAATCACAGCTGAGGAAACAGCACTGCTGCACATTTAACATTTTATAAAACTTGAGACATAAATGATCATAAGAATAACTCACAAGTCATTCTTCATCAGGAAATACTTTATTGTCTATATTCATTACCTGGGCTAGACCGCCTTCAATTGTAAAGGTGTTGTATTAAAAATAACTAGATCTCTTGCAGTTAGTCTGTTCCAGGACACGAAGTGCAGCCATGCTTTATTAGAATGGATCCGCTGTCGTTGCTTTGACAAGTCTTTCAGTCAGCAACCTGCCAACTCTGTATCTAGACACACTGCCAGAGACCTTCACAGTAACAGGAGTGTCTTCATGCTTTTTCTAGTTTTCAGCATTAAAATGGAAAAAAAGCTAAACAAAATTCCCTTAGCATTCATTGTTTTTAGGGTTACTGGCTGCTTTTTATGTTTCAGTTTCCATTTTTTCCATTTGCTTTTTTTCTGTTTTCCATGATAAAAAGCACCTCATTCATATCTCCCTGGAAGGGCAATGCAACTACAAGGGAACATCTGTGAGGCCAATTAGCTGGGCTGGAAATGTGACATAATTGTTGTTTAAATATATTTAAATTACATGTTAATCACTATGTCATAATTTATAGGCTTTGAAAATAACTTTTTGTACTCGAGAGCCAAGCCAGATTTTACTTGTTTTTGCTGTTTTTAGATTGTAACAAGCTCTTCTCATTCCCCACACAACCATCCCCCAGTTCCCCATGCTTGAAAAGCTGAACTTTTAATATTGGAAAGAATGACAGCTGCAAGTAAATTGGTTGAGTAAAAATTAAGATCCCCACAATCAGAATGAGCTGCAGTGACCTTAACGTTCTAAGCAGAACAAAGCAGTGCTCTCAGTTAAAAGGCTTTCGCTTTTTTTTTTTATTGTGCCACTTTCTGCTGTCCGTCAAAGCCCAGCTTTGACGATCTTCAGGAAGCAGCACTGGGTACATCTGTTCCATTAACTGGTGAGGGGATTTACTGTCAGCAGGACAAAGATAGAAAGAGGTGGGCTATGAACTGGCAGGTGATCTGGAGCTTGCTCCTGGTGGGGAAATATGTAAGGGTGATGAAGAGAGTCAAGTTTAATTTGTGGCCACAATCACTGGGACACTGTATGATTAACTTGGACCCAAATGCCAGGGGTTATAGAGAAGGCAAATGTCAACAAATATATCAAATACAGTATTAAGTGCACTTTTAGAAACATCATGTCCTAAAATTTACTTTTCAGTTGAATGACAAAGATTTGAAACTTTGTCTTACTACATGTACTGCATTTCTCATATTTATTGTTTTAATTAAACCATATTATTTTATATTATTCCTGGGAAATTTTAAATTGTTAACTAGATGAACTGTGTCCTGTGATATTTTTTAAAATATTATACAAATGTAACTTCTTAGGAAACAAACAAAAATACATGCTTAATGCCTAACTTCTACCTAAATTAAACATGTGCTTAATGAGAGAGAGTTGTTTTTAATCTTCAGATAATTGTTACTGGTAATATTAACTATAGGATTAAAGTTTCTAGGGCCAAGAATCACTCTAAATCCTTTTAACTAAAATACATGTGTCTCTATAAGATGGTGCTAATCCACCAGCACTAACCTAGACACTTCCACATAGTAATTATTAAGGGTTCTCAATTTTTTATCCTCCTTGGAGTATATCCTTAATACTCTGATGGGCATTTTCACATTTCACAGGTCAGGCAGCAGATAGATAAAAATTTTTTTTCATTTTTTTTCATTATGTACAATTCCTGATTTATGGTTATAACTCTATATCTTTTTTACAACTAAGTTCAATATACCAGCATTTGAGACATCTGGATTTTGAATCTTCGTTTTCCATAAGGCAACCAGAAGAAAACAAGCAAAATGCATTCATATTCCTCAAACCAGTAAGAACTGGGGAAGCCTATTGCATCTAGGCAGCTGGCTCATACACACACGTGCTTACGTGTGAACACATATGTTACACAAAACGCCTTTTGTCTCTTTAGATATGTGTTTATTTATTAATGTACTCATTTATTTATTTAGTTTGATTACGTGAGATGCTACTTTAAAAAAAAACTTTGTTTTTACTCTACACACACACAAAAAAGTTAATAATGATGATATAATAATAAATAAAATATATTATAATGATATAAAATTATAATAAATAAATTAATTAATAATAATGACCCTATGCTCCACCTGAAGGAGTATTAACTTGTGCTTTCATTCTTTGTTCACTTTTCACTAACCCTAGAACTTAATTATAAAGTCTACTCTGTTTCACAGATGAATATATTACTTCTCTTAGGAAAATTGAGAAATAGCAAGGGAAACCAACATGTATTGTATACCTACCAGATACCACAGACTAGAATATTTTAGGTTTTATTTATTCATATGACATTTCAAGGTAAATATGATTATTAAAAATTATGACTCCCATTTTGCAGATAAGAAAACTGAGCCTCAAGGAAGTTAAAAGTCCTTCCCATGAACACACACAGCCACTGGCGGCTCTCTGAATCCTACATCTTTTTATTATGCCACATGTAGATTTTGACTTTAGCATTTCTATTTTCTGTTTGCCCTCCCTCTGCTCCTGCATAATGCCTCAACTTTTCTCTCAAATAAGATTTCGTGGTTTCTCTTTCATATGAAAAATGAATCTGAAGGAGAAATTTGAAAAATTAACTAGCCTTAGTTATAAAATACTGAAAATGCCTTACAATGTTGCCGCTCCCATCTTACTTGCATTTTAATTTACTACAAGGACTTAAACAGAAAAGGAACTAAAAGTAGAATGTTAAGTGCTAATAGAAGATATATATATATACACATACACACACACTATGGTTTTAGATCAACAAGAAAGGACTGTTAGGGAAGAATATATATATACACATATATATAACTTACCTGGACAAGAGCAAAAACCAACCCTGAAGCAGGAGGAGATGGTTTGACATAATGGAAGAGCACAAAGATTTTCCATGACAGCACTCTTGCTTATGGATTTATTGTTCCTAGTCCAGGGCTTAGTCAATAAATTCCTCTTCTTGCTCCACTAAGGGTAAGTAAGCTATTGTAACCCCAGGCAGCAATTCCTACAGCCTTTCCAAATATTAGTAGAACAAGAAGATATTCCTTCTTAAAATATTCATGGCTAGATGAGTCAAAAAAATGGGAGCTGAAAATTTCTCACTTCATACCTTTCGGTTTTAGGTATGTTTGTATTACATGATGAAGTTGAAGAACATTATTAGCACAGTCAAAAAAGAAAGGATATAAAGAAATGTGATTTTACATTAGTGCCAACATTCCTTAGCTTCATTTAAGATAAGCAATAAGAATTCTGTCACCTTTCTTGAGATTAGTAATCATGTAGAATTTATATCTCTTCATCCTGGGTGCAAGTTCTAAATGTATTTTTGTTTTTAGTTCTGGCAACTTTCTTTTGCATTTCTTTTGCCTCTTTATTTTGTTTACATTTCTTTTCACAAGCATGTTATAATATCTGAACCATTTCCTAATGATCACTTAGCTACTGGTTGACATATGTAGCTAGAAATCTAAAAAGGAGAACTTCTAGGGGGGTTCCTTAAAGATATTGCAACAGTTCTTTTCAGTTACAGAGTATACAGCTATTTTTCCTAATTTTTAAACTCATCCTTGAGAACATCTAGTTCAATTGCACTATCTCTGTTTGAGTCTAAATGAAATCATTAAGCCTTTACAATGTCCAAATTCTTAGGTACTCTAATTCTTCAAGTACATCCAAAAGTTATCTGTCTCTGTGCTTGATTGTTTTTTATCCCAATATCATGAGGATTATTTAGTGAAGACTTCTTAGTACATGAAAAATGCATTGAGGTCAGGCAACTTTTGAAGACAAAAATTCTATAGACATGGAGCAAGCGGCCACATGAGGTCCTTCTACCTCTAGGGTTACATTCTTGAACTTTCTGTCATTAAACCATGTGACTTCTAACAAATTCCTTAATCTCTTGAACCCTCAGCTTATTTAGCTCTGAAAAGAAGAATGGGGCTATAAAACAGGTAATGGGAAAGATCCCTTCCAACTATCAAATTATATGTATGTAAAATGAATATTCTTCGTGAAGCCCATACCATTCATTGCTAAATATTGTAAAATGTGATTAGCATTAAAGCAAAGGCATCTTATAAACTTTTCTCACATAAACCTTTCTAAAGTATATTAATTATTTCTTTCTTTTTTCCCTTTTCTCTAAATGGAGTATCTATGAAGTACTTTAGACTATATGCAATGTATGATTATGCTCTTGGCAGGCAAGACCACATTTGGATGTGACTAATGAAGATAAAATTTTGAATTAAAGTTTTATAATTTAAATTTTCCATTTTACTGATGGATACACTGATGCTCTAAGAGGTTAGGTTAATTTTTCAAATCACACAACTATTTAGCAACAGTACTAGAAACAAGATTCCCTGAGTCTCCCTTTAATGTACATTCCATTATACTTACAGCTTCAAATTGGCATTAATAAATGATAAAAAGTCAGTTTTAGAGTTTTGGAGGCAAATTTGATGTTTTTCAGAAAAAAATATTTTCCTCAATATAGCCAAAAGCATTTGCCTTAAACCATGATGGCATTTATTTACAGTTGAAATATATACTGATATAGTCTTAAAGTGAATTTAATGCATCTTTGGTTATAAGACAAATATATACATCATTTTTTTCTTATTGAATAAGCTATATGTTTATTAGACAAAAGGGATACCCCAGTATTAAGTACTATAAATAAAAGCTGTCCTTGTATCATTTGATTAAAAGCAGTGTTGATTAAAATGATACTTTATTTACAAAACAGATTACCCTCCATGTAGAGAGAAAATATTATTTAAACATTCTAGCTATAAAAGCCAGTAATTATACATATGCTTATTGTCAGTTGACATATTTTCACTTTCATAGTATTTATCTCTATCTGTATAATTAGACAATGTATGGGAAATACACAAATAGTTTAAAAATTAAGTAATCTATAGCCGGGGTCCTCAACCCACAGGCCGCGGACCGGTACCGGTCTGTGGCCTGTTAGAAAACAGGCCGCACAGCAGGAGGTGAGCGGCGGGCAAGTGAGTGAAGCTTCATCTGCCGCTGCCCATGGTTCCCCGTGGCTCGCATTACCGCCTAAACCATCGCCCCCGTACCCGGTCCGTGAAAAAATTATTTTCCACAAAACCGGTCCCTGGTGCCGAAAAGGTTGGGGACTGCTGATCTATAGGGCAACATGAAAAAAAATACAAACAAAAAAAATTATAGACACTCTGAATGTCATGAATGCCATTACTTTAGAATTTGAAACGCTAAGTCTTGGTCTGGGTATAATAGGTTTCCTTTTATACTATTAGTAAAGACTTACTTAAATCACAATTTGTGTGTTTGTGTGTGTGTGTATGTGTGTCTGCACACGTGCACGTGTGTATATATGTAGTCATATACACATTAAGAAAATTAATAGCTTAAAACAAGATAACAGAGTTTTATTTAACTCATTCAAACTAACACATTTTCTTTTACAGGTTGTTAGCCCATTTGTGGGCTTGTTTTTGCTTTGTTTCCACTGTTTTTCACATGTGGATATTATTTATCAGCAAATGAATCGTGTTCACTGAAATACCATTTACAAAAGTTCTACTTGGAAATGTTTGTTTCGTGGTTATTCGGAGTTAGTTATTCTATTTACTTGCAAATAATAAGCAACAGTGAAATACTTTATATTTCAACCTCCTCTTTAGCAATAATCCAAGCTCTGGAAGTTTTATTATACATTCAAAATAACAATGACAGTATTTAGAACAATCTATGTGTGAGAATGTAAAAAATATGAAGGGCATAGTTTGTGTGTTAGGAGATGGAAAACAAATAAAATAGAAAATAGAATTACAAATTTTATAAATCTAATTTTGGTATGTAGATTTTAGTCAGTGTCTTAAATGATAGGTGTTGGTAACAAGCAAACAATTTACCAAAATACAGATAACACTTTCAGTGCTCCTATCATTTCAGTGTGGATTAGGTTGGAAATATCTTGTTATGCTAGTTTATGCAAACTGTTCACCAGATAAAAAGTGAATTTGTTACAATGGTTGATTTGTCCAACTACTGCTCTTTAAGCTAGCAGGTGGCACAGCTGTTGCTGTACATAAAAAGATTTCTAACAGTCCACCTGGAATTAGGACATCTGGTTTGTGCAAGCTGATCTGAATAATGTACTGTGCATACTTGGGTACAGCTACTAACAGAGCAAACAGCACATGGCTCTCCCATCAGCCCAGAGCAAACACCAGTTACATTTCACAGAAGCTGGCTGCTATTTACAATTGATCTGAGCCAAAATGAATATCAGATTAAAGGCAGTACCCCAAGAGAAAAACCTCTCCCCGAGAGCTACTTGTTGCCCATAGTCTAAGGAGTTTTTACCATTTTAAAAAATCCCCCAAATTTGATTTTCCTGCATATAAAAAGGAAGAAGAAAAATATATAAAGAATTCCTGCATCTATTTGTGAACCACTTTGGAATTTCCTAAAATAAAAAATGACCAATACTTCTTAGTTTCCTATTTAAACCGTTTGCTGCCAAAGTCAACCTAGATTAGCCAGAACCATGGTCATAATGTTTCCTTTCAAGTTCTAAAATGGCTAACAGTTTAATAAAAAATATGAAGAAGGCAAATAAATATAATAGACCAGAAACTAGACAGTCTAATTTAAATCTGACATGGATGCCAGAGATCACCCAATCGCTTTCTCCCTATTTTCAGCTATGGTAATAGAGATGGCAAGCGACTTTCCTCAAGGTCACACAGCTAGTTACTAACAAAAATCAATAGGCCCAATTAGAAAAATATTTTTATGGTTTACTATGAAACAAAAATCAATCTGCTTGGTATCCTTAGATTATGTCTGCATAGCTTAGTCAGGGGCAACCAGGTGAAACTCTAGAGCAGTGAAGTGTGATCTCTACATTTCCTTTTCAGTTTCAAGCCCATGATTTTTTACTCCTCCGTAACAGACTCCAGAGCCCACTGATTCTTGTCCTGGTTCTATAGGAAATGGGACCATAACATCCTCCCATAGAAGATGTAACATTCTGAGTCAGTAACTTACATGACAAAACCTCCTCTCTTATCTACAGCCTTATCCTCTTCTCAGGGACTGGGCTGTAGTTAGGCCAGAGGGCATCCATGTAGCCTGATTAATTTGGGGGAATTTTCTCAAATTGGTGGTAGTAGATCATAATAGCCCCACCTCAAGTAACACTGAACTATTGAGTACCAATGTGTACTCACATAATTAACTGCTGACCTGACATCTCCACTGGAATGTTCCATGGTTTTTCAAAAGTCACATTTTCAAAACTGAAATGAACATCTCTCCTGACACTAAGTGGAATTCTCTTACCTTTTTTGCTTGGTGAATGGTATCAACAACTTATCTACTTGTGTATGTTAAATATCTCAGTGTCATCTTTGACTTCACCTCTATCTCACTCTTCATAAGCAACCAAAGTCTACCCATTTAAACATCTTAATACCTCAAGAATCCAACCATTTTCTCCATCCTCATTGATACGATTTTAGTTGTGGTTTTAAGGTACCATATAATTTATCATTCTAAATGGAGAGTTTGAGGATAAAAGAAAGTGCTATTAATAATTAAGCTAGGATAATAGATGTATACCAGGACTCTCTAGGGAAAACAGGCACAGCACACGTGATGAACTTAATGATGACCTAATTTCTTGACTAGACTACTGTAATAGTTTTCTAGTTGATCTCCTTGATCTTTGTCTTTCCTTTTACTCCAATCTAATACTCACATTTCATCCCCCTGCTTAAAAACCTACAAGACCCCTTCTTGCCTCAAGTTAAAACAAGTCACAATTTCTTGTGGCATTGAAGGCTTTTGGTAGCTATGGTTCCTGCCAATTTCTCCAGCTTCACCTCTCTGCTCTCTCTCTCCTCCTATGCCTCCAGTCAAACAAAGTACTGGCAGTTCCTCCCATGGTCCATTACCTTTGTCACCTCCAGTCTCTTCCCAGGCTCCAGCTGTTTCCTCAATGCTCTTTCTAGCTTTTTTGCCTTGATTACATATTAATTCCATGGAATGTTATCATCGCCCTGATTACATTTAATTGTTGATTCAAAAATATCATCCAGAACCTATTCTGTGCCCCATATGAATAATTTAGCAACCGTATTATAATTGTTTATTTACTTCATTGGTATGTCTTCTTTCTTAGACTGTGAGCCTATTTAGAAGAGGACTTACTTAAATTTACCATTATATCCTTGATATCTAGCACAGGCAGGGACATGGACATGGTGAATGTTTAGTAAAAGTATATTGAATCAAAGGATGGTTAGATGGAAAAGATATTTAAACCCAAAGTTTGGCTTTATTAATGAGAATCTCAGGGCCTTCAGCCAGGAAGTGGGATATGTTTTACAGAATAAAGGATTTTAGCATTCCGCAAATTATATATTACATACATCTTATTCTGCAGATACTCAGGGTGAGTCCTAAATTGAAATTGAATCCCAATACAATTATCTGAATATTATATCTTATCTAGTACACTCATTCTTCCTGTCAATTAGGTACTATTTCTGGAGGCATTGTTTAAAATCTTAATTCTAATGGCAAAAAAAGTATTTTTACAAATAATGAATGGTTACAGATGAAATGGATATTTCACATCTAGTTATAAAGCTTCAGGATTCTATCACTAGTATGACAACACTCACTTGAGACATCTATGTTGAGACATCTACATATTTCCTAATGCTTTGGAGGTCTAGGAAGCTCAGCCTTCTGCTTTATCCTGAAGAATATAAATTGTTAAGTAAGAACAATAGGAAAGACAAACCCTGAGGATAAATTGCCTGTAGGTGGATGGAGAATGTAGTTTTGACTCATAAGATCAAACACAAATCACTACAAGTATCCATTTTAAGCCGTACATACCACCCACCTATATTTCTGTGCATATCACAGACACCTGTAGGGAAGAATCATTTTAAATGTTTCAGAAAGGCTTTTTACAATAATCATGGCTAAATAGTATAAAAGATCAAAGTTATAAACAAATTAAATTCTAAGTGTCTAGGAAAGGAAGAAGCTACATGAGGAGAGCACTTGATTAGGGAAGAGAACTGCCACCCAACAGCTCTGCCGCTGTAGATAAATTTTCCTCAAAGCTTAGTGTCCACATTTGTAAAATGGAAATAATAATGTCTGTCTGGCCACTTTATGAGTTTTATAAGTTCATGTTCATGGTAAATATCTTTGAAAAAAATGTATTATATAAATGTGCAACATGATATTTTTTTTCTAGTAATCAAAAAACAAAAAATACAGCTGAATGCTGACTTGTCCAAGTAACACTCATACAACACCATACTAAATGCTGCAAACCAATCAAGCATACATTTCCTGTATACTAGAATAAAAGTATGCAAACAGCTACCTATTTTTTATCTGTGTGATGATAGAGTTCATTTCGCAAATTTAGTATCACGTCGTTTGAAACAACTGTCAAAAGGGATTGGTGTTACTGATACAAATAAAAAATAATTTACAAGTTTCAGTTGAATATATATATATATATATATATACACATAGATTAGTACATCATTTAAAGAAGTCATCGTAAAACATTTCTTTGAAAATAAAAAATAATGATATGCTTTTCTTAGTACAGCAGTAAATCAAAGCAAGACCCTTCAGAGCTTTTTCAGCACTTAGACACAGAAAGGTGCATATTAAATGTTCAATTATAAATTCCTTAAGCTGCTAAAATAAATTAACTGAATGACCTAACAGTAGAAATTATGATGAATTGAAATAAAATCTTCATTACTTTTGTTTTCTTTAGATGATGAGGGTGCGAGAGTCAAGGAAAGTCAAACATTAGAAATTCCCATCTCTAGAGAACATGAGTTGGCCTTGATTTTCTTGAACCATTTCTACACATCCAGACAGACTCCTCATAAGATATGTCTCAGAATTCACTCTGAGGCATTGTCAACAGACCAAGAAGTCCTCAGTCTGGAATGTGTGCTTAGATTAAATTTTTTCTTCTCTGCTATTGCTGATGTTTTCAGGGAAAGCTGGCACATTAAGAGAAGCACATAGTAATGTAAGAAATGTTTGAACTCTCCTACCCTGTTTGGTGGAGAGAGAATTCCTATGTGTCACCTCTTTAATAAGGTAAGATTTGAAGCATTTTATAGATTTTAAGAAAGACATGTCTTGGAAAGAAAGTAGCTAAGTTACAGAAAAGTGCTTAGATTTGCAATCTGAAATAATTTGATAAATGACTTGGAGTTGGGAAAAATAAAATAGATTAGATTTTTCCACATATTGTATACCCCAGGCTTTTTCCCAAGGTCTACCAAACAAACAACAAAAAAAGTACTAGACAGACAAGAAAAGCCCCTAGTTTATTTCCCAGGCCACTTTGTCCTTTATTATGTACTAGCACAATTATTATTTATCATTTCTAAAGAAGATATTAAGCCAAGGTGCAGCTATGTTCTGACAAAAGAAAATATTAATACTTGATCTTATGAACATAATCAAAAAGGAGGCTGTGGTTGGTTGTCTTTCATGCCATAAGTCTTAAACGTTACACATCCCAGGCTCTCATAGGAACCTTTACTGTTTTTATTTGTAAGTATATATCCAAGAGTTTTACAAACTGTTTCTATTTCATATGTGTTATCCTTTAGGATGCAAGCTCCTTAAATACATAAACAACTAGTTGTATTAGTATCTCTTTTCTTTCTCCCAAATTTACTTATCTAAATATTAAAAATAGACCAAGTAGCTCAGATTTTGCCAAAAACAGTGAATGAGAAGAGGATGTTTGGATCATTCTTATGACTGATCTCTTAAATTCTTATTGAAAGATAGGTAACCAAAAGCTCAGGTGAGAGCAATTAGAAATAAAATCAGCACACTGACAGCACTTTTAGGATTTTAATCCAGTCTGTTGCCATACAAAAGCATACTGAATGTCAATTATTCAGGAGGAGAAGATATTTCCAAAAGAGCTTGACGTAAGCCCAGGTTGTGAATTATTTGTTTTGAAATGCCTTCATATTTTCTTGTTTGGAAATTCTGGTCAAGAGAAGAGCAAAAACAAGTAGCAAGCTCATCCTAAGCATATGGTCAGGTGAACATTCATAAAATATTTAGCAGCCCACAAATAAAATTTTTAAAAATGCTACATCACCCACCTCCAGAAGGGAGGAAGGAAGCACAATAAATAAAGGGTTGTTTGTTATTATATTAAATTTCTGGGGTTCACCCCATCCAACTTGAGTTTCTAAATACCAGAAGCCCCAAAGGAAGTTTTCACTAAAGTGCTATTTGAAACTAGGAACACAGACATAGGAATTCTTTCTCCAGCAAACAGGGTAGGAGAGTTCAAACACTTCTTTACTATCACTGATGTTTTCAGGGAAAGCTGGCACATTAAGAGAAGCACATAGTAATGTAAGACATGTTTGAACCATCACTTACGTCAAACTTCTCATGCAGTCTCCTTTGACTCAGGAGAGAATCAGTCTTTGTTTTAGTTCACATTTTAAAAAGCAGTCACAATTTTCTCACTAGAAGCAAATCTGGCCTTGTCACTTCCCTCTTAAAAAAAGCAATTTGTTCAAATGACCCCGGATGCATTCTGTTTGCCCCTATTGTAACACTTTTCTCATTGCATTTTATTGCCTAGCTACTTATCTGCAAATTTCTTGAGGGCAGGACTGGATGTGCCTCTGATGGGCAACCATGGGATTAGATACACAGTAGACACCTTAATAAGTGTTTGATCAATGAATAAATGATTGAATAAATAGATGCTCTTCGATACGTGCCTGAAATAGTCAGCTATTTGAGTGAGGTAAGTGAAAAATTTTGAGTCTGAATTAGTGAATAAGCAGCTACTAGTGAGACTATTTGGATAGTCCCTTAAAGATCAAAATTAACATTTATGAGGAATTTAATGATAAATTAAAAATTAAAAAGTTAAAATTATTTACTAATGTATTCATCTCATTTTTAAAGAACTGAGTACTGAACTTATGGCAATGATAAAACAGCAAAAACAAACAAAACAAGTCGTCAGCGGCAGAGTGAGAAGCAATGCATCATTGTGGTGAAGAGTATGGCCTCTAGGAATACAGGGCCAGGTTACCTGTTTGGTCATTTAATATCCATGGCTCAATTTCACCATGTACAAAACGTGATAATAATAGTAAATATCTCATAGGGTTTTCATGAGATTAAACTAATAAATATTATACAGTTAATATGTTACCTGGCACATAATAAGTGATAATAGTTGTCACTTATTATTATGTATTCTGTGAGTCATCTCATATTCTTAAAAATATATGAGATCATTAGGAGTAAAAGAATGAGTTAAGTCATTTAAACTCAGGAGTAACCAATAGCTTGGTCTCTGTAACACAGAACTACAGTACCTGGCTCTAAATAAGAAGAAATTATACCAAACTCCAAATGAATCTGAATTATGTACATTTCAACGTCTCCAATATGCAAAGAATTTTAAACATTATTATTGTCTTCCAGAGAGGGAAAACAATTAAGCATGGATGTTACTACAACCCAGGAATTCCACTACTGGGCATATACGCTGACAAAATCATAATTCAAAAAGAGTCATGTACCACAATGTTCATTGCAGCTCTATTTACAATAGCCAGGACATGGAAGCAACCTAAGTGTCCATCGACAGATGAATGGATAAAGAAGATGTGCCACATATATACAATGGAATATTATTCAGCCATAAAAAGAAATGAAATTGAGTTATTTTTATTGAGGTGGATGCACCTAGAGTCTGTCATACAGAGTGAAGTAAGTCAGAAAGAGAAAAACAAATACCATATGCTAACACATATATATGGAATCTGA